>NC_133764.1:1449215-1760994 GCF_036562045.2 Rhinolophus sinicus
GAAGCCCCGCAAGATGTGATGCCCTGCCTGGTGGGGACTTTTCATGACCAGAGTCAGGTCCTACCAAAAACTCCGGACGTGCTCTCTGCTCTATCAAGAAAAAAATAAAATGACCTCTAGTTTTGTTTTAGTGCTCATTGTATTTTATTGTATTTCAGTATTTTGAATTTTCGTGACCTGTAATATGGCGTAGAAGCTGATACTCTGCTCACCCAAATGTGTTATCACCACAGTGCCCCATCTGCTGATTCTTATGAATGAAGGAGCGCAGCGTGAGGGTGGAACCTAAGAAGTTACAAGAACTACAGACAAATGGAAAATGAGCCAGTGCCAAGTGCAGGGCCCAGCGATCGTATCGTTTCATGATTTGTGGACAGAGTCATGGTTTGTGGACAGCGTCATGGTTTGTGGACAGAGTCATGGTTTGTGGACAGAGTCATGGTTTGTAGACAGCATCATGGTTTGTGGACAGCAGCCGAGACACAAACACAGAGCCTAGGCTGCCTCTTATACCACCTCGAAGGGCGAGAGGCACTGCTCGATGTGATAAACACTTATTTACCAGTTGTGCCTGGAAGCCAAGCTGGTAACTTCGGGTCACCAGTTCACAGTTCAGTGGCACCCTTGGGGAGGTGGGGGGACGGGCTTGTCCCCTAGCCTAGTAGCTGCCTCTGATACAGCAGATGAAGGGAACTCACTCACATGTCCACTGAAGACTGGTGCCCCCCAGAAGCAGTACACAACCTGGCCTCTCCCATTCCTAGGCAGACTGCTTAGGAGACAGTCAGCCCTTCGCAGGCAAAATTTCCTTTCCTCCAAGTATGTCTGACAGGGTGACTCATTCTCCGTGCCCCAGGCTAACCCAAATGCACACAGGCACAGGATTCCTGAGGATAAGCATAAGAAAGAGGAACGGGGGAAGGGTCAGGTCGGGTGTGGTTCCTACTGTCAAGAGAAGAGACTCTAAGCCCCAGAGCGTGGGAGCAGAAAGTGGCATCTCAGTGTTATGTCACTTTCACACTCAGAACTCAGATTTCCCAGGGCGGTTCCCAAGTCAGAATCCTTGTCTGCTGTAAGTGGACGATGGCTCTCAGGGGGTCCACTCAGCCCACAGCCGCAGCTGGGATGGGGCTCTTCCTGCGTGCAGGGGCTGTGCTCGGTACTGTGCGGCACACAGGTGCTGGGATGGAGCCTCCCTCAGCAAGCCCACGGTTTAGCAAGGGAGATGAAACTGTAATAAAGGAGAATGATCATCATCCAAAGAGAGGTGCCTACTGAGTGTAGCACACACTGTGGCTGCCTTCCCAGGTACGCTTCCCTTCCCTCTGAGAGCACCCTGATCTCCTTCAGTGAGAGCAGAGAGCTCTCGATTTTCGAGAAGGCAGTCCCTGCCTCGGGGTGAGCCTGTGACCCAGTTGTGCATGATGGCAACGTGCCAGGGAGCTTCTGGGAAAGACTAACTGTGGCCATCCTTGCCTCCTGGATTTGAAGGTGGTACGATGGCTAGAGCCACAGCAACCATCTTGTGACAAAGAGGCAACAATCTTAACATCAACAGACAGTGCAATGAGATGATGGCAGAGAAGGGAGGGAAGTTTTACCTGGGTTTTTAGTGGCTCCATTTGAGTAGGTGAATCAGTGCCTGCAGCTCCAATCTCCCAACTTCTCAGTGTCGGGGAAAAATAACCTCCAGATAGTATAAGGCCATTGTTGGGCGGGTTTCCTGTGACGTGCAGCCAAAAGCTCTTCTGACTGGTACACTTGGATAAGGGGGTGTATGGAAGAAAGAGAAATTCATTTTCAATTGAATAGACGAGGAAAAAATGGTGAATAGGCATGTAAGCTAAGCCTTAACGATATGATTTGTGTGTGGGAGCTGGAGGAAGGGCATGCTGAAGGAAAACGCCTCCTATGCAACATCAATAATAACAATAACATCATTTATTTATTATCTACTGTGGTCCAGGCAGTGTTCTACAGTCTCCTTACACATATTATCTCATTTAATCCTTGCAATAAACTGACGACAGAGAGCACCATCACGTGCATTTTGCAGAGAGGAAATAGCTTCAGAAAACGTAACTTTCCTCTTAAGTGGAAAAGGTGAGATACAAACTCCAACCTGTCTGACTCCAGAGCTTTTGCTCTTAATGCTCACATATTTATCTTCACCTGAGAATGTTCCCCCAATAAAGCGATATCTAACCCAAAAGTTGAAGGAAGAACAGGGGTTGGACAGGTAAGCGTTTGGGGGAAAGGAGGGGAGGGGGAAGGATTTGTGGTAGAGGGAGAGGGGGCATGGGTGGTAGGTGGGTCAAGAGAAAGCACCGGAAATGATGCAAGCACACGAGTGCAAACTACAGCGTTTTGTCAAGAGGAGTGGTCATGACCTACGTGTCCATCAATGGGAGAACGTTAAGTTCCCTGCGGCACGTCTGGGCAATGGACTATACCAGCTGTGTTACAGAATGAAGACGTCACAATGCACTGATCAGAAAAGCCCTCCCAAACCTCGCAGTGAGGGGCCAGGTGCAGAGCAGCGTGTTACTGTGCTGCTTTTCGTGTACAAAAGCCGACAGGGAAGGAGTGCTTCTGTTTGCTTGGATGTGCCTAAAAACTCTGGAAGGAGAACAGAGAAGCGGAAGCAGTGATTACCTACCTGTGCAGGGGACAGGCAAGGGAGGCGGGAGTCTTTGCCACGTACCAGGTGTTTTTGAATGGTAACCTATTGGGGAAAATGATAAGCAAGGGTTAGAGAGAAAACATACAGGTACTTGGGGGAAATTCCCTGAATCAGTCAGTGGAACTGGGAAGTAGGGAGCAGGTGGGTGGAGGGAGGTGGCACATCTGTTGGGAGGGACCTGAGTGGGGAGGTGAAGACTTTGGCCTTTATCCCACAAGGGGGGACACATTGATGTCTTTTTTTTTTTTTAACTTTTTATTAAAGCGAAATGACTGGGCCCAGGCTCACTTTATTTTTCCCTTTTGTATTGCCGCTTCATAGATGGTGCTGGGCCCTTCTTCCTGCGTGCCCCCTGAAGCTGTGTGATGTCTGTTGGTCTCTCTTTTCACAGTGCTGAGATCAGTCAGTGCTTTCCCATGTTGCCAGCACCAGCTGTAGGTAGAAGGGAACCATGAGCGACTTGGGTTGTGGTGGTCCCCTGTGGCTGCAATGTGGAGAGCTCATATGTGACCTCATCCTCAGGATTTGGGGGAGGGAGTGAGGGAGATCTTTCTAGGTCTGGCCTGAGGTATGGCTGTGCGGCAGAGACAAGAAGAAGTCTTTGCAATATTAAAGGGAGAAAATTGACGTCATTTGGCCAGTGAAGGGCTGAGCAGCTGAGGGAGGGCTGGGGCTTGGTCAGCAAGATGACAGACGACTGCCAGCCCTCTTTGAGGTCACTGAGATGGAACATGTGAGGAGGATGAGGGTTGAGAGGCAGATGGCAAGTTCCACTCTGGGCAGGTGTAACTTGAGAACCTGAGCTACGGTCAAGGGGGACGTGTAGTGGCAGCAGGCTAGCCAGAGCTGACCGCAGACAAGAGGCTGGGGCTGGAACTGCAGATCCGGGAGGCCTCGGAGTGGGTGAGGTCTCAGGGGGATCACGGAAGCAAACAGGACGGCCCACCTTTATGAGCCACCCTGATGACGCCAGCCCTTGATGGAGCAGTGCATCAGGGATCCACCCACAACCAGACAGGTTACGGTCTTGGGGAGGGTGGGCGACCTCGACTACAGGGAATTGAAAAATAAAGGGAAAGCATCTGCTTCCTCAACTGCAAATCTGATTAAAACCCTTCCACATGCCTTGGTACAGCCACTCAGGGAAACTGGCAGTATGGACGGCAGCAGGATGTATGTTGACCCTCGAGCCGGAGATTCTACTCCCAGGTGGACACCTGCAGACACACGCGCATGCACCAAGAACAGAAGGGTTGCAGCCGCTCTGTTCATAACAGCCCCACACTGGAAACAGCCCAGATTAGCCATCAGTGCTGAAGCAAATAACTGCTGTGCACCGCACAGGGGCGTAGCACTCAGCGGTGAGAGTGGACAAGCCACACGCGTGCTCCACCACACAGCTGAACCTCGTGGACAGACCAGTGCTGACTGAAGGGAGCAAGACACAAAGGGCACCTCGTGAAACATTCTACTTGTAGGAAAGTTAAGAACAGGCAGAATCACTCGCCAGTGTTATAGGTGTCATGCAGGGTGTCAGGCTGGGTCTCTGCTCCCGCTCCCCACACAAGAACGCAGGATATGGTGAGGCCAAAAAGGAACATCCACGGAGCCATAGGTAGGGGAGTCATACCACTACAGTCTCGCTGGCGGCTGGGCTCACACGACGTGTGACCTGCTGTCCGCTTTGCTGCTAACCGACCGACTCTCCTCGACTCCCCTAGACTCCACTCCCCAGCGTAGCTGCAGCAGTTATATTAGTGGCCAATGGTTCAATGGTTACAGCTGACGGCCATCTACTACCCGAGCCAGCACCCCTCCATATGAGGCCGAGAGCCTGGAAACTGCTCTCTGGGGCTCTGTCCCCACACAGGTCAGATAGTGGTGACTTATGGACGGAGGCCGAGGGGGCCTTGGGGGACTAGTGATGCTCTGTGTCTTGACCCGGGTGCTGGTGGCACAGGCATATCCAGCATGCGGTCACCCCACAAGCTGTGTGCGCCCTGCATGCATGTCCGATTTCAGTAAAGCCTCCTAAAGAACTGTCAGACTTGGGAAGCACCCAGCGACCTCTGCACTACGCTCCACACCCCGGGCAGGCATCACCTGCTCTGACCTTGCCTCCTGCCCTGTCTTTGTCACCTCCACACCATCTGCCTGCTACGCTTCCTGAGGCCCAGCTGTGTCTGACTGGCAGGCTCCCACGCAGGTCCCTCTCAGGCCTAACCGTGGTGGAGGGAGGCCCACGCCTCCGGCTTAGCAGACTCTACTTTACGGGCCAGTGAGGGCAAAGGTAGACCCTCCTGCTCCTCCCACCTACTCGCCCACCCCGGCAGTCCCGTGAGTGGAGGTGCCAGCCTCAGTGCTCACCCATGGAAATGTTTGTCACACTTCGGCCATGTGTCAGCCTGGACAATGTGGAAAGAACAGGGGCCTAGAATTTCTAGAAGACTGTGATTTCTAGGGAAAGGGGGCTGCAGCTCGGCCACGCGTCTGGGCCCTTCATCTCTCAGCCTTTCCTTGGAGCCTCTCTGACCCTCACTAGCGCAGGCTGTTTGGCTCCACTGTGAAGGGCAGGGCCCTGGGATCTGGGTTCAGGTCCCGCTCTGCCGCTCTGCTGCCAGCAAGCCTCAGGCAAGTCACGTCACCTCTCAGAGCCTCTTGTAAAGGTGCCTTCCCATAGAGCTATTGTGGGACTTAAAGGAGTTCGCAAATGACCAAAAGCTCGTCAGCTCAGTCTTCAGCACAGAGCCAGAATCTGAGTGCGGTTCACCTTCTCGCGCTGGTCCCAGCCACCATCATCACGCCCTGTGCCATCGCCGGTCTGCCCGCTTCCGCCTGTGCCCCCACAGGCCACACGCACAGCAGCCCGAGGGATCGGATGAGGCGCCTGCTCTGCTCAGAGCCCCCAGTGACTTCCCAGGTCCTCTGCGCAAAGCCAAAGTCTTTGCAGTCCCCAAAGGCCCTACCTGGACCAGATTCCTGTCACCTCCCATCTCCGTCCATTGTCTCCCCTCTCTCCACATTAGCCACCTGGCCCCCGTGCTATTCTTTGAACCATTCTGGCACACTCCTGCACTCGCTGTCCCCTCTGCCTGGAATATTGTTCTCCAGATATATTTGGTGGCTCCACTCTCTCCACATCTTTACTCAAATGTCACCTTTCCTGTGAACTTTTCCAAGTGGAACACCACCCCCAGCACTCACTCTACCCTTAGCCGGCTTCGATTTCCTCTATGGCTCTGACCACCATCTGCCACTGCAGGTATGTCACTCACTTAGCGTGTATTGTGTGCTCCTTCCCACTAGAACAGTAGCTCACGCCACCAGGATTTGGGCTTTTCTTCACTGGCACATGTCCAGCCCTTGGAACAGAGCTTGGCATAGAGTAGGGGCCCTAGTTGGGGTCCATTCTGATTACTCAGGGTCTGTGCCACACCAGGTACTGGTTGGGAAACCTCTGATTGGGTTTGCAGAGCATAGAGGAGCCAGCATAGTGATGGGACATTTGGGGTTGGGGGCAGAGAGGGTCTCCTGGCCCCTAAAATACCTTCTTATTTAGTTGCCATAAGGCTTCAAATTCCACTGAAACTCCCATTCTTTGGGGTCCAACCTATCCCCTCTGCTCCTCTTTTCAAATGGAAATATCCCAGTGCCAACACACAAGCCCCTGACACGCGGTACAGGCGGCTCCTACCAGGCCCCGTAATACTGCATAACAAACCACTCCAAACTCTGTGCCTTCGAAAATAGCTGTTTATCAGTGTTTGAGTCCACAGCTGGTGGGTGATGCTGCAGATCTCGGCAGGGCAGCCTGGCCCCAGATGGGCTCACTCACAGGTCTGTCCGCAGGCGGAGGAAGGCAGCCTCCTCCATGAACTGTCACCCAATAGGCTAGTGGGCATGTCCTCCTGGCAACCTCAGCGGTTTGAGAGACAGGGAGGCGCTGAGGTCTCTCGAGGACTAGGCTGGAAATTAATACACTGCCACTTCCGCTGTCCTCTATCTGCCACAGACAAGCTGAGCCAGGGGGTGGGGAGATAGACTCCAATTTGTGATGAGAGAAGTTGCAAAGTCACCTTCAAAGGATGTGGATACAGGGACAGGTGGAGAATCAGAGCCAATTCTTGGTATTAAGCTTTTACACTGCTTCCAATCTTCCTTATACACTCAGGATAAGGCAGAGGAAATAAGTAAATAAATATACAGATAGGTTTCCATGACTAAGAGCCAATTTTGGAGTCCACTTCCTGTCTGTTGGAGCTCTGAGCTGCCGGGTCTGCAGTCCAGCTACCTGGCTGGACAGACCACGTGGAGAGACCAAGCTGAGCGCAGCCTCCAGCTGCTTCCTCCAAGCTACAGGGGAAGGAAGCGCCCCTGGACCCTCCAGACCACACCAGTGGCCAGTTAAGTCCTTTCACATGACCGGCCCCACAAGCACGGATCATCCAGTGGGGAGCCCTGCCCCAATCCCTGACTCAAACTGAGATCTAGTTAAATGGTGACAGTTTGAAGCCACTGCCTTTGGGAGACGGTGAACGCCTGGAGCAGGAATTGGACCAGGCTTATCTAACTCCCAAGCGTCAGACCCCAAGGAACCTGACGCCACAACGCTGAGAGGCTCAGTTTGACAGGAAGGGAGATGGCTCCCCAAAGGAAGCTTTGAGACAGCCACAGCTTTTGAAAATGAGAACGCCGGTGGAAATGTGGGAACTAACCCTCAATAGCCTGTCTCGGGGCCCAGGGCTCCTCCAGATGCTCCTCCTTCCTGTCCCACTGCTGTGGGACCAGGTATTCCAGACACCACCCGCCGCCCTGCCTGAGGACCTGCCTGCTTTTGCCCAGCTCAGATGGGCCTGCAGAGCACATGCAACAACTCCGTGGGTTTCCTGCCTGTCAAAAACGGCAGTGTCTACCCAAGGCTTATTAGTCAAGTCTTCCCCGGAGATGTCATGAATAGCATGAATGGCTCTTGCGGAGTGAGAATAAAGGTGAGGAGGTGGCAGGGTTATACCTGCAGTTACTATTAAATAATTACTACTGGTCTTTTGTCCTTGTTCCTTCATGTCCAGATTAAATCCGTGGTTTATATAATAACTGATTTGTTTTTATATTCAAAGAAAATGCGAACAAAGAACACAATAGGAAGTGTGCCATGACTCAGGATGCTTGCTCCCCCGCGCACCTGCTGACAGCCCGAATGCTGGGGGCCTTTGTGCAGGACCCAGAACTTTTGTCTGAAGCCACACGGAGTAGAGCCACCCTGTGACCTCTCCGTGTGGTTTCTGCTCTTCATGTTTGTAAAGCACCCTTGTATTCTCTCTCTTCAAGCCTCCCTGTGACTCAGCACTGTCCTTATTTTAACCAAAGCTGTTTTCAGACCACTGACACCTGAAAAGCTGTCCCTGGCAAGCTTTCCCACTAGGATTCCCCATGGCGCCACAGCCACTGGCAGTGTGTTCAGTTTGTTCTATAAAGTCTTTTCTTTCTTTCTTAAAATGAGCCACCATTTAAAAATCAGAATTTCACTTAAAAACAGTGGCAGACTGAGGGTTACCTGCTCAGTATGTATTTCCCTTGCTTCTTTCGTTATGAATCCTGTTTTTAGACAGGGCGGCAATGTACCCAGCTAAAAGACTACATTTCCTAGCCTCTGTTGTAGCAAGGTGAGAGCCTGTGACTCGGTTCTAGCCCACAAGAGGAAGTGGAAGTGGACGGTGGCGCTCCTACACTTACTTCCTCTCCCCTTCCTGCTGTCTGCAACAAGGATGAGTGGCTGGGTCTCCAGCAGCCATCGTGAACTGTGCATTGACCTTGAGAATACGAGCCACATGCCGAGATGGTGCAGGAGGAGGAGAGAAGCAGCCTGTGTCTCGTGGGGGACTCTAAAAAGCCCTGAGCTGTGTGCCTCCTGCCTTCTTTACCATGAGTAAAAATAAACTTTTTTCTTGCTTAAGACCCTGTATTGTGGGGTTTCTATTATACGTAGCTAACCTAATCCGGAGACATTGCTTCTCTTGAAAAATCAAAATATCTAGTAATCTAGGTATGTACTTGTGAGAACAGAGCCAGGAGTGCCGTTTCCAGGCTCTCGGCCTCACACGGAGAGGTGCTCACTCGGGTAGTAAATGGCCATCAACTGTGGTTGGATGGCCATCAGCTGTGGCTAGTTGGCCGTCAGCTGTAACCAGTGAGCCATTGGCCACTAATATAACTGCTGTGGCTACGCTAACAGAATATGGGGGCTAGCAAGAAGATGGTGGCTGAGCTAGCAAGCGCGGATTGCAGTTAGCGAGTGAGGTTGGTTGGCAGAGACAAGTGGACGGCAGGTAGTGGATAGTGTGGCTCCTGCTTCCTGTGTCTCCAACCCAGCCACCAGCGAGAATATAGTGGTATGACCCCTATCTACGGCTCCGTGGGTGTTCCTTTTTGGCCTCACCATATCCTGAGTTCTTATGTGGGGAGTGGGAGCAGAGACCCCGCATGACACCCTGCATGACAGTACTGTTAAAAAAACATAAAATTCAACCAAATAAAACTGAAGATCCAATTGGTTTTATTAAGCAATTCATGAATCTCACATCCCATCTGGCAACTAGGAGGGTGCTCAGGGGTTGTACAAAATGGAAGGTTTCTATAGGAAGAAGGGTGGGGCAGGGGAGTTAGGAACGAAAGAAAAGAGTTATTTCTGGGCCCCAACATCTTGTCCTTGTGGGAAAAGAATGGGAAGAGTTTTATCATGCAGATTATTTCTTCTTTCTTTGGGAGACGGATAGGGCCATGTAACAGATTACCTAACAGATTACCTTACTGGTCGTTGACTAGAAAATTCCACACTGGTCAATTAAGATTATGGTTCTGGGAGAGGTTGAAACTGCAATTAGATCAGGCATTAAATATAGGTTTGGTATCATGGGCTTTTAACACCAAATGATGCCATTTTAGGCTTCTGGTTTTTCTCTTTAACAATACTCTTTCTTTGTAGCTGCTTTACCGAGATATAAATTCACATACCATACCATTCACCCACTTACAGTGTCAAGGATGAGGAAACGTCCCTCTGTCCCTCTTATTTCTTCTAGGCGGTTAAACAACTCACGTGGCATACAGCAGATTAACCCTTAGAAAATCAAGTTTTAATATATGTGTACGGGGGCCTCATATGAGCATGAAAATTCCAGACAGTAAGACCAAATGAGGTATATCTGCCATTCATAACTAAAGAGTGGGAAGTAAGGTAATTGACAGGGAGAGGAAAGGAGTTACTGTTTAGTAAACAAATGTGTATTGGGCCCTCTTGGAACAATGGGACACAGAGAGCACTTCGGTCAAATGGGCCTTCTTAGGTTCCTCCCTGTCTATCACACCCAGTTCATATGAAAATATAGTTATCTATGAAGATAACTCTGTTCCTGGAGCAAGTCCTTTGTCTAAATTCTTTTCTGCAGTAGTGGGGAAGGTCAACGTTCTTCCTGAGGCTCTGGGCCTTGACTGTTTTCAACCAAAATCATCTGCATGTCAAAGTGACACCCACTGGGGTGACTACACAAAGCTATGTATCCCTCTGACACTATCTACTTTTAAAACATTTTTACTGCCCCCCCCCCCAAGAAACCCCATACTCATTAGCAGTGTGGACAAAAAAGGGGGTATGTACAAGTTCATTGATCAAAAATAACTTCACAGGGTGATCTGATCGTAAATCGCTAACTGGGCAGGTCATGGGCAGTCATGCCCCAAGTGTACCACGTCTTTAGTAAAGGTTTTTAAGCAAGCCCTGTCTGTTTTTCCTTGTGTATCTAAGGCTAACACACCTTTGACATGCCAGAAGTCATTCTCTCTTCCAGACCCTTGGAACACATAACCACCCCCAAGGGAACACATAATCTTGTTAACTACCCTGTACCTTGCTTTCTCTCCCATCTTCATGCAATCTTCCTTACAGTCTGTCATGCGGGAGACCCTGCTTGCTGTGCCATTTGTCATGCGGGGTACCCTGCTCGATGCACCATTTGTCGTGCAGGGCAGCCTGCGGGGTCTCTGCTCCCACTCCCCACACAAGAACGCAGGATATGGTGAGGCCAAAAAGGAACACCCACGGAGCCATAGGTAGGGGAGTCATACCGCTATATTCTCTCTGGCGGCACTATACTCTCACTGGAGGTTGGATCCACACTGTCCGCAAACCACCATCCACGCTTGCCAGCCCAGCCACCATCTTCTTGCTAGCCCCCATCTTTTTTTTTTCTCTGCTAGCATAGCCACAGCAGTTGTATTAGTGGCCAATGGTTCACTGGTTACAGCTGACGGCCAACTAGCCACAGCTGATGGCCATGCAATCACAGTTGATGGCCATTTACTACCTGAGCCAGCACCTGTCTATGTGAGGCCGAGAGCCTGGAAACTGCTTTTTGGGGTTTGGCCCCACACAGTCCCTCTTTAATTCAAAAGTATTTAAAAACTGCCAAACTGTCATTCGCTGGAGCATTTGAGATCTTATTTCCCAGCAATGTCATCAGTTTGACTCAGATAAACTCATAAAAATTCTCCACAGGTTTGGATGTCTTTTACGTCAACAGCAGCCATCCCTCATTCCCCTGCCCCAGCCCTGCCACCCACTTTCTGTCTCTACTGATTTGCCTCTTCAGGACATTTCATATAAATGGAATCACACAGTACGTGGTTCTTTGCGACTGGCTTCTTTTACTCAGCAGTGTTTTCAAGGCTCATCCATGTGGTAGCGTGTATCAGGATTTCATTCCTTTCTGTGGTTGGATAATGTTCCGCCTCATGGTTACACCATATTTTGTCGATCCATTCAGGTGATGGACACTCCTGATGGCAGCTGCTGGCTGGAGTTGAGTCACAGCTCCCCCTACAGATGGGGTGCGGCTCTCCAGTGCTTCCCGCTGTCTTCTTTCCCTCAGGGCTGGGGTGGGTGGGCATTTAGCATTGCACTTGCACACCTGTTTTCTTATAGAAGAAAAGTATTTCTTGGTTCCCAGTTCTGTAATAAAAGTAGGAAACCAAAAGGTCAACAGAAACAGTTTTAAACAAAACCTTCAAGGCCGAAAGCATTTCTGAAAGAACGGTTTGTTGAGTCATGTGCTAGCCAGAAAAAGGACCAGGTCCTGGGACTTGCGGTCTAAACCACCAGCAGCTGGGCTGGATGGAGAAGGCAGCATGTCAGCGGTCCTGAGAATCACAGGGCTCTTTCATATAATGAGTTTGGAGAGGAAAGACGCACACTTTTTTTTAAAGGATTTACATTGGCTATAGATAAGGGGGTGGGAAAAGGTGAAGTGGACAGTTCTGGGATAGGTGAATAGCTCCTAAGGCAGAAGCACTTGAAGCGTTTGGATCGCTTGTGTGCAACGGTCCAGAAAGTTCATGGGGAAGCAGGATGCGTCGGCGTCTGGTGATTGGCTACTCTCTGCAGATAAGAGCTGAAACAGCTGCCTGGAAGTTGATTCAAAGTTTCAACAAACCTTCAGGAATGTGAGCAGCCTTCTGTTGGGTGTGGCCTGCGGCTCTGTTAAGAGATTAATTCTCCTTGTCTCCGTCTCTCACCCTCTAGCCTGCTATCATTTAATTCAAAACATCTCAGAAATTTTCTCTTGTCAACAGTCACAGCATCCTTCGCTTTCCCCTTCCCCTTCCCCTTCTTTGGCTTAAACAACAGAAACTTATTTCTCACAGTTCTGGAGGCTGTAAGTCCAAGATCAAAGTGTCAGCAGGGCTGGTTTCTCCTGAGGCTTCTGTCTTGGCTTGCAGACAGCCACCCTCTCGTCACCTCTTCACCTGGCCTTTCCTCTGTCACAGCACTTTCCTTACATCCAACCTTCCTTGCCCGACCCCGGTGGGAATTTGAGTTTGCGGCTCCTGGTCTGGTTCAGCTTGTCGTTTTAAAAAAGACATGAGGGGCTTGACCAGCTCGCTCGCTGAACACTCTCCATCTGGTTACTGTTTCTCTTAAAGAGTAGTAAGCAGGGAAAGTGTGCAAGGAGGGAAATGGCAGGAGGTGAAAGTGGCCAAGTACCCATGTTAGACAATGGCACAGTCCAAGCTCTTCCCTGGGCAAAGAGGGGTGGGCTGACTGTCTCAGGTTTCCCTTCCCTCGCCATCATCCGGAAGTGAGAAGGGCCAGACCCTCACTCTGGAGCATGCACCCAGCACGTCCCACTTGGCTCTTGCAGCGGCCCCACGCTTGGAATCCCAGGCACTACAGAGAATCCCTTTCCTGGAAGGGTGCGTGCAGAATGAGACTCGGTCCATCCTTTTTGCCTGGGCTTATTCCCAATCCCAGGGATTCCCAGCAAGTTGTCCTTGACGAGGGCTCAAGGGCAAATGAGGACAATGTGGTCTGTACCATGCCTGGCTGTGTACGTGTGTCATCATACAAGGCACCTCAGGGAGACTTTGCCAGATCTTTATTCTGAGACTATGTCTTATAGTTTTGGGGATTTTTGAAGGGGTGTTCAAACATAGCCTTTTCCCGCCTATACTGATAGCCATGATAGACAGTAATTTGATTTTTCGTAATTGATGACACAAAAAGTTGGCAGACTTAAGGCAGTACCCCTAATTTTTTAAATTTTATTAGTTTCAGGTGCACAAGACAAAGCAAAACTTAGACATTTATCATTTATATCCCTCACACTGTGTGAACTTCCCTCCCCCCATCCACTATCCCTCTGACATCGCACACAGCCATTACATTTCCACTGTCTCTATTCCTAATGCTGTACTCCGCTTCCTGTAACAGTATACATACAAATATATAAATATACACACACATATACATATATATATATATGTAAAATTATAGTTGTCATTCAGTATTGTTCAGCTTCAGGTAGTACCCCTAATTTTAAAAATAATTTTTATTTTTCAATTACGGTTGACATACAATCGATCTATTTATTTCAGGTGTACAAAGTAGTGATTAGACATTTCTATAACTTATGAAGTGATCACCCTGATAAATCTAGTACCCACCTGACACCATGTATAGTTATTACAATATTATTGACTATATTCCCTGTGCTGTGCTTTACATCCCTCTGATTATTTTCTGACTACCAATGTGTACTTTTTTTTTTTTTTTAAGATTTTATTGAAGAAGGGGAACAGGACTTTATTGGGGAACAGTGTGTACTTCCAGGACTTTTTTCCAAGTCAAGTTGTCCTTTCAATCTTAGTTGTGGAGGGCGCAGCTCAGCTCCAGGTCCAGTTGCCGTTGCTAGTTGCAGGGGGCGCAGCCCACCATCCCTTGTGGGAGTCGAACCGGCAACCTTGTGGTTGAGAGCCCACTGGCCCATGTGGGAATCGAACCGGCAGCCTTCGGAGTTAGGAGCATGGAGCTCTAGCCGCCTGAGCCACCGGCAGGCCCCCAATGTGTACTTCTTGATCCCTTCCCCTTTTTTATCCTGCCCCCAATCCCACTCCCATCTGGGGACAATAAAAATGTTCACCATATCTAGGGGTTTATGTTTGAGATTTTTTTGTTTATTTTGTTTTTTTAGACTCCACATATAAGTGAAATCATATGATATGTGTCTTTCACTGTCTGACTTATTTCACTTAGCATAATAACTTCTAGGTCCATCCATGTTGTTGCAGATGGCAAGATTTTATTCTTTTCTGTGGCTGAGTAATATTCCATTGTATGTATGTACCGCCTCTTCTTTATCCACTCATTTATTGATGGACACTTAGGTTGCCTCCATATCTTGGCTATTGTGAATAATGCTGCAATGAACATATGGATGCATATGTCTTTTCTTTTTTTATTTATTATTTTGTATTTCAAGTATACAAAACAACGTAATGATGAGACATTTACCCCCCTCACAAAGTGATAACACCAACAAGTCTACTACCCATCTGATACTGTACATAGCTATTATAATACCATTGACTGTATTCCCTATGCTGTGCTTTACATCCTGCCACACACACACACACACACACACACACACACACACACAGAGGGTACCAAAAAATATATACACATTTTAAGATAACATCTCTTAAAATTGGCATTGTCAGTCTACAAACAAGACAGATATTTTTTTTCCCTGAAGTGAGATTGTTTTCAATCTGCCATAACATGTGCCCACATATCTTCACCTCGAAAATGTAGCATTTCAAGCTTTACTCATGGTAGATTATTCCTTTTTCACTTTCACAATTTTTATGCTGCTGCCAGAAGTCTTTTTGGCATTTGCTTTGAACTGTGTTTTTAGAGCATCTCTCATTGCTTTTGCACAGATCTGGGAGTATTGGCTGTAGCTGAGTCCAGCCTTCACCAGTATGCCATCATGATGTCACGAGACTGGGCTTGTCAGGCCAAATCACAAGGACGAGTGAATGTTGGCTCATTGTGCGACCCAGCAGCCAGAAGATCAGGTCTGAGAAGTGGAAGGGGTGAGGTTTCAGACCTGCCAATTTTTTTGACCCTAAATTTTTTTAATTTAAAAATTCACTGTATTTTTTAATCACATCATATATATATACATCATATAAATATCACATCATATAAATATATATTATATATTGATATCTATCAATCAAACCATGTTGTTTTGATTACTATGGCCTTATATAATTTGATATCAGGTAGCATGATACATTATATAAATATATATTATATATTGATATTGATATATTTATATACAATTATAGTTGACATTCAATATTATTCTATATTAGCTTCAGCTGTACAGCACAGTGGTTAGGCATTTACATAATCTATGAAGTGATCCCCCCTATAAGTCCAGTACCCATCTGACACCCTACATAGTCTTTACAACATTATTGACTATATTCCCCACACTGTATTTCACGTCCCCGTGACTATTTTGTGGCCACCAATTTGTACTTCCTAATCTCTTCACCTGTCTCACCCATCCCCCAACACCCGTCCCATCTAGCAACCATCAGTTTGTTCTCTGTATCTATAAGTCTATTTTTACTTTATTTGTTCATTAATTCTGTTCTTTAGATTGCACATATAAGTGAGATCATATGGCATTTGTCTTTCGCAGTCTGACTTATTTTACTTAACATCATACCCTCTAGGTCCATCAATGTTGTTGCAAATGGTAAGATTTCATTCTTCTTTATGGCAGAGTAATACTCCGTTATATAAATGTACCCAGTTTCTTTATCCAATCGTCTATTGAAGGGCATTACCGTTGTTTCCATATCTTGGTTATTGTGAATAGTGCAGTAAACATAGGGGTGCATACATATTTTTGAATTAGTGTTTTGGATTTCTTTGCATAAATACCCAGAAGTACATCGCAGGGTCATGAGGTAGTTCTATTTTTAATTTTTTGAGGAACTTCCATATTCTTTTCCATAGTGGCTGCAAAAATTTGCAATCCCACCGATAGTAGATGAGGGTTTCCTTTTCTCCACATCCTTGCCACCACTTATTGTTTGTTGATTTACTGATGATGGCCATTCTGACAGGTGTGAGGGGGTATCTCATTGTGGTTTTTACTTGCATTTCGCTGATGATTAGTGATGCTGAGCATGTTTTCATGTGTATTGGCCATCTGTATGTCCTCTTTGGAAAAATGTCTCTTCAGGTCCTCTGCCCATTTTTTAAACGGATTTATTTTTCTGGTGTTGAGTTGTATGAGTTTTAAAATAAATTTTAGATATCAACCCTTTATCTGATGTATCACTGATAAATATCTTCTCCCATTCAGTAGGATGTCTTTTTGTTTTGTTGATGGTTTGCTTTGCTGTGAAAAACAAACAAACAAACAAACAAACTTTTTGGTTTGGTGGAGTCCCATTTGTTTATTTTTTCTTTTGTTTCCCTTGTCCAAGGAGATATATCTGTAAAAATATTATTAAGGGTAATGTCTGAGAGTTTCCTTCCTGTATTTTCTTCTAGGAGCTTTATGATTTTGGGTCTTTGACTTAAGTCTTTAATCCATTTTGAGTTTATTCTTGTATGTGGCATAAGATGATGGTCCAATTTCACTTTTTTCTTTCATGTATCTGTCCAGTTTTCCCAGCACCATTTATTGAATAAACTGTCTTTACCCCAATGTAAATTCTTTCTTCCTTTGTCATAGATTAAATGATTATATAGGCATGGATTTCTTTCTGGACTCTATTCTGCTCCATTGATCTATATGTCTGTTTTTATGCCAAAACCATGTTGTTTTGATTACTATCACCTTGTAGTATAGTTTGATATCAGGTAGCATGATACCTCCAGCTTTGTTCTTCTTTCTCAGGATTGCCGTGGCTATTTGGGGTCTTTTGTGGTTCTATATAAATTTTAGGATTATTTGTTCTAGTTCTGTGAAAAAATGCCATTGATATTTTGATAAGGATTGTATTGAATCAATAGATTGCTTTGGGTAATATGGACATTTTAACTATATTAATTCTTCCTGTCCATGAGCATGGTATATGTTTCCATTTATTTGTATCTTCTTTAATTTCTCTTTTCAATGTCTTATACTTTTCTGAGTACAGGTCTTTTACTCCTCTGGTTAAATTTATTCCTAAGTATTTTATTTTATTGATGCAATTGTAAATGGGATTGTTTTCTTAATTTCTCTTTCTGACAGTTTGCTATTGGTGTATAAAAATGCAACCAATTTCTGAATATTAATTTTGTATCCTGCTATTTTACTAAATTCATTGATCAGTTCTAATAGTTTTTTGGTGGAATCTTTGGGGTTCACTATATACAGTATCATGTCGTCTGCAAATACTGACAATTTTACTTCTTCCTTTCCCATTTGGATGCCTTTTTTTCTTTTTCTTGTCTGATGGCTATGACTAGAACTTCCAGTACTATGTTGAATAAAAGTGGTGAAAGTGGGCATCCTTGTCTTGTTCCTGATCTTAAGGAGAATGCTTTTAGCTTTTCCTCATTAAGTATGATAAAATATTAGCTGGGGGTTTGTCATATCTGGCCTTTATTATATTGAGATATGTTCTCTCCATTCCCACTTTGCTAAGAGTTTTTATCACAAATGGATGCTGGATTTTGTCAAATGCTTTTCCTGCATCTATTGATATGACCATAAGATTTTTATTTTTCATTTGGTTTATGTGGTGTACCTCGTTAATTGATTTGCAGACATTGAATGAATCTTGTATACCAGGAATGAATCCCACTTGATTGTGGTGTATGATCATTTTAATGTATTGATGAATTCAGTTTGCTACTATTTTGTTGAGGATTTTTGCATCTATGTTCATTAGGGATATTGGCCGATAGTTTTCTTTTTTTGTAATGTCTTTGTCTGGTTTTGAAATCAAGGTAATGTTGGCCTCATAAAATAAGCATGGGAGCCTGCCTTCCTCTTGGATTTTTTGGAATAGTTTGAGAATAGGTGTTAATTTTTTTTGAATGTTTAGTAAAATCCACCTGTAAAGCCATCTGGTCCAGGATGTTGGGACCAGATGTTTGTTGGGAGCTTGTTAATTACTGATTCAATTTCATTGGTAGTAATCGGTCTGTTCAGACTTTCTCTTTCTTCTTGATTCAGCCTTGGAAGATTGTATGCTTCTAGGAATTTATCCATTTCTTCCAGATTGTCCAATTTGTTGGAGTGTAGCTGCTCATAGTATTTTCTTAAATTGTTTTGTATTTCTGTGGTGTCGGTTGTCACTTCTCCTCTTTCATTTCTAATTTTATTAATTTGGGTCGTCTTTCTTTTTTTCTTGATGAGTCTAGCTAAAGGTTTGTCAATTTTGTTTATCTTTTCAAAAAACAGGTCTTAGTTTCATTGATCTTTTGTATTGTTGTGTTTTGTTTTCTTTTGTTTTGTTTTTTAGTCTCTATTTCATTTATTTCCACTCTGATCTTTATTATTTCCTTCCTTCTCCTCACTTTGGGTTTGTTTACTGTTCTTTTTCCAGTTCTCTTAGGTATAAAGTAGACTTCTTATTGAGATTATTCATGTTACTTGAGGCAAGCCTGCGTTGCCATGAATTTCTCTCTTAGGACTGCTTTCATTGCGTCCCATAGATTTTGGATCATTGTGTTTCATTTTCGTTTGTCTCAAGGTATCGTTTGATTTCTTCCTTGAGCTCATTGTTAATCCATTCATTATTTAGTAGCATGTTACTTAGTTTCCATGTGTTTGCGTGTTTTTCCATTTTCCCCCCTGTAATTGATGTCTACTTTATATCTTTGTGGTTAGAGAAGATGCTTGATAAGATTTCAATCTTCTTAAGTTTATTGAGACTAGTTTTGTGGCCTAACATGTGGTCTATCTTGAAAAATGTTCCATGTGCACTTGAAAAGAATGTATATTTTGCTGCTTTGGGTTGAAATGCTCTAAAAATATCAATGAAATCCACGTGGTCTAGTGTGTCATTTAAGGCTAATGTTTCTGTGTTGATTTACTGTCTGGAAGATCTGTCCATTGCTGTGAGTGGGATGTTAAGTCCTCTACCATGATTGTGTTACTGTTGATCTCTGCCTTTATGTCAGACAATATTTGTTTTATATATTTAGGTGCTCCTATGTTGGGTGCATAAATGTTTAGTAGGATGATGTCTTCTTGTTGAATTGATCCCTTTATTATTATGTAATGTCCTTTTTTGTCTCTTATTATAATCTTCATTTTAAAGTCTATTTTGTTCTATATAAATATTGCTACCTCGGTTTTTTTTCTTATTTCCATTTACATGAAATATCTTTTTCCATCCCTTTACTTTCAGTCTATGTGTCCTTTGATCTGAGGTGGGTCTCTTATAAACAGCCTATGCATGGGTCTTGTTTCCTTATTCACTCAGCCACCCTATGTCTTTTCATTGGAGCATTTAATCCATTTACATTTAAAGTGATTATTGATAGGTACATAGTTATTGTCATTTTATTTTTCATATTTTTTATCTTCATTTGTTTGTTTGTTTTCTCCTTTCTTCTCCTTAAAGGAACCCTTTTAACATTTCTTGTAATACTGGCTTGGTGCTAAATAATTCTGTTAACTTTTTCTTGTCTGGGAAGTTCTTTATCTGTCTTTCAGTTTTAAATAATAGCTTTGCTGTGTGGAGTAGCCTTGGTTGTAGGCCCTTATTTTTCATTACCTTGACTATTTCCTGCCACTCTTTTCTGGTCTGCAAATTTCTGACAATCTTGTGAGAGTTCCCTTATAAGTAACTGGTTGTCTTGCTCTTGCTGCTTTTAGGATTCTCTCTGTTTTTAAGCTTTGCCATTTTAATTATGATATGTCTTGGTGTGGGTCTGTGTGGGACTCTCTGCACTTCCTGGGCTTGTATATCTATTTGCTTTGCACAGTTAGGGAAGTTTTCAGTCATTAGTTCTTCAAATAGGGTCTCAATCTCTTGTTCCCTCTCTTCTCCTTCTGGTATTCCTATGATGCAAATATTGTAACTCTTGATACTGCCCCACAGGTCCTGTAAACTACATTTTATAAAAAATCTTTTTTCTTTTTGTTGTTCCTATTGGGTGTTTTCTGCTACCTTATCTTCTAAATCGCTGATTTGATCCTCTGCTTCCTCTAATCTGTAGTTGATTCCTTCTAGTGTGTTCTTCATTTCAGTTACTGCATTCTTTATTTCCGACTGTTTCTTTTTTATGGTTTCTATGTCTTTTTTTAATGCTTGCTATCTCTTTGTTAAAATTCTCACTAAGTTACTTCAGCGTTCTTATAACTAGTGTTTTAAACTCTGTCTCTGGTAGGTTGGTTGCCTCCATTTAACTTAGTTCTATTTCTGGAGGTTTCTCCTGTTCTTTTATTTGGGACATGTTTCTTTGTTTCCTCATTCTGGCTGCTTCTCTGTATTTGCTCCTATGTATCACATGCATATGTCTTTTTAATAAGTGCTCTGGGTTTCTTTGGATAAATACCCAGAAGTAGAATTACTGGGTCCTTCTTTGTCTCTTGTTATAGACTTTGTTTTCAAGTCTATTTTGTCAGATGTAAGTATTGTTTTTTTTGTTTTCCTTTCCATTTGCATGAAATATCTTTTATCGTCTCTTTATTTTCCATCAATGAGTGTCTTTCGATCTGAAGTGATTCTCTTCTAGACAGCATGTGTAAGGGTCTTATTTTCTTATCTGTTCAGCTACCCTATGTCTTTTTTTTTTATTTAACATTTTTTTTACAGGACTTTATTGGGGAACAGTGTGTACTTCCAGGACTTTTTTTCCAAGTCAAGTTGTTGTCCTTTCAGCCTTAGTTGTGGAGGGCACAGCTCAGCTCCAGGTCCAGTTGCCGTTGCTAGTTACAGGGAGTGCAGCCCACCATCCCTTGCGGGAGTCAAACCAGCAACCTTGTGGTTGAGAGGATGCACTCCAACCAACTGAGCCATCCAGGAGCTCAGTGGCAGCTCAGCTCAAGGTGCCGTGTTCAATCTTAGTTGCAGGGGGCACTGCCCACCATCCTTTGTGGGACTTGAGGAATTGAACTGGCAACCTTGTGGTTGAGAGCCCACTGGCCCATGTGGGAATCAAACCGGCAGCCTTCGGAGTTAGGAGCATGGAGCTCTAACCACCTGAGCCACCGGACCAGCCCACCCTATGTCTTTTGATTGCAACATTTAATCCATTTACATTTAAAGTAATTGTTGATAGATATGTAGTTACTGCTGTTTTATTATTCATAATTTTGATCTTCTTTTTAAAGAAGTCCCTTTAACATTTCTTGTAATACTGTCGGTGGTGATGAACTCCAGCTTTTTCTTGTCTGGGGAGCTCTTTATCTGTCATTCAATTCTAAATGACAGGTTTGCTGGGTAGAGTAATGTTAGTTGTAGGTCCTTGCTTCTCATCAGTTTGAATATTTTGTGCTAATCCCTTCTGGCCTGCAAAGTTTCTGTTGAGAAATCAGCAGACAGTCTTATGGGAGCTCCCTTGTATGTAACTAACTGCCTTTCTCTTGCTTCTTTTAAGATTCTCTCTTTGTCTTTAACTTTTGGCATTTTAATTATAATGTGTCTTGGTGTGGGCCTCTTTGGGTTCATCTTGTTTGGGACTCTCTGCAGTTCCTAGACTTGTCTGTCTGTCTCCTTTGCCATGTTAGGGAAGTTTTCAGTCACTATGTCTTGAAATAATTTATCAAGTTCTTGCTCTCTCTCTTCTTCTAATCCCCTATGATGTGAATATTGGTATGTTTGATATTATCCCGAAGACCTCTTAAATTATCCTTATTTTTTGGGAGGGGGATTCTTTTTGCTGTTCTGATTCCTTACCTTATCTTCCAAATTGCTGATTAGATCCTCTGCTTCATGTAATGTACTGTTGATTCCCTTTAATGTATTCTTCATTTCAGTTATTGTATTCTTTATTTCTGACTGTTTTTTTAAATGTATTCTATCTCTTTTTTTATGTTTCCTTTCTCTTTGTTGAAATACTCCCTGAGATCACTGAGCATTTTTATAACCAGTGTTTGAAACTCTGCACCTCATAGTTTTCTTGCCTCCATTTTGTTTAGTTCTTTTTCTGGAATTTTGTTCTGTTCTTTCATTTGTAGCATGTTTCTGTGTCTCCCCATTTTGGCTGTTTCCCTGTGTTTGTTTCTATGTACCAGGTAGAGCTGCTATGTCTCCTGGTCTTGGTAGAGTGGCATTATGTAGTAGGTAGCCTGTGGGGCCAAGTGGCACAGTGTCCCTTGTTACTTGAGCTGGGTGCTCCAGGTGTGTCCCTTGTGTGGGTTGTGTGTGCCCACCTATTGTAGTTGAGCCTTGGTTGCTGTTGGCATATCAATGGGAGGGATTGACCCTCGGGCTGATTGGTTGTGCGGACTGGTTGTGACTACAGTGGAGAAGATACTATGCAGGGGCCCACCCTATGGAGCAATATTTGCTTTAGCAAGGCTCTGGTACTTATCTAATCCGCTGTTTGGGTGTATCATTTGTGGAAGTGGTTGGGTGGTGCTCTGAAGTTGGCCATTGTGTCTGTTGGTACTGGGGCCTCTTGGGAGGGGCTGTGGTGAAGCTGCTGCATGTGCCCTGTCTAGGGCCACTTGGTATGAGCTACAAAGTAATCTGCATGTGCTTGTCTTTTGTGCTGGGCTTGAACGTGCCTGGGAGAGGCTAAGCTGCGACTGAGGCTGGCTGTCGCTAGTGCTGGGCTTGGGGCTGCTTAGCAAGAAGTACAGGGCATATAAAGGCCAGATGCTGCTTGTTTGGAGTTTGTGAAACTTTGAGAGATTTTAGGAAAGTCTTCAGCATGAACTAAGACAGGCCACTTATATGGAAAAACCACTATAAGTGGTTTGGGTGAGTTGGCGAGTTGGGTGGGCTGGATCTCATGGAATCTCCAGGTCAGGGTAAATGGTGTCAGCCTCATTGGTGGAGACTCAGATATGGTGCTAGCCTAAATCTGCACGCTGGGAGGGAGGGAGGCTGAAAAAAAAAAAAAAAGGCTTTTGCCAGCACTTCTGTCTGAGAGAAAGCTGCCCTTCCACCTCTCACCCTGCAGTCAGATAATTCAGTTCCTCCTCGTATGTCCCTGGCACCCTTTGAGCTGCTGCCCCAGCGCTGGAGCTCAGAGTGAGTGAGTCGGTCAGTGAATAAGGCCATGCAGTGGCCATTTAAGAGGAGTACCTAGGACTCCAGCAGCCCTCTGTCTCACTCAGTCTCAATCCCTGCTAGTTTTCACAGCCAGAAGTTATGGGGACTTCTCTCCTTGACACTGGAAACCTGGGTCAGGGATTCTGGTGTGGGGCTGCAACCCCTCACTCCTCAGGAGGGGCCTCTGCAGCTAAGATATCCCTCCTGATTTTTAACTGCCACATGCATGTGTGGGAGCAGCCTGTTCCACGTCTGTGTCCCTCCTACCAGTCTCGACATGGTGGCTTCTGTATATCCTTAGTTATAGAATTCCTGTTCAGCTAGATGTCAGGCAATTTTCAATGATGGTTATTCTGTAGTTTATTGTAATTTTCATGTGGTAGTGGGAGGAGGCGAGCACAGTATTTACCTACTCCAACATCTTGAGGACAAATCCCTCCCAATTTTTTTTTCTTTGTTTTTATGATTCAAGAAACCCCAAGACAGAGATATCACAGAGTACTTTAATCTTCTGTCTCATTTTGATCCTCAGAACAAAAACTTCAAAATAGAAATGGCAGGTGTCTTAATCTCCACTTTACAAATGAGAAACAAGCTCTGCTCAATTGAATAATTTGCCTAATGTCCATAGTGGGCTCTTAACACCCCTCACCTCCCTACCTTGCTGCCTCAGAAATGTCTGCTGCACAGAATAATTGGAAATTACCATTTAATCAAAATCTTCAAGGTCTAGGAACTTTTAGATCAGTGACAAATTGGCAGATGAGAGAACTTAAACCTAGTCTTGTATCACTCTTCAAGTGGCTGAGCCCTGCCCTCCCCTCCACTGTCCATGTGACTGGGATGCAGAAAGAGGAGGCAGGGACTCATGTACACACCTGCAGATAACACCTTGCAATCTGGTCCATGCTGGTCTGTTTGGGAGCTGTGCCTCATTCTTTCTTTCTTTGTCGTTCATGGGAGGAAAAAAAAAGAAAATCTTGGTTCAGTTTGAGGTTTGCAAATTAGCATGTATTATTCCAGAGCATTCAGTTCCATTTAAACCTCTGGAGCATGGAAGTAGGTAACCTCTCAGGCCCCCAGGACAGCTGTGTCTCATGGTGGAATAATCTTTCATTGGCAGAGGTACAGCCTATTCTGCCTTTCCCTGATTCCTGGTTTTTCACAGGCGGATGAACACCAGCACTGAGTCAGGGCCAATGATCAATCACCCAGCCACTTCTAAGGCAATTGGCGAGCCAGCTTGGGGGGAGATGAGCAGGCATAAGAAGCTGAGATATTCCTCCTGCTGGGGTGCTCCCAGGACAAACCAATGGATGTGTATTTCCATCCTTCTTTACAACAAGCCCAGAAAATGTACAAAGATCACCCTTTGTTCTTTCTTTTTGTGAGTGGTGGAAAGCTCTTGCCAGTGGATTTCTCTGGCAGGTCACTGTCAGGCTGGGGATGAGGTGGAGCATTAGGCAGCTGATTTCTATTGATAGTTTAATCCATCATTGTTCCCTTCTCTGTTGTCACTGACATGGCATAAACCCAAAGTGGGGAAGAGGAAAATAACTCCTTCTGAGCCTATTCTGTGAGAAGCCAGCTGATCAGCAGGGCAGCGATGGGAAGGAGAGAAAAGATGGTTAGGACGTGGTCCCCACGTGAGCTCTCAGAGCCCAACAGGGAAACATGGCAGTCTGGGAAAACTACAAATGCACAGAGTGCAAAGGCTGACAGAGGAGGAGTCGTCCCATATAGAAGCAGGAAGGAAGGTTCCTGGAGGAGATGCCATCATGGCCCCACATGGAAGGGTAGGCAGGAGGTGGAGGGCATTCCATGAAAAAGGAAATCTTAAACCAGAACAAGCAGCTGAGAAAAAACAGTAGGCGGGAAATCAGGAAGAAAGACCTTCTTGGGAAGCATGAGTGGTGAATAAATTAGGGCGATGCAAATGCAGACCAGGGGGAGCTATCTTCTTATGCCGACTAAATTGGCAAAACATGAAAAATCTGTCGACACCATGATTGGGCAAAGATTCGGAACAATAGCAATGCTCCCCCACAGTTGGTGGGTGTGTAAATTATTACGGGCATGTTGGAGAACAATCTAGCCTCGTCTTGGCAGGTGGAATGTTCACATTCCCGCTAACTCAGCAGTTCCACTCCCCAGTGTACACATGCTTCGGGCAATGTATGCAAGAGCGGTCTTAGCAGCACCAATCACAGTAACAGTCTGGCAACGACACTTGTGCACTGACAGTTTGGAGGGGTGTATAAATCCGGGTGTAGTCACACCTGGGAGTCTATGCAGCAGTGAAAATGAGCCAGATCTTTTCTCCCCGAACAGACCCTGGGCTGACTCCCATTGACAGAAGTTGTGCTGTGGGCTCAACCCTAAATTGGTCATTTTGACCAGGGGGATAGACTATGCTTATTGCTTCAGCCAGGCAGGGTTCCCTTCTGAGGCCCCACCTAAACTAAAATGGCTCAGTGTGGGGAACGAGTGGATCCCCAAAGGAAATGGGGATGCCATAGGGAACACTGAGGTGCCCTTAGATCTCCCACGTTGCTGTGGTCTCGCCTTTGTGCCCCTGAGGGCTCCCCGCTGGCCTCCTGGAACTCTCTCTGTCCCAGGGGAGAGCCCTGGGAGTCTAGGTCCCTGTGTCCCCTCCCCAGGGCAGCCTGTGCTGGTGACTGACCAGTGAGGGAGGAGGAAGCCTCCAAACAGGACAAACTGGGAGGTGAGGTTTGCACCTGGGCAGGAGGAGGCCTGGGCGAGGACTTCCCCTAAAATCTCATCCTCGGTTTCCTCCGCTTCCTTCACTCCCTGGCCAGTTTCTCCCAGGAGCCACTGAAACTTTGACTCAGCATCCGTTTCCGGGGGAGTCTCACCTAAGACAGGTGCTATTGTATCAAAAGAGAAGTGAACAGAGACTGAGCTACAAGCGTGGCAGGTGGCAAGAGGAGTGGTGGAGAGAACTGGGTTGTATAGACTTGGATGAACCGCCAAACCTCTCTGGGCTTCAGCTTCCTCGTGTGGAAACAGAAGATGCGACCAGGCAGGTTGCAGAAGAAACAACTATGAATGGCCAGGAAACAAGAGAATAGTCAAAGAAACGAAACGGTTTTCATCTGCCAGGAGGCAGTGATCAGAGAGAATATTCCCCCCAGGGTCATGCAGAGAGGGCCCTCCTCTATTTTACTGATGGGAATATAAATTCATGTTGGGGCGGGGGCCGTATCCATAAAAATGTGAAATGGAAAACCCTTTGACCCAGCAATTCTACTTCTATGAATTTATGCCACAGCAGTACTTGCACAAGAATGCAAAGAAATGTGTACAAATATGTAAATTCAGCACTGTTTGTGTGAGCAACAACTTGTAAACAACTTAAATATCCTTCAGTTGGGGACTGGTTAAAAATGACAGAACATTCCCGAATGGAATACTAGACAGCCATTAAGAGGAATGTGGTCTGGCTCTGAATCCTGGTGAGGAAACTTACCCGTGATACATCACTAAATGGAAAAAGCAAATTGCAGAGCAGGATGTACAGTGAAATTCCATGTTTGTAAAAAGTATTTCTAAACATAAATACTATACGTTTGCAAATACATGGAACAGAGTCTAGAAGAATATATACTAAGCTGTTTCATTGTAGTCACTCTTGAGAGTGAGGCTGGGAATTTTCTAGGTAGTTTTTCGATTCTTTTGTCGTATTTGAATGTGTTTAAGAACATGGATCACTTTTGTCATTTTTTTGTTTAGAAATGTAAAATAGGAGCAACTCTGCCTGGTAAGAGCTTAACCACACATTATGCTATCACAGTCCTCCCAACGACACATTATGCTTTCCAGTCCTCCCAAAAGACCTCTGAAGCAGGAATTACTGCTGTCTCCTGTCCCGCAGACAGGAAACACATCTGGAGAGTCACAGAAGTCACAGGTTGCAGAGCTGCGATCCAGCCCCATGCCTGAGCCCGGTTCTGGGCTCTACCCCATGATGCTAACTGACCTCCCGAAAGAAAAGTGAAGGATACCTAACTTTGGTTTTCAGCACCAGAACACTTTTCTCAAATAAAACGCTGATTGGAAGCCCAGTGTGTAAAACAGATAAGAGGGGAATTGCTCTGGTAGAGCAGAGAGGCTAAGAGGCCGCTCTGTTCTCTCTGACCCCTCCTTACTCCCCCCTCCATCCACACACCAAGGGATTCCTAGGACCCCGATCTGAAAACCTCTGAGCCAGATGCCTTGGAAGTCCCCTTTCTTTTTTTTGACACGACAGGATTCTAATAATACTGCTTCCATTGAAAAGGACTGAAAGGGAAGAAGATAAAAATGTGTCACTGGGTCATTCAAAACCGAATGAAGAGTCACTGCGCCATAAAGAAAGAGGAAGTGTCAAGTTGCCCCTGATTTCCCTTGACCACGGCCCCCTGCAGAAAGCTTTCATGTGCGAGACACTCTGGGCTTGGTGACTGCTGTTCCGATAAAAAATCTAGACCCTCATCATCACCAGCCTGGAATGGCACCTCCCCCTACACACACACTTTAGTTTTTGTTTGTCTCTCCTCATTAGATCAGGCGGCAATTTCTGCCTGGTTTGCTCACCGCTATGCCTCCAGCTGTGCTGGCGCATAGCAGGTGCTCAGTAAATGCTCGTTCGATGAGTGAATGAATGAATGAACACAGGTTTGTTTGGTTGACCTTTATGCACGCAGGCACCAACAATGAGGCCTTAGCCACAACGGCTTTGAGACCTGAGCAACAAATCAAGGTAAATAGCATTGGATTTTAACTCATCAAATAAGATAAATAGCCATGAGTCCATACTGATATAAATAAACTATTGCATAAATAAATGGGGAAAAGAAGGGAAAGCTTTTCCCTCCAGAGCGTTCCACTTAATAAATGTAGAAGGAAAGAGGGAAACAGCAAGTCACGATGAGAACACTGCAGTAATAACTGTCACAGTCAAGATCCACTCACGGATACTAAAATTAGTGGGAGAATGTTTAAGGAGAAACAAGATTTGCATGGTTGCAAACTATTTCCCCTAAATATTTATTAACCACAAAGGACAAACTGACGACTTGACCACGCGGGTCTGGCGGACACCACTGTAAGTAGGTGGTCGAGACCCCCAGAGCGGGACACACTGACAGCACAGCACATGCCTCCTGATAGGGGGCACCCACGACACGCCATCGCTTCTGTGGCAACTTTTTCAATAAAGCATAGCCTAATCCCGAGAAAACATCAGACAAGCCCAAATTGATAAAATACTTGACCAGTGCTCTTCAAAAGGGTCAAGGTCACGAAAGATAAGGAAAGACTGAGGAACTTTCACAATTAGAAGGGACCAGGGAGATGTGACAATGAAAGGCAGTGTGAGCCCTGGAACAGCAAAAGAGCGTGGCCCAGGGCCCAGCAGAGCCCCGTCTGCGGGCTGGCCCTGGCCCTCTGCCTGCTCTTGCTGGTCAAGTTCTGTTGGCTCACAGCCAGACCCATTCACCTATGCATTGTTTATGGCTGCTTTTGTGCTACACAGCAGAGCTGAGGGATTACAACAGAGACCATATGGCTGGCAAAGCTGAAAATATTTACTACTATTTGGTCCTTTACAGAAAGACTTTGCTGACTTTTGCATTACAGGAAAAACTGGTGAAATCCGAATAAAGTCTGTAGTTTAGTTAATAGTATTTTAACAATGTTTTCTTAGTTTTGCACATTGGTCTGTGGTTCTATACGATGTAGACATTAGGTGAAACTGGGTAAAGGGTATATGGAAACTCTGTACTACCTTTGCAACTCTTCTGTGAATCTAAAATTATTTTATATTTTTAAACATTTTTAATAATAATAATAAAAAAAAAAGCCCAGATGTTTGGGCAGGAGAGATGTGTGGGCATGTGGGCAAAGGAAGACAGGCACAAAGCCCTCCACGGGGAGCCACTGTGGGTGCTGGAATAGTAAGTTCTCTCACTTGCTTGAGTTGCAGGAAACACAAACCCACTGCAGGCTCCTGGGGCAAAAGGGGAAGTCATTCAAAGCTGAGGGCGCAGGTGCACCAGGACCCTGACACTAGGATGGTCATTGTATGAGTGTGAGTGTGTGAGGGTGCGTCGGTGTGTGAGGGTGAGTGGGTGTGTGAGGGTGTGTGAGTGAGTGTGTGTGAGGGTGAGTGTGCGAGTGTGTGAGTGTGAGTGTGTGTATGAGTGTGAGTGTGTGAGGGTGAGTGAGTGATGGTGAGTGGGTGTGTGAGGGTGAGTGCGTGCGTGAGTGTGAGTGTGAGAGTGTGACTGTGAGTGTGTGAGGGTGAGTGATGGTGAGTGGGTGTGTGAGAGTGAGTGCGTGCGTGAATGTGAGTGTGAGAGTGTGACTGAGTGTGTGAGGGTGAGTGCGTGTGAGTGTGAGTGTGAGAGTGTGAGTGTGTGTGAGAGTGCAATGGACTTCTCTCAGTATCTTTCTCCGTGTGTCTCTCTGTATCTCCCTCTACATCTTGATGTCTATTTCTCTGTGTCTTTTTCCTTCTTTCCTACCTGTTCTGGTTCTCTGCGTATCTCTTTCTCCCTGTGTGTCTCTTATGGTCTTTCTATAGGTCTCTCGTTGTCTCTCTTCCCGCCCGTTTCCATTTCTCTGGTCTGTGTATCTCTTGGTCTTCCTGTGTGTCTCTCAGTTTATCCCTCTGTCTTTCAGTGCATTCCGTGTCTGCATCTCTCCCTCCCTCTCTATTGCTTTCTCTGTCTCCCTGTATGTCTTCTTGTGTGTTTCGTGTTTCTTCCCTTCCCTCCCGGTCTGTTTCTTCTTGTGTCTTGCTGTCCCTGTGACTCTCTCATCTCACAAGGCCCCTCACTCTCTGCCTCCCTCTTGATACCCACAGCATCCCTCTCTCCACGTGCTACCCATGGCACCCAGGGTGACGGAGCCCCAGTGGCCCCTGGGCCCACCTCCACATTCCCCAGAGACAAAATCTGGCTGCCCGTCGCAGGCCAGAGTTCATCCCTGGCCCAACCAGCGGTGACTGGGGGCAGGGTCCTGGGGCACAGCCTGACCTCTGGGCCCTGAACCTGGAAGGGGGATTATTAAAGCAGAGAACGCCCAGGGCTGGCCCGGCCAACACTGTGGTGTGGAAATGAGCAATCCAGCAGCAGAGGACAGGGTTGTCTGAGCTGTGCGAGGGGAGGAAACAAACACTTACTCATCACATCAGTTTCCTACTGGTGCTGTAACTAATCACCACACACAGTGGGTTAAGACAACAAAAATCTGTTCTCTTACATTCTGCAGGTCAGAGCCCAACGTGAGTAGGCAGGTCTGCATTCCTTCTGGAGGCTCCAGGATGAGAACCCATTCCCTTGCCCTTCCAGCTTGGAGAGGGCTGCCTGCATCCCTTGGCTCATGGCCCTTTCTCCATCTTCAGGGCCAGCAGTGTAGCATCTCCATCTCTCTCTCTCTCTCAGACCTCTGCTTCCGTCCTCCCAGCTCCTTCTCTCGCTTTCTCTTGCCTCCCTCTTATAAGGACCTTTGTGATGACATTGGGCTCACCTAGATAATCCAGGAGAATCTCCGCATCTCAAGATGCTCACCTTAATCACACCTGCAAAGTCGCCGTGGCCGCATAAGGTAACATAGCCCTAGGTTCCAGGGTCCAGGACGTGGACGTCTTTGGGGACGAGGGGCCGTGGGTCAGCCTCCCACACTGACCATCCGTTTTGCACACAGAGTGCCTGCCCCCCTCTGGCCTCACATGCCCATCCCAGAAAGAAAGATGAAGAAAGAAGAGGCAGCACCTCTGTTAGAAAAGGAAAACGTTTCCCACAAATCCTTAGCAGGTTTCCGCTTGGGTCTCATTGGCCAGAGCTCTGTCCACTAGTGTTGAATGTTGTTGGTGCTTCCTCTGCATCCGTTGAGGTGAGCATGTGATTTCCCCCTTCCTTGTGTTAATGTGGTATATCACACTGATTGGTTTTCATGTGATGAAACATCCTATATCCCAGGGATAAATCCCAATTGGTCATGGTGTATAATCCTTTAAATATGCTGCTGAATTTGTTTTGCTAGTATTTTGTTGAGAATTTTTGCATCAATGTTCACAGGGGATATTGGTCTATAGCTTTCTTTTCTTGTAGTGTCTTTACCGGGCTTTGGTATCAGAGTAATGCTGGCCTCTTGGAATGAATTAGGAAGTGTTCCCTCCTCTTCAATTTTTTCAAAGAGTTTAAGAAGGATTGATTTTCTTTAAGTGTTGGATAGAATTCACCAGGGAAGCCATCTGGTTTAGGGCTTTTCTTTGTTGGGAGAGTTTTTGTTACTGATTTGATCTCCTTACTAGTTAAAGATGTATGAGACCAGAATTTGAACCCAGGCTTATATACCGCCACTGTCTGTGGTACCCACTGTAAGAGGTTTTATGAGTATGCTTACTCTGTGTGTGTGTGTGTGTGTGTGTGTGTGTGTGTGTGTGTGGCCACAGATAACAAGGGGAAGAGGTGGTACTTTCTGCTTTGGACAAAACTCCGTCAGACTGTATGTAACATGAGTGTAGAGACTCTTAGACATTGTTTTACTCCCAGTAATTAGCACTCAACAACCATTTGCCCATGAAGAAAGCCAGTGTTCCCAACACTTTGTACTAAATTGTACCTCCTCCCCCAATGTTCATGGGACCTCCTTTACCATATGCCTTAGTTTAGGTTATGCCAAAAGCAGAGCCTGCAACAAGGCCCTGGGTGCAGATAGTTTATTTGAAAGAAAGGTGATCCCAGGAAAGGAATGGGGAAGTGAGGTAAGCCATAACCACGTGTTAATGAGCAGGCAAGAGCTGCGGGGACACTCTGAGAACTGTCTCTGTCCACCTGGGGAGGCTGGGACACCCACCACTCCTAATTCCCAACGATGAGGGTCGCCCCCAGGGGCATTAATTGCTCTGCACTTCAGAGTTGTACATGTGGGGGGTGGGGGTGGGGGAGTGGTTGCTGAAGAAAAGAAGAGAGACCCAGGCACTGGACTCGGGTTTTGGTTATATGTTGCTGCAGAGAAACCACCCCAATCACAGTAGCATAAAACACCAAGCCATTTTATTGTTATCTCTTCTGGCTCTAGTGGTTGGTTGGGCTCAGCTGGGCGGTTCTCCCTGGGGGTCTCTCCTGCGGTTACAGGCAGGTGGAGGCTGGCGCTGGGGGTGTCTCGAAGGCTTCCTCACTGCCACGTCTGGTGGTTGCTGCTGGCTATCAGCCAGAACACCTCCTTATGGCCTCTCCATGTAGCTTGGGCTTCCTTAAAACATGGCAGCCAGGTTCCAATAGTGAGTGTCCCAGGAGAGCCAGACAGAGCTGCCTTATGACCTAACCTCAGAAGTCCCATAGCATCACTTCTGCCCAGGTCATGGTGCACCCAGATTCAAGGGAGGGAACACAGATCCCGCTTCTTTGAGGAAGGAGTGCTGAAGGTGCATTGTGAGGAAGGCATACTGAATGGGACATGTTATGTGGCTATTTTGGAAGATACAAGCACCACATGCAGGCAGCTGACCACAAGCTGGGTACTAGAGCAGTGGGTCCCTCAGGTCACTGAGGGATAAAGGCAGGGGGGTGGCAACTATCTCCTCTGGTGCACCTCATATGGGTTCTCCATGTTTCTGAGTCCCTGAGCAGCTCTGTGCTCCATATATGCCGCATATCTTGGTGTCAATACCCACATATTTGCCGAACATGTGGATGAACATGGGTGTGGTTGGGTTATTCCGTTAATTGGCACGGCAAGGACATCAGGGGGCAGCAGAACTGGGGTGCTTGTTATGTGCTGGACATTTTTCCAGAATATGAGGGATGGGATACAAAAGAAGAACCAAGAGACAACACCAGGCGGGCGACGCAGGGGAAGGGTCCAGACCAGAGAGCAGGAGACCTGAGTTCTAGCCCTGCTTCTGACGTGGGCACACCCTCAACCATTCTGGGCCCCCCAAATGGACTTGAGGCCAGAAGCCCCTTCTTAGGTCTAATGTCTTCATGCTTCTTTAATGACTGGGGGACATGTGGCCCCAGCAACTCTGATGAGTTCATACTGGGGTCATGTTAGCCTTTGGGGGACCTTGGTGGTCATGAAGCTTGCACCCCCATTTATAGATGAGGAAACAGGCTCCCTTAGCCCCTTGCTGGTGATATCGCATATAGTGGGGAGGAAGGAGACATTCTTCCACATGCCAGACACCGTCCTTGGAGACTAATAGAGATCAACTGTTCATCCCTCATTGGAGTCCAGTGAGTCAGAGGAAACATGCCCATTTTACAGATGATAAAACCAAGTCTTGGCGAGTTGAAGTGATGTTGCCCAAAGTTACGCAGCAAGTAAGCGTGGAGCTGATTTCTGAAGTCCTTCAGGCTTTTTTCATGACAATGTGTCCAAGTTAATTAACTTCCTTGAAGTTCCCTCTAAACACAAGGCCCTCCCAATTCGCTGAAGATCCACTGCTAAGGTATTTTTTTCCCCTACAAGCCCACAGAGATCTGGGATGGGGGTGGGAAGGCATTTTCTCCTGGGGACAGGTGAGGGTGTCCCCCTCGAACCTGGGGATTTTCCACTGGAACCTGTGACCCGGCTATTTCAGAAACAGCTTCTACATCAGGGCAGTGGGGAGTGGACGTGGCTCTGTTTGTTTTGCTTTTTCTCTCTTTTTCCCCAAGATGTGTTTGGCAACAGCATATGAGCCCTGTAATCCTGCCTCAGCCCTGCCCCGGCACAGCGTGTCCCCAAGGACACCAAAGGTCACCAGATAAACATGGGGCAGGGTTAGCTCTGAGCCGGCTGGACACAAACCTCCCATGACACTGTCCAGTGTTACGTCGCATGACAGACAGATGCCTCAGGCCGCACCAGGCGTGAGGAAGCCCACCCGTGCTGGGGCTGTGCTGCACTCCTCCAGCCCTGGGGCTCCGTGGAGGAGGCTGCAGCTCTGTACACACAGTCTACCTCCAACAGGCCTCTGCTTTCCCTTAGCTCTTTATGCTGAGGTTCTGAGCAAGATTCTGTTTGAAGAGACAGATCTGGAGGAGAAGGGGACACAAACCATCCAGTCTCCATCCAGTCACTCCCCTGAACTGGATAGGAAGCAGCCCAGAGAGGGGACAGGGTTGCCCAAGGTCACCAGGAGGTGGCCGTGCCTGGGGTGCTCTGCCTGCCGTGGGCATTCTCCCACTCTGCCACACGCAGATGCACATGGGGATGGCCGGCCGAGCTCATCTTGTTCCTGTCTGGCTAGTCGGAACTGACGTTGGTTTAGGTCGATTTGTACTTTGTGGAGCATTTCATTGAGAAATGAATCTAGGTCAGGGGCGAGGCCAGGCTGAAATGTCTAGTATCTGTGGGAGCCGAGTCGTGCTTCTCGGGGCCAACCCCGAAGTAGATCTAGCTCCCCCACCCCATCCTTCCCGTGCATCTCCTTGTCTTTCCAGAATCCAGATCTCCTGGCTCCTAATTCCCCCCTCCCCACGTTCTGGCGAAATGTCCAGAACATAACAATCACCCCCAATTCTGCTGCCTCTGCTGTCTTCGCCATGTGGAAAAAGGGACTACTCAGCCACACACAGAAGTCCTGCTGGTGTTGGGGTTTCATTTCCCACCATCTCTGAGTTGGTGACTTGAACACAGTCTTTACGATGTCTTCCATTTTCTGGATGCTGCCAGCAGTTCCAGAGCCCTTTCCGGTAGGCGGTCTTGTGGGCCCTCAAAGAAGCCGGAGGCAGGAGGGAGGTAACGCAGGTGGGATGAAAGCCATCCTTGAGTAAATGCTTACCACATCGCAGACACTCAACTCTGCACCATTATCTCTGTTTCACCTCACAACACCCTGAGGGGGCTCTGCCAGCCCCATTATCTGGCTGGGGCTCTGAAGCTCACAGAGGTGAGTGAGATACCTCCCCATGCTGCTCAGGGACGTGCATGAAGAGAGCCTGTGTCATGCCATCGCCAGCACCTCTGGATTTCCTCAGGGGCAGCTGGGGCAACAGCCAGATATTTGGGGTTGAAGATGGAGATGTGGGTCCAAGCCCTGCCCCAGTGCTGCCCACCTTCCAGAAGTTGGGCAAGTTCCACAGTCTCTCAGACCCTCTGTCTCTTCTTCTAGAAAATGGGAATAGATAGTTGGGAAAAATAAGCCCAGGTGCATAATGTGCCAGGTGCCCAGCCGGTCCTTGACCAGTTGTCTAGATTAGTCATTGTCACCCCCTGGAAGACTGTGAGCCCGATGAGGTGTTGGCTTGGCATTGCCCAGACGACCCTGGCAGTAGGGCATGGAAGTAGCCACTCTCGTTAGGTAGCCAACCCTTACCCACCCTGACACTCATTTAGGGCAGCAGTCAGGATCCTGGTAGGAAACAGGGAACTCACACACAACAGGAACTGAGGAGAGGTTAATGGGGGCAGCTGTGTTGGTGAGCACCATCGGGGAAATGGACAAGCCCCAGGGCTGGCAACAGGGGGCGCTGTCACCACCCCCTAGGCCTGAAGGGCCGGAGGAGGGAGCAGATACTGTAATGTGGGAAGAGCTGCAGCTGCAGAAGGGAAGCTTCAGCAGAGAACACAGGCACCGCCCGCCCTCAGCCTGGCAGGGAGAAGGCAGCAGATAAGCACCCCAACTTCAAAGCATCCGCCTTCATTCCTCCCACTGCTCAAACCCCATGGGCAGCCAGAGAGCGACGGAGTCCATGCAAGCCAGCCTTCTGGGGCAGGGATGGGAGCAGAACACAGGCCGGAAGTGCAGGGGGTGAGGGGGAGGATGGGCAGCCTGCCCTCACCCTGCTCCTGGCTCAGGGAGTCCTTTAATTTCACTGCCTGGTGGAGCAGGTGGCTTCACCCAGCTGCCAACTTGTCCAGTTTGTTTCTCTCCTCTGCCCACTCATCCCAGCAGCTGCCAAATCGTCCTCAGAGCCAGCACAGAGGGAGGAGTAAGTGTGTGTGCTGCTTGTGGGTTGACAAGCGAGTGTTCAGGAGGCACTCACTGGCCACTCAGCCACTGAGTGGGCAGGGACATGGGCTCTGGAGCCGCAGAGGTGACCCAGCCAGCGGCAGACGTCCTCCAGGCCTCTGTGGGCCAGGCAGGCTTCCGTTATTTCCCCCTGAATACACCTGAGGTTGAATGTGGACACAAGGAAGTGATTTCTCCTGTGCACGTTTTTAAAACTGTTTGGATGGCCTGTAGGTATGCTGGGCCCTCATGCCTCTTCTCCAGCTGCTTCTGATACTCAACTAAGCGCAGGCAGACCACACCTGCCCCGGGCCCTGGCTCCTCATGGTTTCTCATCCCACCCTTCTGCTGGGTGGGAATCACTGACTCCCTTTATCTGCTGAGCAAATGGAGCCTCAAGAAGCTATAAGACCTGTCCAATGAGCTAGCAGGTGGACGAGCCGAGGCCTGCTCCAGGGCCCGGCTGGAACCAGAGCTCAGCCACCTGCTTGCTTTTTTGACCTGCAGGACCCTGCTGTCCCTCGGGCCTCCCTTGGGCCCAGAGGCTATCCAGGAGCCTGCCTTGACTGGCACACATAGCCTTATCCAGGGCAGGGAGAAAGTACTGGAATATGTTCATTCATAGGCTGGCCTTCAACCTGCCACACGCCTCTCCGTCCAGGACCCCCAGCCCCCCACAGCCATCACCTCAGTACTTTTGTGCTGCCATTTGGAGCACAGTCTGAACGCTGCCCCTGCCTCGGTCTGTAACGCGCTCTGTAGGCTGCTGGGGTCACTGGGCACCTGCTTTCTTGACATTTTTTTAAACTGAGGTAAAATTCACACATCATAAAATTAACCGTTTCAAGGTGTACAATTCGGTGGCATTCAGCCCATTCACAATGTTGGGCGACCAGCACCTCTGTGTAGTTCTGTGGACTTACCTGTTCTGGACATTTCACCTAAACAGAACCACACAGTATTGTTTGCTGACTGTTTTCTCTCGCTCAGCATAACGTTTTCCAGCTGCATCCAGCGTGTCACTACTTCATGCCTCGTCATGTCAGAATGACATTCCCCTGTGGATGGACCACAGTTTGTTTAGTTTGCATCTGCTGTCAGACACTTGGGTTGTTTCCACCTTTTGGTGATTGTGAGAAATGCTGCTGTGAGTTTTTGTTCCCATACTTGTTCTCAGTTTTTTCAGGGCGATAGGTACTTGAGTAGGATTGCTGGGTCATAGGGTAACTCTATGTTTAACTTTTTGAGGAACGTGAGATTGTGGTTCATATTTTCTCTTTAAATAGAGGGCAGGGCTCTCTTGTCTTTGGCCCTACGTCTGGTCTCCTCCACAGTGTCCACTCCCAGCTCAGCATGCAGACCTGAGGCTCCTGCACTGTGGTGGCCCCACGGGCATGAGTGTGTGGACCTCCCCTTCAGGGGCTGGGGTGTTGACCTGTGGTCTTGCCAGGTACATGTGACCACCGCCGTGACTCTGCACTTCTCGGGCCTTTCCAAGATGCAACCCAGCATCGTCGGCCCCCAGGTCCCCCCAACTTCCACATTCACACCAGAGCTGACCTTGCTCTATGTGTCTCCATGAGCCTCACCACCCCCGGGGCTGCCAGGCACAGCTGTGCAGGTAGTACCCTGCCCAAGGGCATCCACCAAGGGGAGAGTGGTGGTTGGAATTGCGCCCACACTCTGCCATCCAAGCTGCACGCTCACGGTGGCATTTGCCTTCAGGGGACACGCTTTCTACTTTACACAGGGCATCTTGTGGGCTAATGGCAGCCCCAAGCCCTCGGTATTCCTGGCTCTCGGGTGGTTTGCCCCACGCTCACTCCCTGGCATGAAGGCAGCTCCGCCATTCTCCATTCACCCGTGACCTTTCTCTCACCTGTGGATATTCACCCCCAGACGTAGGCTCCACACGTTATCACACCACCAGAAGTCATCGGTCACCCCTTGCCTGCTGGTGCACTAGCAGCCCACTCGAAATGACTCCAGGCTCTGCCCCATGGCTTCTGGCCTTACCGTCCCCCACCCCCCCACACACGTCCCAGGAGTTTTAGCCCCAACACTCAAGCTTGTCTGGAGCATGAGTTCCTTCCACTGGCTCCTGGGAACTCCCTTCTCCCTTCCAGGATTTAGAGCTCAGATCCCCAACCAGGACCTTTACCCAACCCCCTGCGCCTCACAGGGTGCTGTTTGCCGGGGGAAAGGGGGCGCCCTGCGTCCTCCCTGACACACTTAGTACACACACATCTGGCCTGTCCCAGAGCGGAGGTTCCTGTGTAAACACTCCCATCAGGACCTCAGACACACTCTTCCACACACACACACACGTGTGCTCGCACAGGTGCCTGGCTTACACACGCACACGTGTGCCTAGACTTTCCTTCCCCTCACCCTGGAGATGGGGTGTCTGTGGTTAAATCTGACTACAAGACAGACCCCACAAGCATAATTATTCATGTAAACCAGCCGGGAGACTCGGGCAACGCAGGCTTATGTCTCCTGTGGACACAGCAGTTTGGAAATCGGGAGCCTCTTAAAGGCAGTTCACACGTGGCAGGTGGGAGCCAGGAGCTTAGCAACTCTGGGTCCTGGGGAGGGTGGGGAAACTAAGGGCGAGTAGAAGACCGGATGGGGGATGGGGCAGCCAGGAAAACCGGAGGACGAAGAGGCCCCTGGGAGGCCCTCCAAGCCCAGTTTCATGGAAAAGAAAAAGAAACGTTTTGTACCCAGCTTGGTACTGCGGAGCTCCCGCTCTCCCGTGAGACGTGTGTTCTGGGTGGTCTCCCAGGGGCCAGGGGCCCTCAGGGCTGCTCAGAACGTGCACTCATGGCCGGAGAATGAGAACAGGGACGCCTGTGGTGGCCCCCGCTGGCTGCTGCTCTTCCTGCCCTGGGCGACATTTTCTGTGTCTCTTCCCAACAGGGCAGTCAGGAAACGCTCACAGTGAAGGTGACATTGAAATAAAGTCTGAAGGAGGTGAAGGGGGCAGTTGGTGTCTGATGGGAAAGCACCATAGGGGACGAAGGAAGAGCCACTGCAAAAACCTGGAGGCAGGACCATGAGAGCCATGGGCAGAGCAAGTGAGCAAGAGGATTCTGGCTGCAGCCAGGGAGGTGGGAGCCCTGGGAGGACTTTGTACAGAGGATGGGTGACTCCACTTTTACCAGGACCCCTTTGGCTTCTGGAGTGAGAGCAGGCTGTGGAGGCAGGAAGACCAGTTAGGTGCTGTTGCTCCATGATCCAGATCCCACAGGTTTAGAATCTGCAGTCAGGTTCCCAAGGAGAATAGAGGGCAGGGTAGAAAGCGAGAGTCAGGGAGGGGCAGTGGTGAGAGGTAGGTTTCAGTGTCAGACCACCTGGGTCCAAGTGCCACGGAGCCCCCTAGCCAGCTGTGATCTGTGGGCAAGCTCCTGAGTCTTTCGGGGTCTCTGTTTTTCCATCCAAGAAAAGTAAACAATGGTAGATAAGATATGGTAGCAGCCCCCCAGAAGCAGGTGGGCAGACATCTACACGTCTGAGTCTAATTTTCCCCCCGCTTTATTTTGGTATCATGTAATGGACGGATATAGTTGTCCGACGTGAAAGTGCGTCGTGAGCATTTGATTGCAGGTCTGATTCTAATCCAAGGTGAGCGTGCTGAAGGTCAGGGAAGTCAGGCCAGGGCAGGTTCCCGCTCTCAGGGCCGGGCAAGTCCAGGGTGGGCAGAGGCCCTGCTGTTCTCTTCTCCTGGCTGCAAGCCTTTGCTCTCTTAGCAATTCCTCAAAATCCTCACTTCAAGTGTTCAGGCATTTTTGTTCTGCATGAAAGCTCCTCTCTTGAAGCTCCAGGGATTATAATAAAAATAGCTTATTTGTCCCCACACATTATGTTCCCAATCTGAACCCTGCTTGCTTGTTTTTCTTAAAGGCAGCATTATTTTGCTGACTGGAATTTATCTTGTGGTCCACTGTGACACTCGGATTTTTTTCCACTTCCAATTAAACAGCCTGGCTTTATCTTTTCTAATGTGCTTTTTGGAAAATGTGTCTTATATTCCCATTTTGACAGGTTGCTCACCCTACAGCAGGAGAGGCCATGAGCTGTGCCTGGTAGCCTCCTAATCACTTGGAGTGACAGGGGAGACATTCCCCAAAGGATGGGAGTAGACAGGTGGTGCTGGTACCACAGCCTGGGCCCAGAGGGTGACCCCATCCACACACGACTGGGTACTGAGTGCGGAGGGGTGGAGAGTAAGAGCAGCCTCCGTCTCTCGTGCACACTGGGCTCCCTCCCTGTCTCTCCCACAGAAGTCCAGTGTGACTCAATTAACCTCTGTGAACCCCTGTTCATTCTGGTAAAAGAGTAAGCAGAACACCGATCCCGCCTCTCTGAAAGACTTTATACCAACAGGCCAGTCAAGTGTCCAAGCAGTTCAGAGTACAGCAGAACACTAAATGCCAAATGACGCCATACTATTAATTATTATCATTATTATTATTATTACTACCTCTATTACCCAAGGGGGTAATCACTGTGACCTACCTAGGGGAGCTCTTGTAACAAACGGTCTTGGAGGGCTGTGAAGATAGCAAGTGGGTGGGCAGCAGCGGTCCTCTCTGGGCAGCGAGTCTGCATGTGTGTGGATCAGCCTCTTGTGCACTTTCCTGTATCTTGGTTAAAGGCTTTAAGAGCATTTCTGGGAGGGGGAGCACCCCAAATGCCCCAGGCCCCTCCTGGGTGTCTGGTCTGAGCTTGGCAAAGGGTTAGTAGTAGAAACCCACTCACTCCGGTGAAGGAAAACGGGGCGTTTTAAGATACATGAGGTTGGGGGCCGGCCTGGTGGCTCAGGCAGCTGGAGCTCCGTGCTCCTAAGGCCAAAGGCTGCCGGTTCAATTCCCACATGGGCCAGTGGGCTCTCAACCACAATGTTGCTGGTTTGACTCCTCAACTCCCGCAAGGGATGGTGGGCTCCGCCCCCTGCAACTAACAATGGCAACTGGACCTGGAGCTGAGCTGTGCCCTCCACAACTAAGATCGAAAGGACAACAGCTTGACTTGGAAAAAAAAAAAAAGTCCTGGAAGTACACACTGTTCCCCCAATAAAGTCCTGTTCCCCTTCCCCAATAAAATCTTTTTTTAAAAAAAAATACATGAGGTCATGTGGTTCTGAACACAAGGGCAGGAATGAGGCCAGGCTCTTTCTGGAAAGCCCTGAAACCAGTGCCTGAAATGCTATCAGGACACCCCAGGCTCTTTTGTACATTAAATTACTCATTTTTTTGTATTATTAAATTCAACAAACACGCAGCCAAGAATAGAAAATAATATGACACACACAGCCTTCTCTTCATATTTACTTCAATTTTTCATAAAGAAATAAAATACAGAGGAAACCCCTCTGTGTGCCCCCGTCCCTTCCCACCTCCCTCTGTGTGCACAAGTGACCATTAGCATGATTCTGACATTTTTTTATTATCGTGAGTCCTTTGGGCTTTTACTACTATGTGTGTATGTATCCGTAAACATAACCTCATATCACTTTGTATGTCTATAAACTTTTACTCAAGAGTTTCCCATGGATTTCTCCCTCTGCAGCGTGCTGTTTCCCCCTCACAGTAGGTTTGGGGGACCTCTCCAAGTCCATTGAGGTGGGTCTAGTTCCATCGTGCTCACTGCTATAGTGGAGTCAATGGAATGATGGTACCACAATGTTTTCAGTCTACTGTCGAGGGACATTCAGTTGTCCCTAAATTTTCACTGTCCGACATGTCTCGGTTTGGGTTTCCCCAAAAGCAGAGCTGAGACGAGGGCTTGGGTGCAGGCTGCTGACTTGAGAGGGGCTCTCAGGAAGCGGGAGTGAGAATGTGGGAAGAGTGAAAACAGTCTCACTTTTATCTACTGCTGTGTGACAAATTACCCCAAAACTTGGTGGCTTAAAACAACAAAAATCAGAGAACTAGAGAGCCCAGAAATAGATCCACGTAAATATAGTCAACGGATCTTTGACGAAGAAGCAAAGGCAATACAACGGAGCAAAGAATCTTTTCAACAAATGGTGTTGAAACAACTGTACATCCACATGCAAAACAATGAATCTAGACACGGACAGTACACACTTCACAAAATTCACTCAGATGGATCACAGACTTAAGTATAAAATGTAAAACAAGGAAGTTCCTAGAAGATAAACAGGGAAAGCTTGATGACTTTGCGTATGGCGATGCCTCTGGCTACAAGACCGAAGGCCTGATCCGTGAGAGAAGTAACTGATCGGCTGGACTTCATCAGAATGCAAACTTCCGCTCCCTGGGATGAAAGATAATGTCAAGAGAAAGAGAGGACCAGCCACAGACTAGGAGAAAATATTTGCAGGAAACATATGTGATACAGGTCTTTCTCTTAGTCTGTGTGGGCTGTTACAACAAATACCACGGACTGGATGACTTATGAACAACAGAAGTTTATTGCTCCCGGTTCTGGGGGTGGCAGTCTGAGCTCGGGGGCCAGCATGTCAGATGCAGCCTTCTTCCAGGCCACAGATGTCTCCCTGTGTCTTCACATGGCAGAGGCGGCTAGGGAGCTGTGTGCACCGTCTTCTTTAAGGCACTAAAACCAATTCGTGAGGGCCCCACCCTCATGATCTAATCACCATCCCAAGGCCCCACCTGCTAAAACCATCACCCTTGAAGGATGTGATTTCCTTCAGCAGGGGACACAAACATTCATACCATAGCAGACTGTTATCCAAAGTATACAAGGGCTCTTAAAACTCAACAATAAGAAAACAAGCTAAAACAATGGACCAAAGACGTTAACAGACACCTCACCAAAGAAGATATACAGATGGCAAATAAGCATATCAAAAGATCCCCCATATCATAGGTCATCAGATAAATGCAAATTGAAACAACACCTATTAGAATGGCCAAAATCCAGCTCATTGCCAACACCAGATGCTGGTGTGTATGTGGAACAACACGCACCCTCATTCTTTGCTGGTGGGGATGCAGAATGGTCACTTGGGAGGACAGTTTGGTGGTTTCTTACAAAACCAAACATGTTCTCACCGTACGATCCAGAAATCACAATCCTTGATATTTACCCAAAGGAGTTGGAAGCTTATATCAACACATTGTCCAAAGTGACTCCTCTGTCACAGACAAGAAAGCTAAAGCTCAGTGTAGGTGGCTTCCCAAGGTCGCACGTTGAAACAGGGTCCAGAGCCAGCTTCCTGGAACCGTGACTTAATAGGAAAAGGCTTGGTGGCACAGACACCCTGCAATCGAATTCCGACTCTGACAGAGGCTTCACAGCAGCCCCACTCCTAGGGTTTCCAGGCGGGAATTCCCGCCCGTTCTCAGGAACTTTTTTCGCTTTCCCGTTTCCAAATCCCGAGATATAAACTGTTTTCTGTTCTCCACGATGAATCGTTTTCACAAAGTGACGGCCGATGCTACCAACCACCTGGGTTCAAGGAGCTGATTTTCCCGAGTTCCCGACCAACTTTTCTCGGGATTTGGGAAAGGAAAAGCGAAAAAAATTCACAAGAATGGACAGGAATTCCTGCCCGGAAACCCTACCCGCTCTACCTCTGCCCCACCTCCGATCTCTGGCTGGCTGCCTGTGGCTTCCCAGACACAGGGTGGTTGGTGCCCACAGGCTTGCAACACCTTCTACCTGAAATACCCTCACCCCACCTTGCGTCAGCACCAGCCCTGCCTGGAAACATGAGAGGCACCCTCCCCCAGGATGGTTACACTCCATCATCCCTGGAAGCCTGGGAGCTCCCTGACCAATATTTACCACGTCCCCCGTGTTATCCCTCTCAGTCAGCATACAGTAGGAGCATAACAGTGTTGAATGAGGGAATGAAATAGGATTCAAAAGTCACTGTTAGCAGCAGTGATCCGAGAGGGCAGTGTGGAGAAGCTGGCCTTCGAGCCAGGTTCGGAAACATTGGGAGGATTTCAGGAGGTGGGAGCAGGGTGGCGGGTGCCAGGGGGCAGAATGAGGTGAGCAAAGCCCCAGACTGGGAAGGCAGAGGTGTTGGTGGGGGGAGCAGTGGTACCCAGTGGGGAGCACTTGAGATGGATAGTGATGCCAGGCTCTTTAATTAATAAATATCTTTGTGAAGAGGCACTTTGAGATGACATAAATATTCCATTGCTCATCAAAGTTTCCACGCACTCGCTCATTTATACTATGTCTATGAGGACTTACGGTGTTTGTTCATTCTGGGGGTCATAAGCTGTGATTGTTTATTTTGATATTCATTGTCCGTGATTTGGGCCAGTGGGAGCCCCTTTCAAGATGGTACCTGTATCTTTTTGACAACTTTCTGTCCTATTTTGAGCACTATTTATGTTATGGCCCAATCTGAGGTTCCAGGCTATTTTTATGCCTTCCTCGTCCCAGTCTTGGATTCAGCCATTTCTCCAAAGAGTCTGATATTCAGAGAGAAACAGATGTGGGCAGTGGGTGTGCTCCTTGCCGCTGGGGTGGTGCTGCTCCCAGGCCCTCTTGGTGGGTAGAGCCTCATACGTGTGTGTATTCCTGAGGACCTGCTAACGGGAGACTGAGTTGTTTTCAAGAGACAGTAGACCAAAACTCTAAGTCATGCAGCCAAAGCATGTGCAGAGAAGGGAACTTGGACTTCCAGCTGCACTCAGAACCAGTCTCCCCCACCGCGCGCGTGCGCGCACACACACACACACACACACACACACACAGAACTAAAGGACCAGGACATAACTGGAACTTGAACACCACAACGCTTGCAGAAGCTAAGGTCTGGGAAGATCTGGTGTTGACGCCCCTTTACCGTAAATGGCCAAGTTCCAAGGTCCTCCAGTTAAAACTTACCTCACCAGCACTTCCGCACGCCTGTTTCCCCTAGCCCCTTAAAAACCGTTGGCCTAGTCCAGCGAGCAAGATGGATCTGAGGTGCCACCAGGTCTCCCACCTGCTCGGTGGTGCCCTTTCAATCAATAAACCTTTCCTTACTCCAAACTCTGACGTTTAGTGTTTTGACCTTTCGAAGTGTTGGGCACACAGATTTTGGGTGTGACGTATCTACGTATATTGAGAACCATGAGTTTATACAGAAGCTTCCAACTCCAAGTGTATGTAGTAGAATAAAATAATCAGTCTTTCTGACTCCGTGTTGTTCAACCTGCCCAGTTCCCACACGTGTCAGTGAGCAACCTCAGCTCCGTCCTGCACAGAGATGCTAGTCATTAAAGAGATCTGACCTGTAGCCTCGACATTATTGAAACGACCTGCCTCCCCAAAACTACATCTCTAAGGAGATAAGGAAAGTATGTACAAAAATGATGATTGCGTATCAAAATACTCATAGGAGCACTGTGGCCAGGACGACCACAACCAGTCTGCTGATGGAGAGCAAAGACGTTTCACCATCCTCTTTGGACCCTTGCTGGTTCCAGACGTCTGTTCTCATCAATCACCCCCGACCTTAAACCCTCCAGCTTCCCCTTTCCCGACATAAAAGAAGCCTGAATGTTATAGTTTCTCAAGCTGGTTCTTTAGGACTCCGGTCCTCCAACTTTTCAGCTTGCTGACTTTCTCAATGAAGTCACTTTTCCTTGCCCCAACACCTCGTCACTAGATTTATTGACTGTTGTCTGGCGAGCGGGATGAGCTTTGACTTGGTTATATGAAGGGGAGGCAAACTGTAACTTTTCTTTCCTGTACCTCCTGTGGTTTCCAGCTGGGGCCCTGTAATTTGGAACAACAAAAGGCTTATTAAGAAGAGAAAAACACACAGGAGTTTGTTAGCATGTGCCTGTGCCTACGTGTGCAAGCACCCAGTAACGGAAGGGCTGGTTCAAACCTGGGCTCACACAGCATTTTAACGAAAGAACAATACATTTCCAGAGAGGTTAGAAGGCGAAGGGAAAGGACTGAACTTCTAGTGCAGCAAAATGCGGGAAGGGGAATGTGTGGAGGGATTTAGGAGAACTAAGGGCTGGTGAGTACGGTTGCCATGCAGGTTCCCCTGGGCCTGCTCTGGGCTGATCAGAGTCTGGAGTTGTCTCTGATCATTAATGCCTCTCTTTTCTGATAAACAGGGAAGGGAGACGCTTTTACAAATTTGTGTCCTGCTTTTAAGCAAATAGGGGGGAGGGCAGAGGCCCGCTTTGTATCTGCTTCTTCTCAATTACCTTCAGATCAAGATAATCCTTCTGCCAAAGTGACATATTTGGGGTGACATGTTCTGCTATCCTTCACAAGCCAGCATCTCAGCGTTCACCTGGTGTGGGGACAGAGCCCCAAAGAGCAGTTTCCAGGCTCTCGGCCTCATATGGAAGGGTGCTGGCTCGGGTAGTAGATGGCCATCAGCTGTGGCTGGTTGGCCGTCAGCTGTGGCCATTGAGCCATTGGCCACTAATATAACTGCCGCGGCTACGGAGGAGAGTAGAGGAGCAGAGTGGAGGAGAGTCGTCGGTCGGTTGGCAGAAAAGCGGACAGCAGGTCGCACGTCCTGTGGACCCAGCCTCCAGTGAGACCATAGTGGTATGACTTCCCTACCTAGGGCTCCGTGGGTGTTCCTTTTGGGCCTGGCCACATCCTGCGTTCTTATATGGGGAGCAGGACCAGAGACCCCGCAGGCCGCCCCGCACGACACCTGTGTTCTTGTGCAGGGAGCGGGAGCTGAGACCCCGCATGACTCCCCGCACGACACCTGGCTTTCTCCCTTCCCCTATTTGTAACTCCTCTGCTAATGAGACTCCTGTCTCCCAGGACCTTCTCGCTTTACTTATTATTCAGCCCTGTGCGCGGAACCACATCCCTGGCTCAGCAGCCCCCTCTTGCTTGCCAGGCCGACTGCCCGCTGCCTTTGACCGTGTCCTTGGGCTAGAAACCATCTCTGCGTCTAGGACTCCACAAAGGCACGTGACCCAGGTCCCTGAGGAGCAGGTAGCATTCCTTTTCTCCAGCTGCTGTGACTTTGGGGAATAAAAGATGCCTCAGGGAAGACAGCTTTGGGCAGTGAGTTGGTATTGAGGCAGGATTTTCATGCATTCTCCCCACCTTCCTGACCAAACGAGTGTTTACTGAGGAGTGGCTTTAGCTAATGCCTGTGCTTGTCACACACAATCTATGCAGGTGAATCTACACACTTAGGTTACCCGTCAGATGCTGGAAGTCTATCCTTAGAGAACCTGTCTGGGTTCCCTATTGCAATGCAAATGATCCTCTGAAAAGGTAATTCTTTAAATGAAGGGAGGAAACGAGAGAGCAAGAGAGCGGCAGGGCTCCTTCACCTCCTGGGCTGTAGGCTCACTATTAGCTCCTGAGAAAAGGGTTGACAGTTAATTCTAAACTGACTCCCGTTGAGGGAGGAGGAGGGGAATGGAGCCTTAAGTGTAGATGTGGGGTGTGGAGGGAGGAGGGAGGCCGTCGGGATCCCCCAAGACCACCCCTGGAGTCAGCAGTCCCTACCTGCCCAGCTCTGCTGCTGCTACGGGGAGACCAAGGGCACCACACCCCTGCACCTTTCCCATCTGTAAAATGGGGGCGCTAGACCCTTTGAGCTCAGATGTGATTCTGCTTGTATCATCGGGACACAAAGATGACTCATACTCCTCAAAGTGTAGACCCTTTCCCTGAACTGGCCAGGCCACTGTCAGGAAAAAAGTGGGTGGGGAGACAGAGATGTCATTAGCAAGTCTTTGACCTATTTTCTATATAGCAATATCAAGATATAATTTGCACACCGTACAAGTCACCCACGTAAAGTGTACAATTCGATACCTTCAGTGTACTATGAACAGAGCTGTGCAAGCCTCACCGCAGTGAGACTTAGGGCACTTTTGTTACCTCAGAAGAAACCCTGCCCCTTTAGCTATCACCCCCGATCCCCATTTCCCCAGGTCCTGGAAACCACTGATCTACTTTCCGCCTCTATGGGTTTACCTAATCTGTGCATTTCATATGAATGGTATCTCACAATACGTGGTTTTCAGGGCTGATTTCTGTCACTTGGCATGTCAGGGTTCACCCTTCTTGTAGCATGTGTCATAGTTCCCTTCCTTTTTAAGGATATTTAAAAATATTCCATTGTGTGTATTTACCACATTTTGCTTATCCATTTATACGCTGATGGACGTTTGGGTTGTTTCCACTTTTTGGCTATTTTATTATGAATAAAGTTGCTATGAACATTTGTGGACAAGTTTCTATGTGGTCTTTGGCTGATGTTTAAAATAGTTAATTGCTGCCTAGGTACTGTAGTTTGTACAAAATCCAAGGTGTCTTCTCATGGGCGGTCCTGGCCCAGGGTGAGGGACGCTGTCCTCCTGCCCTGTTCCCTCCCGCCTCTCCAGCAGCCATGTCCTGAGTCTCTCTTGGGCTTGTCCCTTCAGACGGTCCTTCACATCACAGCGGAAGCCAGTCCCTGACTCTCCCTCCACTGGAGGGTTCTATACGGGCTTCTCCTCCCTGAGGGATTCATGGCTCTGTCTGCCCACGCAGCTGGGGCAGGGACAGACGCCTTGTATCCCGTGGTGAGGACACCCCGTGGGCCACGCTGCCCCTTTGCTCACAAAGCATCTGTAGGTCCAGCAGAGCATTGGGCCCCGTGAGGACCCTGAAGAGCACTGAGGGATGGTTCCCGGCACCATTTTAGACAAAGAAGCTAACACTTAATCTCTGAAAGGTGGGGGGTGGGAGTGGAATCCTGGAGAGTGGGCTTCAGAGGGGGCAGACCTGGCCTTGACTGCCAGCCCTACCTCTGGCCATCCGAGCAGCTTCTCCCATGCCCGCCTCTCTCCCCCGTCAGATGTGTCTGCCCTCAGGGTTGTCAGAGGATGAAACGAGACAACGCAGGTAAGAGGGGCCAGTGCACAGCTGAGAGGGGGATTATCAGTCCTGCCAGATCATTGGGAACCAAACAGACCCTGGGGATCCCATTGGTGCGAGACGTCCAGGAGAGGCAAGTACGTGGGACAGAGCACAGATGGGTGGTTTCCGGGGGCCAGAGGAAGGAGTGGGGAGACTGATGACGGGTATGGGGTATCCTTTTGAGGTGGCAAAAATGTTTTGGGACTAAATAGAGATGCTGGTTGCATACTACTGTGAAAATAGTAAATGTCACCGAAAGGTTCACTTTAAAATGTGTAAAATGATGCATCTCATGTGTGCATTTTACCTCAATTAAAATAAATATTCAGCCAAAAACAGAACTGCATGGCCCCAAGGAATCCATCTTTGTGGGCTTAGAAGATGCTCACTGGTCAGTGTTAGGTCAGCTGTTTTTAAGAGTGTGTGTAACAAACTGTTGGGCTGCTTTCCCAGCCAGGTGGGACGTGCATTGTGGCCTGTGTCTCATTGTGCTGGGAGGGCCGGTTTGGTCGTTTCTTTCCAGTCACTGTCCATTCAGGGGCAGGGGTCTGCCCACCCAGGCTCTGCCGGAAGAAGCAATCTGGCTCATCCAGAACCCCACTTTGCACAGTTCACACCCTCTCCAAAGGGAGCTGAGCTGGGCTAGGGCACTGGTCCTGGCACCTCTGGGCTCCAGGCAGCACTCCTACAAGAAGTCACCACCCTATGTGACCCCAGGCAGGTCGCCAGCCCCTCTCTCAGCCACTGTCTCTCCGGCTCTAAAGGAGGAAATGACCTGTGTCTTCTAAGTGTCTTCTCACCCCATATTCTCGTGTTGTCTCCAGGCTAGAGCCCCCGAGCCCACAGGTGGTCCTGGCTCAGGCCTCGGGCTCCTGTTGTCCCTGCCATGGGTTGTGGTGGTGCTTGTAGAGCGCATGCTGCCTGAGGCAGGGACCGGAACGAGGCCTGGGCCTGGGGCCTGTGCACTTGGAAAGGCCCCTGCTGCCTCTGTCTTGAAATTCTTCATAATTTTTGAGCAAGGTGGCCCCACCAATGATGCAGAACCTAACCTGTTTTGCTCGGCACTGTGTCCCCGATATGCGGGGTGGTCCCTTGGGTACAGTAAGTGTTCTGTGATTGTTGAGTGAAATGCTGAACTTTCAGGCTCTCGGCCTGAGGCAGCTCCCTGGCCTTTTTCCTCCAGCTGTGCCTTGTGAAGTCCTCTGGTTCAGCTGCATTCCCAGGCCTGACAGTGGAAGGGAGGTAGGGTGGGGTGGGGTGGGGAACGGTCAGGGGACCCCTGAGGTCCTCGGTGTGGCAGAGAAGGTAGGGGTCTGGGGACTCAGGAGTCCCCTTGCCCACTTCCAAACACCCTGACCTGGCTGTGTGGGACTTGGCCAGAAGGGGTGCTGACACCCTCACCCCACCCCTGGAGGGGACCCTACAGGGTCAGGCCCCCGAGACCTGCCCTGTCAGGAGGAAGATATTCCCTGGAGGTCAGGGGTGGAAGGGGAGGGAGGCTTGGGAAAGGGCCTGGCTGGCTCCAACATGTGGGCAGGGACCTGGCAGGGAGATGATTGTGAAAGTTTCGTGACTGTTTTACTGTGTTCCCATTCGGTACAATGCCCATGGCATTGCAAAACCATCACTCCATCATCCACGTCTTCAGCTACAGCCCCAAGAGTGTTCAGAAACAGCTCACAGTCTGGCTGTTCCTCAAGAAGGTAAACACAGAACTACCACATGACCCAGAAATTCCGCTCCCCCGTATACACTCCGAAGAACTCAAAACAGGTGTTCAAACAACACCTTGTACACAGATGTTCAAAGCAGCACTAATCACCATGGCCCAAAGGGAAACAACCGAAAAGTCCACCAACAGATGACTGGATGAGCACAGTGGGTGCATCCACAGAACGCGATGGTATCCAACCACAAGGGCACACGCACCCAAGCGGCAATGTGGGTGACGCTTGAAGACGTCATGCTGAGTGAAATCAGCCAGATACACAAGCTCCCCTGTTGTGTGCTTTCCTTTATGTGGAAATATCCAGAATAAGCAAATCCACTGAGATCTGCACACTGACTGGGTTCAAATCCTGGCTTCGCCATTTCCTTGCCGTGTGACTTTGGGCAAATCACTGAATCTCTCCGTGTCTGTCAAACGGGCATGATGATCAAGTAGCTGCTTTATGGTGTTAGTGGGAGAACTAATGAGCTGATATTGCAAAACACTTAGAGTCACACGGTTCCTGGTATTCTGGGAGTGTTGGCACTTCTTACTTTTATCTAGATTTTTCAGAAAGTCTTCACCAAGAAGACACTGGACCTTGAGAGACAAATAACGTTCACCAGATGGGGAGCAGAGGGGCTCCTGTTTGCCATCACCCCCAGGGCCAAGTCCTGGGTGGACATTTCACTGCCCTACTCCTGGGGAATATAGGTGCCCCAAGCCTCCCTACGCTGACTGCTGTTATTGTCCCCAGGGTACAGAGGAGGAACTAAGGCTCGGAGAGGTTAAAAACTCGCCTGAGATCACACAGTTTACAAGTGGCAGAGCCAGGATTTGAACCACGTCTGTCATCTGGCCGAGCCTTCCTGCACAGCCTCAGAGCACAGTCCTGGGAGCAGCTGCTTTGACAAGGGGGTGGTGACCGTACAGAGTTTCTGCAAGCTGGTGACCTGTTACGCTTTTGCTTTCTTTTTTTTTTTTTTTCTTCTTGCTTTCAATTGATCATATAAAAGGAAGACCAGTAAGTCTACTGCTAGGTATATAAGACAGATGCAAACATAGGTCACACAAGACTCCTACACAGATGTTCACAATAACTTTATTCATAATTGCCCCAAACCGGGAACAATTCAAAGGATAAGCAGATGAATGGGTGGAATAACGGGATACACCCTACAGGGTAGTTCTACTCAGCAATAAAAAGGCAGGACCCACGAATACACGCAATGACACGGATAGATCTCAAAATAAATATGATGAGAAAAAGAGGGCGGGGGGCCGGGGCGGGCCCACCCCACCCTCAAAGCCCCACATACTGTATGACTCCATTCATATGAATTTCTAAACAGGCAAAACTCAGCGATGGTGGAAAAGATCAGAACAGTAGTTGTTTTCTAAGTCGGGGGTGGGGAGGATAACTGGAAGGAGCAAGGGTAAAGCTCTACGTGCTGAAGGGATTTCAGCTACCAAAGTGTGTGCCTGTGTCAAGACTCACTGATTGCCACACTTAAAATCTATCCATTTCTCTGTATACAAATTTTACCTTACAAAATAAAACAACTGCTAACAAATATTGACCTCCAGTTAAAGATAGGCATACTGCGTGTCCAGGGCTGAAGTGTTCTGATGTCTGCAACTTCCTTTGAACTACATCCAAAAATAAGACGGATGGAGGGTTGGAGCACTGCATCCATCTGTAATAAACAGGTACAGTGCTAACAATTGTAGATGGGGGTATATAGCTTTTCTCTGAAATTCTTTCAACTTTTTATGTTTGAAAATGTTAAAGTGTTAGGAAGAGGGAAGTGAGAGTGACTCGTGTCTGGCCTCCTCTGTAGGGTCCTGAAACCTTTCCTCAAACCCCTGTATGGGTCCCCGCCGTGTTCCGTAGAATCAATCATTGGCCCTAGAGCTCCAGGTGGAACTGATTCACCTACCTGGGCGGGGCAGAGGCCTGAGGAAGGGATCCCGTAGGCTTTTCTGGTGGGAGGAACACACCCTGGCCAATCTCTCCCTGTCCCTGTCTGTTCTTCCTCTCCACCTAGCTCTCCCCACTTGAAACGTGACCTTGGGCCTGGCATCCGCCAGTGGCTAAGGGTGGCGAGGCTGTGCTGGCACCGCCACACCTGCAAGCATGCCTGACACATGTTCTGGGTAGAGCAGAGCTGATCTCACCCGCAGCAGTAGCCGCAGCTCCTAGAATGAGTCTCCCCACTTAAGGAGGCCAAGTCTCCCCCCACGGGCTTCCGGCATGGGGCAGAAGCTGCACACTAGAGCCTGGCTTCCCCGGTTGCCATGCACCTTCTCTCCCCATCACCTAGGGTGGTGCACAGCTGGGAGCCCAGACACCTGGCTCCCTCCATCTCTGGTCTTCAAGTAGCATTAACTTAAAGCTCGAAGCAGAACAGCTGACTTCTGAAAAGCCTTCCCTTCACCCTACTCCCTATGCCTCCCTCACCCCCCATCCTTAGGGCAGAGCCAGAGACTGTGAGGGCTGGGGTCACCTTGCAAGGTGTCCTCTTTTTACCCAACCTCTGTATTCTGCAGATGGGGAAACTGAGGTCCAGAATGGGGCCTCACCTCTCTGAACCTCAGTCTCCTGATAAATGGAGGTAACGGAAGTGTCTGTGGGGGAGGAACAAACTTTCCTCTACCCTCAAGTTTCTTCTGGCTGGTCTAATAATCAAATAGACATGAGACCGATTAGCAAGAGAAAATAACCAAATTTCATACATACACATGTATGGGAACCCCGCATACATGAAAGTCAGAGACAGGAGAGGTTCAGAGACCGGAAGGGTTTATAAGAAATTCTTTTCCCCCCCTTCTTCTGCCTCTCCCCCTCCCACTCCGGTTCAAGCCACTGTCTCTCAGTCTAGTTGTGTAGGACACAGCTCCCTGCCCCTGCTGGTATTATGAGCCTCACGCTGCCCCCTGCTGAGGCAGTCGGTTGGCCGCTCACAGCCGCCCATGGCCACTCCTGACGGCTGCTGCACACGGCAGCCCACGCCAACCTCTGGCTGCTCACGGCTGCCCAGCTCCAGGGAGAGCCGTTGTTCACAATCTTAGCTGTAGAGGGTACAGCTCACTGGCCCATGTGGGAATCAAACCCGGGACCTGGGCTTTAGGAGCCTGGCGCTCCAACCACCTGAGCCACTGGGCTGGCCCTATAAGACATTCTGAGCCAGGGATGAAGTAAGGTGCTTTGGAGGCTTCAAAGGATTTTTGCAGGATGATAAAAAGAGGTGTTTAGTAAATAAAAATTTGCCCTGCCATATAGGTGGGTAAAAAGATTATCTCTGATAATCTCCCGTCATGGAGCAAGGCCCCTAATTCAAGTTCTTCCACATAGTCAAGGGACGGGCACAAGTTTCTCTGCAGCCGGAAGCTAAAATTGCCTTTAGCTCAAAATAATTTGTATACCACTGCGGGCCGTCTTGGGGTGGCTCCTTCTAAACCTCCCTCCCCGTATGTCCCCCATAGTGTCACTGGGAGGGTTAGATAGGCCTGACGGTGGCAGAAGCTCACCATGACCCAGGTGAGTGTGTGTTGCCTGTTTTATAGATGAGGCTCAGAGACGGTAAGGCACCCGCTTGCCTGAAGGCGTTCATTAAGCAGCAGAGACAGGGTCTGAACTGATTTCTCTACACCCCAAGCTGAGGTGACCTGAAGGGGTTGAGATGCAGTGGTGACCTATGGGGTGTGCAGCGCCCAGTCAGCTGTGGAGCCTGCCAGGGCCGGGCGGGTGACGAGGAGAGGGGCCGTGGCTGGCAGGCAGGCAGTGGGCAGCCTGTGCCTGCACGCTTGGTCTCTTGACAAGCCATTCGCCTCTGACATTTATAACGGTGCCTAATGCTCCAGCTGAACCTGAGGGAGCCTTTCCCTCTCTAATCTGCCTGGCTTTACTCAGCCTTGAAATGATGGCAATTACCCCTGGGGCTGCATAATGTCTGTGGGAGGCGGTGAGAAAATTCAGGCTCCGATTCAGAGGCAGCCGGTCCCGCCCAGACAGGAACGCTGCCCGGCCCCTTCCTTCCTCTCTTCTTTCTGTCTCTCTCTCCGCTGCGCCCCAGTGAAAGCCCCAATTACGACTGTACTCAGCCTCTCTGGCCCCTGATCCAGAAACTCCATCTTGGCCAACATGCTGAGTACCTCATACACATGGAAAATGTTTTCCCCGTTTTCATCCCCTCGTCTGTTCACAGCTCTAATAGACTCATCAGTTGTCTCCTGGGAAAACTGAGGCTCAGACTGAAGGGTGCTGCCCAAGACTCAGATCCAGGAGCCCTGACTCCAAGGCCCCCGCTCCTTTCCCAGAAACAAACATGCCCCCTTTTACCTCCGGTGTTGCTGCCACCTGGGCCACTGAGATGGGGGGCAGGGAGCAGAGTTGGGGACCTGCCGAGGTTGCTTGGTCTCTCAGCCTCAGTGTCCTCATCTGTAAAACAGAAACACTTGTTCATGAACGTTCAGAGCAGCACTAACCGTCATATCCCCAAAATGGAAACAACCCAAGTGTCCAGCAACAGAAGAATGGGTAAAGAAAATGGTCTATCCAACAGTGGAATATTATCCAGCCACAGAAAGAAGTGAAGTACTGACACACACTACCATGTGCGTGAACCTCGAAAACATTATGCTGTGGATGGGAAAAGGGGGCTCTACGGTGATCTGGTCATAAATTCCTAACTGGGTAGCTCATGGTGGGTAGTCACACCCCAGGCATAAACTGCTTCAGTGAAAGCTTTGAAGCCAGCCCTGCCCACTGTTCTTGTGCATCTAAGTTAGCACACCTTTGAAATGCCAAAAGCAATCCCCCTGAAGGGGGCATTAACCCTCAAGAGAGCACATAGTCTTGTTAATTATCCTGTAACCCAATCACCACCTTTTTCTCCAGTCCCTTAATTTCAAATGCATAGCAGAAGCTGCAAAACTGTTATGCTTGGGAGCATTTGAGATCTTGCTCCCCTCAATATGTCATCAGCTTGGCTCATATAAACTTATAAAAATTATCTGCAGGTGTGGACATTTCTTTCAATGCTGAGCAAAAAGAGCCAGTCACAGAGGCCACATATTATATGATTTCCTTTTACATGACACGTCCATAATAGGCAAATCTATTTATAGAGAAAGTAGGTTGCCTCAGGCTGTGGCGCAGGGCCAGGGAGAGTGATGGCTTCAAGGAACGGGGTTTCCTTTGAGGATGATGAAAATATCCTAAAATTGATTGTGGTGATGGCTTCACAGCTCGGTAAATATACAAAAAGCCATTGAATTGTATACTTCAAATGGGTGCATTGGATGGCATGGGAATTATTTCTCAACAAAGCTGTTAAGAAAAGGAAATGCTAATAATAATACCTACCTCTTAGTGTTTCCGGGACAATGAAATGAGATGATACAAGTAAGGCCTTAGTACGTGCCTTGCACACAGTAAGCACTCAATAAATGTATCTGCTACCTTGCTGCTCAATGTGGTCCACCCACCAGCAGCTGCCTGGGACCTTGTTAGAAATGCAATCTGGTCCCTCCCAGAGCTGTGCCAGAATCTGCATTTTAATGCGACTCCCAGGTGAGTCCCGTACACATTAGAGTTTGAAAACTTGAGAGCTCATCAGAATCCCCTGGAGGGCTTGTTCAACAGATTACTGGGCCCCACCCAGAGTTTCCTAAGAATCTACATTTCTTTTTTTGTTGGGGAATATTGCGGAACAGTGTGTTTCTCCAGAGCAATCAGCTCCAAGTCGTTGTCCTTCGATCTATTGTGGAGGGAGCAGCTCACTGGCCCATGTGGGAATCGAACCAGCAACCCTGTTGTTCAGGGCTTGTGCTCTAACCAACTGAGCCATCCGGCCGCCCCAAGCATCTACCTTTCTAATGCATTCCCGGGTGATGCTCATCCTGCTGGTGGGTGACCCCACTCTGAAAACCGCTGCTCTAGAGTCTAATCGGGTGCAGCTGCCTGTGTCCCAGGACTGCGGGGTGGCTGGCCACGCGAGAGAGCAGGAATAGGACAGGCCTCGGGTGCCAGTGGGTCTCAGCCCTGGCTGCATATGGAAGCACGAGCTTTTACAGTCCCCCGCTTGCTGGGCCCTCTCCAGACACACCGACCAGAATCTCGGGATGAGATGTCAGCATTTGGAAAGCTCGCCTGCTGATTCCTCGGTGCTGCCAGGAGTGAGAGCTCAGGGGCTGCTGAGAGGAGAGGCCTTGTTAGCAGCACCAAGGAGGGGGAGAGCGAAGTGAAAGCGACAGAGGCAAAGGGGTGTGGCCAGGGCGTCACTCAGGCAGGATCCAGGCCTGGACCCCAAGGGCCCCTCTTCTGGTCCTGAAGGCCTACTTCCCGTCTCTTACAGATTCGACTGTCCTGGACAGAAGAGAGGCAGGCCACCGCTACTAGACCCCTTCTGGAGTCTGCTAAAAAAAACAAAAATTCAGTGGAGTAAATTTAACGATTTTATCAGCTTTATTGAATCGTTCATGAATCGGAGAGCATCCCATTTGGCAAATATTATAGAAAGGTACGCTGAGGAGTTGTATGAAATGGCAAGTTTTTATGGGCAGGAAAAAGGTGTGACAAGGAACTTAAATGAGTGCATTACTTCAGGCAAGGCTACCGTCCTTTAGGGGAAGACAGGGGTCTTATCAGGCAGATCACCTCACTAGGGGTGACCAGGACTTTCCAAACTGACTGGTTTAAAGTTCCACTCCTGGGACATGCTGGAGCTACAATCAGGTGGGTGTTAAGTCTTGGTGGGGCTTAGCCTGGGTGACTTGTTTGGGGCTTGTTGTTTCTTTTTAACACTTCCAAATATAAAAGAGACTGGGGGGCAGGTGGAGGCCCTGGAACAAAGAGAAACAGAACAGACTGAACTGAAATGACTACCTCCACTTCTCTACCTACAGAGCATTTCAATAGCGCTGGGCTGCCTCTCCAGCCCACTTAGAGAAACTCCTGCTGACAATTGTTCTTTTGCCTGGATTGCTGGGACTTTTTCCCTCTTTACGGAACCATTTATATTAAGCCAGCTCTAGATAAAGCTCTTTAAAACAGGATTTGGTTAAAGCAGTTCTGTGTTTAATGGGCCGGGGGCTGGAGGAGGGCGGAGGATGCCGTGGTGCTAATTGACTCTCCACACTGCAGCCAGGGCCATTATTTCTGTAGCTGCCCAGTTGCCTGGGACCTTGAAGATCCTGTCCTCTTTGGTTTCTGCAGGCCTCTCTCAAGTCACAGCACTTTCTTCAGGACCTTCTGGCTTCCTGAAAGGCAGAGAGGAACTAACGAAAAGGGAGGTGCCCAGAGGGCTGGGGACTTAAAACACAGGCAGGAGGGTGGAGTCTCCTGTATAAATGAATAAAAACCACATTTGGGAGTAGAGACCCAAGAACCACTTTGAGCAAATTAGGAAAGACATCTCTTCCTCCAGGAGCAGGGTTTGGTGGGAAGAGCACAGGCTGATCTGTGCTTCCCTTGTTCCGGGGGCCGTTCAACTTTTGCAGTGCACAACCTGAACAACTGAACAAGGGGTCCTGTGGGTACCCCTGCCTGTTCTCCTCCTGGCACCACAACAGTATTATTGTACATAGGCAAATGGAACCACTTGTCTCCATGCAAGAAAGAATTCAAGAGTGAGACAGATGCAGAAAAACGAAAGTGATTTATTGAAAACAATAGTACACACTTGAGAGGAAAGTGCAGGCGAACTCAGAGAATGACTTGTCCCAAGGAAATCATGACCAGTGTTTTTTTTTCTGCCCGGGGGCAGGCACCGGTGACGTCCTATTGACGTCATTCATTCTTCTCCTCTCCCTGGGCGGGGTTCCATTTCCCACTTTGTCTTCTTGGTCCCTTTAGAACTGTCATGGTGTTATAGGCATGGCGAAAGTCGTAGTCACTGCAATGCAAATGACATTATAATGACATTATAATTAGCTAAAGTTCAGCCCCTGGTCACAGGGATTAGCCTTGCTGGATGGAGATGATTCTTGGTTTTCTCCAGCTGCAGGTACTGGATACAATCACTTGTTATTTGTGTAACCAGTGAGGTCCCTCACATTGTACCCTGAAAGGGGTTGTCATTTCCTAGGCTACCGATCCTGCCTCAAAGAGAGCACATGATCTTAACTATACCTATTTTGTAATCCAGTCCCCACCTTGCTTTCTCCCACCCTCATGTAATCTTCCTTACTTCCCTCCAAATCTCCACAGTATTTGAGTTCTTGCTTCCCGGCATATGTCGTCAGTTTGGCTCAAGTAAACTAGTGAAAATTCTCTACAGGTTTGGACATTTCTAATGTCAATAGAACTCACACTGAGTGGTTTAAGCCCAGGAGAGATTTATGCAAGGATAAAGCGAGCTCACAGGAAAGGGCCAGAAGCTCTCTCCAAATTGCAGCTCAGGGGAGCACACACCATGCCCTGGAGCCAGATGCTGCAATTTGCACTGTGTGCTACCGCTGGTACCATGGACCCTGGACATCCTGGCAGCATGCGTCACCAGAGAGGACCCTGCAGATTCTGTGGTATCTCATGCAGGGTTGTGTAACTGGCCGAGGCCAGTAACTGTGCATATGCCTAGTTGCAAGGGACCCTGGGAAGCACCTTTCTGTCTTACAACATGGGAAATTCCCCACACTTAGGAAGGATGTTCAAAAGTGCTGGTCATTTGAAAAGCATGACCAGTGTTGACCAGGCAGGGGAAGACATGAGTTCTGTTTGGATCATGTTGAGACAGAGGGGCCTGTGAGACATTCAATGGAGAGAGATACCAGGAGATCTAGGTGCAAATACAGACTGCAGCTCAGGGGAGGTCTGGGCCATGTCATTCCAATCATTTTCCTAAGAGATTGTAAGCAAAACTTGAAGTTTTGTTCATGAATTATGTGACGACTTTTAACCCTCACTAAGATCATTGTTAAGAAGTGTTGTGAGGCTCAGCTTCCACGGATTTAAGGAATTATGTGTTCATTTGTGGTCTGATTGGTATATTGATCCATTTACTTACAAAAATGTTAAGATTTGCTAATATTTGGGTTTGGGTTGAGCCAGACAAATTCACATCTCGAATTTGGGAGTCATAAAAATTTTCATCTGCAAAGAATCTCAGGGCGCCCCATCCATAGGCACAGGTCCCAGCAGCACCCCAAGCCCTGGTGAACGTGGAAGGGGGCGCACCTGGCCAGCAGAGAGCCCCGCCTCAGCCTGGCCCCGCCTCCGAACTGCAGTGTACAGTGGGGTAAGACTCCGCTCTGCCTGCTGGTGAGCAGGGAATGGGAAAATAGGCACAGTGCTTAGCTCAGAGCCTGCCTGCACGTACCAGGCAATAAATGCATGAGCAGCCCTCTGCTCCACATAAAAGCCCTTCAGATTTTTAAGACAAGTATCCAAATAAAAAAGTTTTAGCTATGTCATTTATAATAGCATCAAAACCAAAAACCCTTCTGAATAAGTCTAATGAAAGATATGTAAGATCTCTACACTAAAAATCATGAAGCATTATTAAGAGAAAAATTGGAAAGACTAAATAAATAGAGGATATACCCTGTTCTTGGAATGAAAGATTCGATGTCGTAAAGATGTCAGTTCTACGCAAACTGATCTGGAGACTCAGCACAAACCCCATCAAAATCTCAGCAGGTTGGTTTGGTTTTTTATTGTAGAAATTGTCAGGCTGATTCTAAGTTAACACAAAAATATAATACAAAGGGCCAAGAACAGTGAACGCAATATTGAGAAAGAAGAACAGAACCGGAGGGCGTGCCAGCCTGAGAGCAAAGGTGGCTTTGAAGCTCTGCACAGTGAGAGGCTGTGGACTGGCTGACCAAATAGACTGGAAGGATGGAACCGAGTCCAGAAACATACACATGCACAGGTTACCTAATTTACGATAAAGTGCAATGGCAGAAGGATGGTCTTTTTTTTTTTTTAAAGATTTTATTTATTGGGGAAGGGGAACAGGACTTTATTGGGGAACAATGGTCAAATTGTTGTCCTTTCAGTCTTAGTTGTGGAGGGCACAGCTCAGCTCCAGGTCCAGTTGCCGTTGCTAGTTGCTGGGGGCACAGCCCACCATCCCTTGCGGGAGTCGAGGAATTGAACCGGCAACCTTGTGGTTGAGAGGACAGGCTCCAACCAACTGAGCCATCCGGGAGCTCAGCGGCAGCTCAGCTCAAGGTGCCGTGTTCAATTTTAGTTGCAGGGGGCAGAGCCCACCATCCCTTGCGGGACTCGAGGAATTGAACTGGCAACCTTGTGGTTGAGAGCCCACTGGCCCATGTGGGAATCGAACTGGCAGCCTTCGGAGTTAGGAGCACGGAGCTCTAACCGCCTGAGCCACCGGGCCGGCCCAGGATGGTCTTTTTAATAAACGGTGCTAAGTCAGTAGGGCATCCATATGAAAGAGATACACGTCTTGACCCTGAGCTCACATCATACACAAAAAACAACAACTTCCAAATGGACCTTAGATTATGCAGAAAGGTAAAACATTAAAGCTTTAAAAAGAAATCATGGGGAATGCATGTTCACACAGAAACTTGTACCTGAATGTTCTTAACAGCACTGTTCATAATAGCAAAAGGTGGAAACAACCCAAATGTCCATTAAAGGGTGAATGGATAAATAAAATGGGGTCTACCCAAGCAATGGGATATTACTTGGCAGTAAAAGGAGTGAAGCTCTGATTCAATGTTGCAACGTGGATGAACCTTGAAAACACTATGCTAAGTGAAAGCAGCCGGTCCCAAAAGGCCACATCTACGATTTCATCTATATGAAAGGTGCACAGGGGGAAAGCTACAGAGACAGAGTGTAGATGAACGGTCCTTAGGTGTGGGAGTGGGAAGGGATGGGGTGGGGCGTGAATAGCTAAAGGACATGGGGTTTCCTTTTGAGGTGATGGAGATGTTCTCACATTGGCTGTGGTGATGGTTGCACAACTCTGAGTGCTCTGCAAACCGCTGAATTGTACACTGTAAATGGGTGGATTAGATAGTATATGAATTATTTCTCAATGAAGTTGCTTTTTAAAAAGAGGTGGAATATCTTCATGACCTTTGAGAAAGTAATGGTTGCTTAGGACCCTAAAAGTGCCAACCATAAAGAGAAAAATGACAAACAGCTAAACTGAAAATGTTTGTTCATCAAAGACACCATTAACAGAGTAGAAAGGCAGCCCAGGGAGTGGGAATGCATAACAAGTCTCCTGTCTTTTAGGCGAGGCTTTAGTCCTTCACCCTCTTCTGATATGTCTTGATTTCAGATCCCTTCACCACCCTGACTGCTTGTGGTAGACACCGTTGATGGCTGCCCCAAACCCGCCACCAGCTCCGCACCTTTGCAACGGCCTCCAGTAAGGCTTGTCCTGGTCTTAGCACCAAACGTCCTTCACCCCAGGATCTCCCTCAGTCTCAGGCAAACTGAGATGGTTGGTCAACCTGTCTGCAAGTACCAGGGGCCATAGGACCCAGTTCTGGGCCAAGACCTGAACAAAAGTCTCTTCAGAAGCTTCTGGAACAACCCCTGAATTCCACTAAGAGGGGTCAGTAGGGAGGTAGACTACAGGTTCAGTTGTGTCCCCCGTTCTCCCTGCCTTGTGATATTACTCCCGGGGCCACGGGCCTCATCATGCAACTAAAAGAGCACAAGTGAGCGCCCAGGAGGGAAGGGAGCTAGAGTGCAGAAGGAGCCTGGCCCCCGGGGCGCAGGGCAGTTCACTCAGTGCCAGCCGCTGGGGAGCCCCAGGCTTCCGATGTTTTCTTCACCGTTGGTTGTGTTTTCTGCTGTTCCCCCCCAAAGCATTTCTGACATCGACACCATCCTGTTCCATTTGTTGTGATCTCTCCTATATCAATTCAGCGCTCGGGATTGATCTCAACGTTCATTTCCCTCCTCTTCTCTGCATCCAACTCGACACCTGGATCCTGGGTAAAGCTAATTACAGGACTCAGCCTCTGCTAATCAGACATTCCATGCCCGGCCACATTGCCAAGCCACTTGAAGCCACTCTTTCCTGGGGACACTGGACGAAAGCCACTTCTTCCCCCATCTGAGCCTGAGTATGGGGCACGGAGCCCTGGGAGCTGCCAGCACATCTCAGGGCCGTAGGTGAAGTGTCCCCTGCAGAAGACAGAGCAGGGCCTCAGAGGCCTCAGTGCGCCTGGAGCAGACCCTACCTGAAACACCGTCCGGGGACTTTTTCAGCTACTTGAGCCAATGAATTCCCTTTCTTGTTACTTGCAAGGAACATATTGGACACAGCAGCTCCACCAACCTCTGCTATTGATAAAATAACTTTAGTAACGAGCTACAGTCACGTTAGAGCTGTAGCAGCAATGGCTCCTTACTGATTTGATTGTCTCCCACATCTCACCGCTCTGGACTCGTGTCTCTTCCGTGTGAAATGTGAGCGCTGGATTACCGGCCCCAAAGGCGTGTTCCAGCAACAGCATTCCAGGACTCAAGGTGTTTGGCCCCGTCCCCTCCAGTAAGCGGCTCAGGGAGGCCCACCAGGGCCCGGCTCCTCGGAGTGGAGTGAGCAGGGCAGCCTGGGCAGGATGGGCTGATTAGAGCTCGGAGTCCTGCCTTCGCCTGGGATTGCCCTCCTCCTGGGTCCTGCCTCTTCCTGAGAGACATCCCTGCTCCCTAGTGCCAGTGGCATTTCTGCAGCCAGGCTGCCATGCCTAAGCTACTGGTAACCTGTCCAGAGGTGGCCCGACTTTCCTCAAGCATTATCTCCCGTGCTCCTAGTCACACCAGATCACCCCCGGTTAGCCCTCACCTCCCTCCAGGCTTTGCCTGTGAAACCATCTCCGCCGCTGTCCTGGGAGGTTCAGTTGCAGTGAAGCTTCCAGCCCCTCTGTGTGTGAGCATTTACTCCCCTCGCTGGCTTCCCATGGCACTTGGTTCAACCATTCCTAAGGTCTCGTTCACTGATGCCTTGCACAAGTATTATAAAGTTGTCACAGGTGTAACTTTTTTTGCAACACCATGGGCTCATATCTCACACCTCTTTATTCTTATTTTATGTATACATTTGTATTATGATAAAATATACATAACAAAATTTTATCATCTTAACCATTACAAAAATTTTTTTCAATTACAGTTGACATTCAATATTATATTAGTTTCAGGTGTACAGCACAGCAGTTAGACATTTATATGACTTACCAAGTGATCCCCCTGGGAAGTCTTGCAGTCACCTGGTACCATATAAAGTTATTACAAGCTGTACTTTAACATTCCATGACAATTTTGTAACTGTCAATTTGTACTTCTTAATCCCTTCACCTTTTTCACCCCATCCTCCAACCCCCGTCCCATCTGGCAACCATCAGTTTGTTCTCTGTATATATGAGTCTGTTTCTGTTTTGTTTGTTCATTTATTTGTTCTTTGGAGTTCGCGTATAAGTGAGATCCTATGGTATTTGTCTTTCTGCTTGACTTATTTCCCTTAGCAAAATACCTTCAAAGTCCAACCACGTTGTCGCAAATGGTAAGATTTCATTCTTTTTCACGGCCAAGTAATATTCCATTGTATATATGTACCACCATTTCTTTATCCAATTGACTATAGACGGGCACTTAGGTTGCCCATCTTAGCTATTGTAAATAATGCTGCAGTGAACATAGGGGTGCATATATCTTTCGAATTAGTGCTTTGGATTTCTTTGGGTAAATACCCAGAAGTGGAATTGCAGGGTCATACAGTAGTTCTATTTTCAATTATCTGGGAAACCTCCACAATGTTTTCCACAGTGGCTGCACCAATTTACAATACCACTAACAGTGCACAAGGGTTTGCTTTTCTCCACATCCTGACCAACACTTGTTGCTTGTTAATTTATTAATGATGGCCATTCTGACAGATGTGAGGCAATATCTCACTGTAGTTTCAATTTGCATTTATCTGATAATTAGTGATGTTGAGCATCTTTTCATATGTCTATTGGCCATCTATATGTCCTCTTTGGAGAAATGGCTATTCAGGTCCTCTGCCCCTTTTTAAATTGGGTTGTTAGGTTTTTTGGTGTTGTGTGAGTTTTTTACAAATTTTGGATATTAACCCCTTATTGGATGTATCATTGTTGAATATTTTCTCCCATTCAGTAGGATGCCTTTTTGTTTTGTTAATGGTTTCCTTTGCTGTGAGAAAGCTTTTTAGTTTGCTGTAGTCTCATTTATTGTTTTATTTGTATCCCTTGCCCAAGACAACATATCAGAAAAAACACTACTAAGACCAATATCAAAGAGTTTACTGCCTGTATTTTCTTCTAGAAGTATTATGGTTTTGGGTCTTTCATTAAAGTTTTTAATCCATTTTGAGTTCATTTTTTTATATGGCATAAGAAAGTGGTCTCATTCATTTTTTTTTTTTTTTTTTTTGCATGTATCTGTCCACTTTCCCCAGCACCATTTATTAAATAGACTGTCAATGTAAATTCTTACTTCCTTTGTCATTGATTAAATACCATATAGGCATGGATTTATTTCTGGGCTCTATTCTGTTCCATTGATCTATGTGTCTGTTTTTATGCCAGTACCATGCTGTTTTTATTACTATAGCTTTGTAGGATAGTTTGACATCAGGTAGCATGATACCTCCAGCTTTGTTTTTTTCTCAGGATTGCCATGGCTATTCGGGGTCTTTTATGGTTCCATATAAATTTTAGGAGTATTTGTTCTAGTTGTGTGAAAAATACCATTGGTATTTTGATAGGGATTGCATTGAATCTATAGAATGCTCTGGATAGTTTGGACATTTTACCTCTATTAATTCTTCCTATCCATGAGCACGGTATGGAATGCTTTTGGTAAGGGGAATGCTTTTAGCTTTTCCCCATTGAGTATAATATTAGCTGTGGGTTTGTCATGTCTGACCTTTATTATGTTGAGATATGTTCCCTGTATGCCCACTTTGCTGAGAGTTTTTATCAAAAATCAATACTGGATTTTGTCAAATGCTTTTTCTGCACATGTTTCCACTTATTAGTATATTCTTTAATTTCTCTCTTCAATGTCTTATTATTTTCTGAGTACAAGTCTTTTACTTCCTTGGTTAAATTTATTCCTAAGTATTTTATTTTTTCCCTCTTTCTTCGGCCTCCCTCCTCCCCCACATTCTGGTTCAAGCTGTTGTTTCTCAGTCTAGTTGTGTGGGACACAGCTCCCTGGCCCATGCTGGTATTATGAGCCTTGCGCTCCCCCCCCCCCCCCCCCGGCTGAGGCAGTCGGTCGCTAGTCGTTGGTCGGCCGCTCACAGCCGCTCATGGCAGCTCTTGCCGGCCACCGGCCACTCATGGCAGCACACAGCAACCCGTGGCAGCTCACACCAACCTCTGGCTGTTCACCGCGGCCCAGCTCCAGGGAGAGCCGTTGTTCACAATCTTAGCTGTAGAGGGCGCAGCTCACTGGCTCATGTGGGAATCAAACCAGCGGCCTTCTGCGTTAGAAGCAAGGCGCTCCAACCGCCTGAGCCACCGGGCGGGCCCCTAAGTATTTTATTGATGCAATTGTAAATGGGATTGTTTTCTTAATTTCTCTTTCTGACAGTTCATTATTGATGTATGAAAATGCAACCAATTTCTGAATATTAATTTTGTATCCTGCTACTTTACTAAATTCATTATCAGTTCTAATAATTTTTTGGTGGAATCTTTGGGGTTCTCTATATATAGTATCATGTCATCTGCAAATAACGACAGTTTTACTTCTTCTTTTCCCTTTTGGATGCCTTTTTTTTTTCTTCTCTGATTCCTGTGGCTAGAACTTCCAGTACTACGTATGTTGAATAAAAGTGGCGAAAGTGGGCATCCTTGTCTTGTTCCTGATCTTAAGGAGAATGCTTTTAGCTTTTCCTCACTGAGTGTGATATAATATTACCTGTGGGTTTATCATATCTCGCCTTTATTATGTTGAAATATGTTCCCTCTATTCCCACTTTGCTGAGAGTTTTTCTCACAAATGAATGCTGGATTTTGTCAAATGCTTTTCCTGCATCTATTGATATGACCATATGATTTTTATTTTTCATTTTGTTTATGTGGTGTATCATGTTAATTGATTTGTGGATATTGAAACCAATATCCAGGAATTGCATACCAGGAATAAATCCCACTTGATCGTGGTGTGTGATCTTTTTAATATATTGCTGAATTCGGTTTGCTAATATTTTGTTGAGGATTTTTGCATCTATGTTCATGGTTTTCATTTTTTGTAATATTTTTTACTGTCTTTGGAATCAAGGTAATGGAGCCTTCCCTCCTCTTGGATTTTTTGGAATAGGTTGAGGAGAATAGGCATTCATTCTTTTTTGAATGTTTGGTAAAATTCACCTATGAAGCCATCTGGTCCAGGACTTTTGTTTGTTGATTACTGATTCAATTTCATTGGTTAATCAATCTGTTCAGGTTTTCTATTTCTTCTGGGTTCAGCCTTGGAAGATTGTACGCTTCTAGGAATTTATTCATTTCTTCTATATTGTCTAATTTGTTGGCATATAGTCCCTTGTAATATTTACTTAAAACTTTTTATATTTCTGTAGTGTCTGTGGTCACTTCTCTTTCACTTCTGATTTTATTTAATTGGGTCCTCTCTCTTTTTTTCTTGATGAGTCTAGTTAAAGATTGTTAATTTTGTTTATCTTAAAAAAAAAAAAAACACCAGTACTTGGTTTTATTGATCTTTTGTATTTTTGTTTAATCTATTTTGTATATTTCTGCTCTGATCTTTATTGTTTCCTTCCTTGTACTCACTTTGGGCTTTGTTTGCTGCTCTTTTCTCAGTTCCCTTAGGTGTAAACTTAGACTTTTTGTTTGAGATTTTTCTTTATTTGTTTCTTGAGGAAGGCCTGCATTATTATGAATTTCCCTCTAAAAACTGCTTTCACTGTGTCCCACAAATTTGGGGTTGTTGAGTTTTCACTTTGGTTTGTCTCAAGGTGTCTTTTGATTGTTTCCTTGATCTCATTGTTGATCCTTTCATTATTTACTAGGTTGTTATTTAGCCTCCGTGTGTTTGTGTGCTTTTCAGGTTTTTTTTTCTTCTTGTAATTGATTTCTAGTTTTACACCATTGTGGTCAGAGAAGACACTTGATAAGATTTCAATCTTCTTAAATTTATTGAGACGTTTTTTGTGGCCTAACAGGTGGTCTATCTTGGAAAATGTTCCATGTGCACTTGAAAAGAATGTGTATTTTGCTATTTTGGGGTGAAATGCTCTAAAAATATCAATAAATCCATCAAGTCTAGTGTGTCATTTAAGGCCACTGTTTCCGTGTTGATTTTCTGCCTGGAACAACTGTCCATTGGTGTCAGAAGGGTGGTAAAGTCCCCTATTATGATTGTGTTACCATTGAGCTCTGCTTTTATGTTGGTCAATATTTCTTTTATATATATAGGTGCTCCTACATTGGGTGCATAGATGTTTAGTAGGGTGATGTCCTCTTGTTGGATTGTTCCCTTTATTGTTGTGTAATGTCCTTCTTTGTCTCTTATTATAGTCTTCATTTGAAAGCCTATTTTGTCCAATATAAGTATGCTATCCCAGCATTTTTCTCATTTCTATTTGCATGAAATATCTTTTTCCATCTCTTTACTTTCAGTCTATGTGTGTCTTTCAAACTGTGGTAGGTCTCTTGTAGACAGCATATGTATGGGTCTTGTTTTCTTACCCATTCACCTACCCTGTGTCTTCTGTTTGGTGCATTTTATCCATTTACATTTAAAGTGATTATTCATAGGTACGTAGTTTTTGCCATGTTATTATTCATATATTTTGTCTTCATTTTTTGGTTTATTTTCTCCTTTCTTCTGCTTAAAGAAGTCCTTTTAACACTTCTTGTAATAGTGGCTTGGTGCTAATGAATTTCTTTAGCTTTTTCTTGTCTGGGAAGCTCTTTATCTCTCCTTCAATTTTAAATGATAGCCTTGCCAAGTAGAGCAGTCTTGGTTGTAGGCCATTTTTTTTTTTTTTTTTTTTTCATTTCTTTGAATATTTCCTGCCACTCCCTTCTGGCCTGCAAAGTTTCTGTTGAGAAATCAGATGATAGTCTTATGGGAGCTCCCTTATAAGTAACTAGCTGTCTTTCTCTTGCTGCTTTAAGGATTCTCTCTTTGTCTCTGAACTTTGCCATTTTAATTATGTGTTTTGGTGGGGGCGTGTTTAGGTCATCCTGTTTGGGACTCTCTGCACTTCCTGGACTTGTATGTCTATTTCCTTTGTCAGGTTAGGGAAGTTTTCAGTCATTATTTCTTCAAACAGGTTCTTTTTTTTTCTTTCAAATTTTTTTTTTTAATTGGGGAATATTGGAGAACAGTACGTTTATCCAACAGCTCCAAGTCATTGTCCTTCAATCTAGTTGTGGAGGGCGCAACTCATCTCTAAGTCCAGTTGCCGTTTTCAATCTTTAGTTGCAGGGGGAACAGCACACCATCCTATGCGGGAATCGAACTGGCAACCCTGTTGTTCAGCGCTCGCGCTCTAACCAACTGAGCCATCTGGCCGCCCCTCTTCAAACAGAATCTTGATCCGTTGCTCCCTTTCTTTTCTTTCTGGCACCCCTATGATGGGAATGTTGTTACACTTGATGTTGTCCCACATATTCCTTAAGCCACCTTTTGTTTATTTTTTAATTTTTATTTTTGTTGTTCAGATTGGGTGTTTTCTGCTACCTTGTCTTCTAAATCGCTGATTTGATCCTCTTCTTCACCTAATCTGCTGCTAATTCCTTCTTGTGTATTCTTCATTTCAGTTATTGTAGTCTTTATTTCTGACTGGTTCTTTTTTATGGTTTTTATGTCCTTCTGTATGTTTACTAACTCTCTGTTGAAATTCTCACTAAGTTCCTTAAGCATTCTTATAACTAGTGTTTTAAACTCTGTCTCTGGTAGGTTGGTTTCCTCCATTTCATTTAGTTCTATTTTGGGAGATTTTTCCTGTTTTTTTATTTGGGACATGTTTGTTTCCTCATTCTGGCTGCCACTCTGTTTGCTTCTCTGTATTAGGTAGATCTCCTATGTCTCTCTGACTTTCCTGAGTTGTCTTAATTAGTATGTGTCCTGTGTGCTCCAATGGCTCAGTCTCCCTGATCTCCTGTGTGTGTGTGTGTGTGTGTGTGTGTGTTCCAGGAGTTTCCCTAAGTGTGTTGTGTGTGTTCTCCTGTTGTAATTGAGCCTTGATTGATTTTTGTGGGTTAGTGGAGGGGACTGACTCCCAGAATGAGTGACTGTGAGGATTGGCTATGTCCACAGTGTATAAGATGTTGTGTGGGGGCTGACCCCTCAGAGGAGGCTTCACCGCCATGGGCTCTTGTGCCTGTTGAGACCACTGTTTATGTGTGATACTTGTGCAGCTAACCAGGTAGTGCTCTAGTGTGGTCTGGAGCTGTTCTCTGGGTGTATTGTTTATTGTGTCTCTTAGGAGAGGCTTCTTTGCAGGCCAATTTCAGCCTACCTGTGACCAGGCCATAGCTACCTGGTAGAAGCTACAAAGCTATATGTGGTTGGCTGCTGCCTATGCTGGACCTAGAGGCATGTGGGGGTGGCCTCGCTGTGAACTGAGGCTGGCTGTCACCAATATTGGACCTGTGGCACCTTAGCAAAAGATGCAGGGCCCCCTCAGCCTGTTGCCACCTGCTGGCTACGCATAAGGCTCAGCCATTGAAAGAGTCTCCCTAAGTGGACTGGGCTGGTTGACCCGGTGTTGACAGTGCATTCGGTGATGCAGCACCAGGTGGGCAGGGCAGGGTCCCATGGAGTCACGAGGCATAGCCAGTGGTTTTTCCAAGGTTAACACAGATTCAGTTCTTGTGCCAGCTTGTGGGGCAATGCAGCTGTAGGTGGGCGTGGCAGGATTCCAGGGAACTATGGGGTGCAGGTGGTGGTTTTTATAAAGTTAATGCAGTTTTGGTTCTTGCACCAATGCTGGGCCTGTGTCCACTTTGCTAAAACACCCTGGAACACCACAGCCAGCTTGCCTTAGGCCCACAGGTCCTTGATCGCCGCTCAAGAGAGGCTGTGGTGCAGGTTGTGGCTCACTGCCCACCACCAAAAGTTCCCTGGGCCACTGAGGGTCATCTGCTTCTGTAAAAGTCTTCCGCAGAGTGTGGGGCAGGATCGGCTGCTCAGTGGCTGACAGTGCATTGGGCGATGCAGCACTACCTTTGTAGGGCAGGGACCCAGGGCGTCACCAAGGTAGTGTGCACTGGTGGATTTTACCAGACCAACGCGGTCTGAGATTTGGTCCTTTGGGGAAGGGTTCAACATAGAAAATATGGTGCCTTCCTGTAGGCTACACGTGAGGCAGGCTCCACAGAGGGATAATGGCTGCTGTCCCTACAGCCCTCGACCTGAAAGCCACACAACTCAGTCTTTCCCCCACGTCTCGGGTCCCTCTCAAATTGCCACCCCTCCACAGAGACCAGATGAGTGTTTGCAAGTGAGTGAGTCTTTATCCAGACCCTTTAAGAGGGCATCTGTGTTTCCAGACACCTTCTGCTCACTGGGATGGGCAGAGAGAGTCCTCACTGATTTTCACTGTCAGGTGTTGTGGGAACTCCTCTTCCTGGTCTCTGTATTAGGTAGACCTCCTGTATTAGGAGGACACCCTCCCTCTTCTGGGGGGTACCTCTGCCACTGAGGTGTCTCTCCCAGTGTTCAAGCACTATCTGTGGGTTTGGAGTGAATGTGTTTTGAGTCTCTGCCTCTCCTACCAGTCTTGATGTGGCCTCTTCTTTATATCCTTAGTTGTATAAATAAGCCCTTAGTTAGGGCTTCTGTTCACCTAGACTTTGGATGGTTCTCTATTAATGTCATCATAGGAGAAGGCAAGCATAGTGTCCACCTACCCTGCCATCTTGACCAGAACTTTGTCCACTGCTTTTTTTTTTTTAAGCTCTTATTAGGGAATATTGGGGAACAGTGTGTTTCTCCAGGGCCCATCAGCTCCAAGTCATTGTCCTTCAATCCAGTTGTGGAGGGCGCAGCTCAGCTCCAAGTCCACTTGCCATTTTCAATCTTAGTTGCAGGGGGTGCAGCCCACCATCCCATGTGGGAATCGAACCGGCAGCCTTTGGAGTTAGGAGCATGCAGCTCTAACCGCCAAAGCCACTGGGCCGGCCCTGGCTTAACCATTTTTAAGTGTACAGTTCAGTGGCATTAAATGAATTCATTTTTGTGCAACTGTCTCACTATCCTTTCACGGAACTTTTCATCTTCCCAAACTGAAACTCTCCTCGTTAAACACTAACTCCCCATTCCCTGTCTCCCCAACTCCTGGCAGCTATTATTCTACTTTTTGTTTCTATGAATTTGACTACTTTAGGTACCTCATATAAGTGGAATCATGTGATTGGATTAGTTCACTTGGCATAATGTCTTCGATTTCATCCATGTTTTAGTATGTGTCAGAATTCTTGTTCTTATTAAGGCTGAATAATATTCCATTGTATGCATAAACCACATTTTGTTTATCCATTTATCCATCAGTGGACACATGGGTTGTTCCCACCATTTGGCTATTGTGAATAATGCTGCTACAAACCGAGGTGTACATAGCTATTTGAGTCTCTGCTTTCAATTCTTGTGTGTTTTTTTATTTATTTTCTTTCACTCCATTAACATGGTACATTACATTAATAGATTTTTGTGTGTTAAACCATCCTTGCATTCCAGGAATATACCCCCCTTAGCCATGGTGTATAATCCTTTTACTATGCTGCTGAATGCAGTTTGCTAGTATTTTGCTGAGGATTTTTGTATCAAAGTTCATAAAGGACAGCTCTGTAGCTTTCTTTTCTTGTAGTGTCTTTGTCTGGTTTTGATATCAGGGTAATTCTGGCCTCATTGAATGAGTCAGAAAGTGTTCCTTCTTCAACTGTTTAGAAAAGTTTGAGAAAGATTGCTGTTAGTTCTTTAGATGTTTGATAGAATTCATAAGTGAAGTCATCTTTGATTACTGATTCAATCACCCATTCAGAGTTTCTATTTATTCATGATCCAGTCTTGGGAGGTTGTGTTTTTCTAGGAATTTGTCCATTTCGTGTAGGTTATCTAATATCTAATTTGTTGGTATAAAGTTGTTCATTGTTCATAATACTATTATACAGCCATTTTTGTTTCTGTAGAATCATTTTCCCCCCAGATTTTATGGGAAGGGGAACAGGACTTTATTGAGGAACAGTGTGTACTTCCAGGACTTTTTTCCAAGTCAAGTTGTTGTCCTTTCAATCTTAGTTGTGGAGGGCGCAGCTCAGCTCCAGGTCCAGTTGCCGTTTTCTAGTTGCAGGGGGCACAGCCCACCATCCCTTGCTGGAGTCGAACCGGCAACCTTATGGTTGAGAGGATGCGCTCCAACCAACTGAGCCATCCGGGAGGCAGCTCAGCTCAAGGTGCCATGTTCAATCTTAGTTGCAGGGGGCACTGCTCACCATCCCTTGTGGGACTTGAGGAATTGAACTGGCAACCTTGTGGTTGAGAGCCTGTGCTCCAACCAACTGAGCCATCTGGGAGGCAGCTCAGCTCAAGGTGCCGGGTTCAATCTTAGTTGCAGGGGGCAGAGCCCACCATGCCTTGCAGGACTCGAGGAGTTGAACTGGCAACTTCGTGGTTGAAAGCCCACTGGCCCATGTGGGAATTGAACTGGCAGCCTTCGGAGTTAGGAGCATGGAGCTCTAACTGCCTGAGCCACCAGGCTGGCCCATGCACTTTCATGTCTGATTTTAATAATGTGAGTCTTTTTCTTTCTTTTTTAAAGTCCATCTAGCTAATGGTTTGTCAATGTTATCTGCTTAAGAACTAATTTTTTGTTTCATTGATTTTTTCTATTGTTTTTCTATTTTCTATTTTATTTATCCCTGCTCTAATCTTTATTATTTCCTTCCTTCTGTTAACTTCAGGCTTAGCTAGTCTTCTTTTTCTATTTCCTTGAGTTGTAAAGTTAGGTTGATGATTTGAGAACGTCCTTTGTTTTTTACCCCCATCTTCTGCCTCTCCCCCACCCCCGGCCCTGCCACTCCAGTTCAAGCCATTGTTTCTCAGTCTAGATGTGTAGGACACAGGTCCCGGACTGACCCATGCTGGTATTATGAGCAGGTCGTCGGTCAGCTGCTCACTGCAGCTCTTGCCGGCTGCTGGCCACTCATGCTGGCTGACAGCCACTCACATTGGCCACTGGTCGCTCCTGGCAGCCCACGGCAGCTCAAGCCAACCTCCAGCTGCTCACCACAGCCCAGCTCCAGGGAGAGCCGTTGTTCACAATCTTAGCTGTAGAGGGCGCAGCTCACTGGCCCATGTGGGAATCAAACCGGCGACCTCAACATTAGGAGTACAGTGTTTCAACCACCTGAGCCACTAGGCCAGCCCCACATCTTTCCTTTTTAATGTAAACATGTACAGCTATAAATTTCCCTCTTAGCACTGCTTTTGCTGCATCCCATAGTTTTGGTATGTTGTGCTTTTGCTTTCATTCACATCTCTTTATTTTTTTAAAGTCATTTTAAATCCCATTTGAGCAGTCACTTCACAATGGTTGGGGAGAAGTCAGAACAAATTAATGTTGGGATCTCCTCCCTCCCCAGACCTGCAGAACAAATGAGAACTTGGCCACTCCAGGACTACATAGCCAAATCCTGACCCTCAGGTAAAGGGAATCAAATCCCCCCCACCCACCACCACCGCCCTTGCTCAGACCACACTAAATGGCTGGTGCCTCCAGCTCTCCCAGTCTCTGAGGATCCAAATGGCCCTGTCTGGTTCAGCCTTGGAGACCTCAGACCTCCATTCCTGCCCCCTCTCAAACTTCCCAGTCAGAGGCTTTTTGGTGATATGTCTGGCAGCCTTACCCTTTCTTTTCTAGCCCTAAAGCCCTAAAACATTTTCCTACCTACTTCTGGGGTTTGGGAGGGTACAGACTCTTGTTCCAGGCCTTCTGAAACGGGGCCTTTCCTCTCCTTGAGGAGGCCTTTACAGCATCACAAAATGCACGAGCAAGTTCTCAGTGTGACACTGCTCTCCGTAAGTTTCAATGAATCTCTGAGTCTTGAGTTATTTGATTATATGCTTTTCACCCCAGTTCAATTATATGTTCCCTTGAAGCCTTGCCTTGAATCCTCCTCTCCCAGAGATACTAAATATGCTCAAAGGATGGATGAACAAATGGAATTTGCCTGGAATTGGTTTTTAAAAGTCAGATATGGGAGTAGAGGTAGGGGAGAGGGAGTACAGGGATAGAGGACAGACAGGTGTGTTCCCCACACACCAGGTTGGGGTCTGTTCTCTTCATGTCCAATCCTCCCTATGGATTATAATGCTCACGGCTAATCCCTGTTCTTTCTTCCTTGGCCCTAATCTCTCACATCCTACCCAGCATCTCATCTGTCTGTGCAAAAATCTGCACAAAGCAGGGTCAGATATTATTACCAGGGCCCAGAGAGGTCCTGTGTTTTTCCAGGGTCACACAGCAAGAGTGGAAGAGCCAAGACCTTCCCAGTCAGCCATGACACGAGAATACCGGATTGCAGAGTACCAGGCCCTGCGCCAGACCCTTCAGCACGCCTGATCTCATTTATCCCTCAGAACAGAAAAAGAAAGTGGGACTTAGGGAGGGGAAATCTCCTGCCCAAGATCACGCGTTCAGCAAGCACCAGCCCCAGGATTTGAACCGCGGTCCGACTGACTCCTAGGTCAGTCCCTTACAGGAGATTCTCCTGACTCAGCGTAACCCAAACATTCTAGTTCTAAAGATGAGAACTTTAAAACCAGATAGGCAAAGTGTCCCGCCCAAGGTCACACAGCTAAGGAAGACAGAACCAGGGATAGAAGTTGCCTGACTCCTAATCCAGGGCAATTTCTGGCTCATGCTTCCCCAAAGTCCAGCACTGCTTATGTTACTGAATCCCAATAATTAAGTTTGTCTGCCTGTGCGATCTGGCCACAAAATACATGAGCAGGGGTTTGCAGTAAAGGAAGGAATTGGTTTATTAGAATTGGCCAGTCCCGGGACATATAGGTTACAGATTATATAGGGCAAAATCACAAAACACCCTCAGTTAGGGGTTTGGGGTCGTGTTAGAAGCTGATTGGTCAGAGGTGCGAAAAGGGTAATCAGTCATTTATTCAGGTCTTCAGGACAGCTCAGGTCAACTCCAGCATCCAGAATCGGTTTCAGGGAGAGGTATCCAAGGGGAGGGGGTCATCTCCCCCACCCCTTTCCCGTTAGGGCTCAGGAGCTGAAACATAACTTAGGCTAAGATTTCTCCTCAGCTTGTCAGGGACGTAAACCTTACAACCATTAGTCAGAACCAGGCTATTGTCTTCTGCTGCCTCAGGGGTCAACGATCTGTCAAGGTGAGAGACTAAGGTCAGATCAGTGGAGTGTGCTGAGAGAAAGAAGGGAAAACTGATTGATTTAAAAAAAAACAAACTACAGTTTAAATCAAATCAGAATTATGAGGACCCTCGGGTTCAGTCCTGACACCCCACAATGGAGAGGGTAAGTTTCTTCTTCAGTTTCCTGAACAGCCTAAATGGGGCCACAGAGTGCCAGGTTGAAAAGCCACACTTCTCACACCCCCTCGAGCCACTCCCTCTCTGAAGCCCCCTGCTCTGGCCAGGCAGCTTGCAGAGGCAGCGAGAAGGACGGGGCAGCGTGGGCATGGCACAGTGGCTCCTGTGGGCATTGCAGATGCTGGGGAGGAGATACGCCTCAGGTCCCCATGTCAAACTGGGGCTGGCGTCCAGCTGGTGTGAAAGTGGCTCACTTAGAGCTTCCTGGGTCTCAGGGCGCTGCCCTGCGGTGTATTTGCACAGATGTGCAGCTGCTGGTCAAAGCAAAAGAGACACAGTCTCTTCCCACCAAGATCTTAGACCCAGGACTGGAGGTTCTGTTCCTGGTGTTTACACTTTTCCCACCAGGAACATCCAGATTCAGAACGCAGCCTGGGAGTTAGATGGGCCAGGGGTTGACCCCCAGCTCTGCCACGTACCCAATTCTGTGAAAGGAGATGTGTCCCCCGCACTCCCATCCCTTCTCACTGACAGCTCCTCAGCACAAGCCCCGAGGTCTCTGCCTGAGGACTTCCTCTGACCCAAGACATGTGCACAGGGCAGGGCAGGCCAGGGGCCAGGCACCTCCAGGAGCAGCCCTCAACTAGTGACTTGAGGGGGAAGAACAAACTTCAAGGTTCTTCTGGCTGGTCTAATAATCAAACAGACATGAGACAGATTAGCACAAGAAAATAACCAAATTTCATACATACCTATGTATGGAAACCCCGCATACATGAGTGAGTCAGAGACCCCACGTGCACAGGAGGTCCAGAGCTAGAAAGAGAGATCTACGTATAAAAGACATTCTGAGCTAGGGATGAGGTAATGCACCTCGGGGGCTTCAAAGGGTCATTGCCAAAGATAAGAAGAGCAGATGCTGAGTAAATAGATGTTGTCCTGACCTATAGGTAGGTCAAAAAATGTTATCTCTGATAACCGCTTATTATGGGCAAGGACCCTAGTTCAAGTTCTTCTAGGCACTTAGTTAAGGGGGGTCAGAATTTTCTCTTGAGCCCTTGGAGAAAGTTGCCTTCAGCTCAGAACAATCTGCATACCATTGAGGCACAGCTTGGGGTGGCTCATTCTGAACCCCCACTGCCTGAGGGGAGCTGATGGCAAATCCTCAGCTCCCTGACCTTCTGGGTTGAGACAACCGTCGTTGAGCACCGTCACCCAGACGTCCCCGCAGGACTGAGCCCCGGCTGCCAGCAGTGGGCACTGACTCACCCTGACCCCACAAATGGGCCCCTTCTCCTTCCCTGTCTCACTTCCCTACTCCCCCATCCAGACTTTTGGGGATCACTTTCCAAGTAAATGGCTTGCATTCAAATCTTCATGTCAGATCTGTTTTGGCAGAAAACGCACCTAAGACATAAGAACTAGCATTATACTAAGAGCTAGCACTTAACTGAGTGCCCGCGATGACCCAGGCTCTCAGCACTGAAACGAGGAATCTTTAGTTCTCATTAGTTGCTGTTGTTGTTTAAAGATTTTCCTGGGGAAGGGGAACAGGACTTTATTGGGGAACAGTGTGTACTTCCAGGATTTTTTCCCAAGTTGTTGTCCTTTCATTGAACCAGTCAAGACAGTTATTTTAGGATGTGAGGGTGATCTGGCTGCGACATCTGTCACCCACTGATCGCCAGGGTTGATTTGGCTGATGTGGCTGGCTGGGCGGTGACCCCTTCCACCCCCACCGCGTCCTGTGCGTCCCTCCCAAAGCTGCAGGAGCAGTCAAAGAGCACGACCTTCCGCGATAGAGGAGAGGACCATTCTTCGTCAAAGGTAGACGAGTAGCTGCGCTGCCCTGCTAGAACCTCTAAAGAAGCTCTCAAGATGCTATTTTATGCTGCAGCAACAACAACAAAGAGCCCCAAATCACAGTGACTTAATGCCACCAAGGTTTGGCTTAGTGGGAGGGGCCTCTGTCTTTGCAGACGTGCAGGGACGCAGACTAAGTGATGTGCCGCTGTCTTACGACACCGGCTCAGAATGAGGCCTCAGGGTTTGCCCAGGCAGAGACAAGAACACAGAGAACCACACGGGGGCGCTTCCTCCAGGAAGTGGCGCCTATCGCGTCTGCTCTCATTTCGTTGCCCAACAAGTCATGTGGCCGCAGCTGGCTTTAGGGAGTGGGGAGGGGGAGTGCAGCCCTCCTGTGTGCCCAGGAGCGGGGGCCGGAACTACTGGTGAGCACCAGTACAGCGGATCACAACCATCAGCTGCGTTTGACAGAAGAGACACGGAGGCCCAGAGAGGCCAGCTTAGCGAAAGGTTCACAGCGACCCAGGCCAAAGCCACCACTGCAACTCTGGACCATGGTCCTTCCCATGATCTCAGAAGGAGAATTTGCTCTCCACCCTGCGCTCACAGTCTGAACCGGCTATTATTGTTACATAACAATGCACCCCAAAACTTAATGGCTAAGATAACAACACTTTGTGTCTTACAATTGCTGTGGGTCAGGAATTCTGGGAGGGCTCAACTGGGCCATCTTTTCTGCAGTGTGGGCCCTGAGCCTCTGGGGCAGGCCAGGCACATCTCTCTCCTGGTGTGACCTGCAGGCTTCACCACAGGGACTAGTTGGGCTTCCTCACAGCATGGTGGCTTCAGACAGCAAAGCAGCAGAAACCCCATTGCCGTTTCTGTCCTGGCCTCACGTAGCTTTGCACATCCCATTGCTCCAAAGTGAGTTACACATCCACCCAGACTAGAGGGAAGAGGGAAAGTCACGTTGCAGAGAACATGTGGGACAGAGATATTTCGTGTGGCCACCACACCGTGCAGAGGAGGTCATGTGGGTGAACCCCAGCACATCCTGGAGAACTGGGGGCACTGTGGCCCCTTGCCGGGCATCTCATAAGTCACCTCACCCAGGTAGCTGCCCCACCCCATGTGTTTTCTGACACCCTGAGTGCTTTCAGTTAATATCTGGACTGGGGAACATGAAACATGGTGGCACTGAGGGACACTGAAGGGACTCCCAGTACCGTGAACTATATGCATTTATCCTGACTGTGTGAGGGTAGTAAGGTGGACATTACCCCCCTTAACAGACACGTACATTGAGACTCAAAAGGTTACGTGTGTTGCCCAGAGTGCACACGAGCTGCAGCGTCACGACGAGGACTCAGCACTGCTAAATCCCAGCCCCACACCTCCCAATCCACCAGGGGCCTAGTGGGACCTTCCTTTGGGACAAACAGTGGAACTGCTTTAGGGGAATTGGTCACAAGCGTGAGGAACAGGAGGGGCTGCCTCCCCACCGCACCCAGCCCCTACAGGTTCTCCAATCACCCGGAGTCCAATGAGAATCGACTTGTCCAAACTTCTTTTTCACATAGTGGAAACTAAGGCACAAGGACAGGAAAGGGGCTTGGCCAAAGTCACACAGGCAGTAAGCAGGAAAGGGGGAGCCAGTTCTGGGGGGGAAGGGCAGGGGCAGATCAATGAGACAGAACGCAGATGTCATCCTGCTTTCTGAACAAAACAGCTGGCACCAAGCTTTCATTTTTATTTTTTTATTTTATCTTTGTGTGTGTGTCTTTTTAAATGTTTTCACCAGTCATCCCCAGGGCTATAAAAATAGAGCTGCACAGACGCAGGCGGGGATGAGCCAGGAGCTGGCCTGAATATTCCGCGGACGGTGCAGAGCTTGGGAAAGTGGCAAAGCCTGATGAATTCATGAGCCAGTGTCCCTGAGCAAGGTCAGCTGCCTCGGCCCCACTTCCTGTGGCTTGCTCCCACGCTTGAGGACCAGGGGAGGAGAGTCCCTGCTGGAAGGGGAATGGGCTAGGTCTCTGGGTTCCAGGAGAAATGGGTCAGAAGCCCCCAGTGGAGTGGGACGAGCCAGCTACCTTGCGTTTGCCTCTTCCAGGAAGCCCTCCAAGTTTTCAAGAGGGTGCTTTACCTCCCAGGAGAGTTATGGATACCTAGTTTCCCTTTCTTCCTGTCTGGCCCCTTTAAGTACATCCTTTGCCTTCTGGAAGCCCCACTCAGGGGGCTGCCTTACCCCTCCTGGGAGTTCGGGGCTAAAGCAGGGCTGCACACAGGTCCACAGACCTCACTTAACCCTGGCTGTTGTGGCTCTGAGACTGGTTGGTTGATTTGCACATCTATTTATTTACCCATCCTGCAGACACTCACTGGGTGCCAACCAATCCCTATGCTGGGTACAGATGAAGCTGAAAAAGGCAGGCTGTGACCTTGTAGACACTTAGTCACCCAGGGGACCAGGGTATGCGCAGGTCACTGTGACAGCAGGCTGATGGCCCCTGGTGCCGTAACAAGCTGAGGCCACCTCTGTCTCCTCCCACACCTGCTCCGCGTCCCTGCCTCCACTTGCAGCCATCGCGACTGACCAGCCATCCAAGGCCATCTCCCTCCTGCCTTGGGGACTTCACACATTGTTCCTATTCCGACCACCCCTACCACCTCACTGCCTAGCTAATTCCTACTCTTCCTTCTTGTCCCAGTTGAAATGTCTCTCCCTCCCAGGGTTCACAGAACACTGGCTACTCAGCAAGGTCTTCACCATTAGAAACCTGATCTTCAGCTTCGTGAACCCAGAAATTGTCTTCTAGAGGCCCCAGTCGGGAAGGGGCTCAGGGGCAGGAACCAGGAGACCAGTGCACCCACAAGGAAAGCCGAAGTCCCCCAACAGCTGACCTGCTCAGGTGCGAGTCGGGCATCCATTCTTTGCTGGCCTGAGGCGCCCAGGGTCTGAGAGTTGGTACAGCCGACTTGGAATCCACGCAGGAGAGTGGGGGTCCTCACAGCCTGTGCCCATCTTCTTTTTTGCTTGTGTGGCCCCTGATCAGGAAGGTAGACACGGGGCCTGGCCTCCCAGCACGGCCCTGCACCTGGAGTGTCCTGGCTCACCGATGACCCCTCTGCCTTCTGCCCTCAGAGGTCAGCTCGAACCAGAGGCAAAGAGGCACTGCAAGGCCTCGCTCGGCCCTAATGCAGCCGCAGGGGACACCAGGCTTCCTGCCAGGCCTTGCTCAAGAAGGAGGGCGGTGCAGCCCACAGGGACCTGGCTAGGGCAGGAGGCCATCCAAGGGGCTGTCTCTGCCCTGGGGACACAGGAGCCATCCTTGCTGGCCCCTGGAGCCTAGTTCATCGTGGCACGTGGGCTTATGGGCTCTGCCCACCGCCAGGAGGTACAATCAAGCTGCAGATTATACCCTGGGCCTGGGTGCACCCCTCTGCTCCCAGCCTGCCAATCCCAAACCACGTCACTAAGAAATTTCAAGTTGATGAACGGCATGGGAACACCACCATAATCTCTGAGCCATCCTTCAGCTCCAAAGTGCTTCCTGCACCAGCGTCTGTCTGTCAACTCCCCCAGGCTCAGCAGGCCCTCAGAAGCCAGGAAATGCAGGATTGGATCACTACCACCCCCGAAGGGACCTTCAGTCTGACGTCACCTCTGAGAGTCGCTTGTCCCGAGAGCCACCATCTGTCCTACATCTGTCTGTTCTAGAGCCCAAGTCTTAACCGCTGACCTTCTTTTCTCAAAGCCGAGGTGGGGGGTTCTGTTGTTCCCAGGAGCCCAAGGATATGTCTTAACCCCCAAGCAGACTGTTTCAAACCTTCACTCCACCAGTCACTAGCTGTGTGGTCTTGGGAAAATCAATGAACCTCTCTGAGCCATTGTTTCCACATCCAAAAAATGGGGACAATATTAGTAACTGCCTCTTGGGCTTGCTACGAGGATTAAATGGGATAATATGTGTAAGGTCACATGCCATTTAAGGACAGGGATATGTTCTGAGAAATGCATCGTTAGGCGATTTCATCCTTGGGTGAGCGTCATAATGTGCACTTAACAAACCTACATGGTACGGCCTCTTGCTCCCGGGCTACAGCCTGTACAGCATGTCACTGTACAAAACAATATGAAACTAGATCAAGCACAGAGAAAATGATGCCATCAAGAGGCATGGTGAACAGAAGATGCAGGCGGCTGCTCCTGGCATCACTTGGCATACTGTTTTACAGCAAACTTTTTATAAGTAGAAAAAGCACACTCTAAAACGGTAACAGTACATTATAGTAAATACATAAACCGGTGACACAGGTCCGTTATCATTATTGTCTTATGTACTGTACATAACTGCATGTGCCGTACTTTTATATGACAGGCAGTGCAATAGGGTGTTTACACCAGCATCACCACAAACACGTAATGCGTTGTGCTATGACATTACAATGGCTACGATGTCACTAGGCAATAGGAATTTTTCAGCTCCATTATAATCTTATGGGACCATCGTATATGCAGTCTGTCATTGATTGAAATGTCATTACACAGCACATAACTGTAGTTAGACCTGCAACACACAGTAGGTGTATCACCGTCACCCTCATGACCTGTGGCCCAGGTGCCAGCCTGAGGTGGAGGCTCGTCATCTGCTGGGACCCACACTGCAGGCTCTGAGTGGAGGCGTGTCAGTGTCAGAGCGAAGGGGCAGGCACAGTGGCATGGCTGGAGGAACAGACTGCGTTGGGAGGCCCCAAGGGTCACACAGGTGCAGCTGTAGGTCTGGAACTCAGGACAGCAGGTGGGACTGCAGTAAAGATCTGGGTGCAGCTGGAGGGAGTGACGTCTGGGGGGATGTGCTCCATGCAGACAGGAAGAGCCAATAAAACCTGCTCTGTGCTGTGGAAAGCAGTTTGGCGGCTCCTTGCATTAAAGACAGAATTACCATATGTCTCAGCAATTCTGCTCCTAAGTATATACCCGAAAAGACAGAAAGCAGGTGTTCAGATAGGAACTTGTATACCGCTGTTCACAGCAGCCCTATTCCCAACAGCCAAAAGGTGCAAATGACCCAGATGTCCATCAACAGATGGATGGGAAACCACTAAAATGTGGTCTCTCCACACAATGGAGTATTATTTGGCCATAAAAAAGAATGAAGTCCTGCAACATGCCACAGCAGGGATGAACCTTGGTGACATTATGCTAAGTGAAAAAGGAACAGACACAGAAGGCAAGTGTCTGATTCTATTCATATGAAATATCCAGAACAGGCAAATCCACAGAAATGGAAAGCAAATTGGTGGTTTCCAGGGGCCGGGGGAGGGGAGAATGGAGAACGACTGCAACTGGGTTTGGGGTGATGAAGAAATTCTGGAACCACATAGCGGTGCTGGTCACGCAATACTGTGAATGTACTTAATGCCACTGGATTGTACATTTAAAAGTGGTTAAAATGGTAATATGTTGTGTGTATTTTACCATAACTGAAAAAAAAAATCCACCCAAGTTACACCATCTGGCCATAGACTGAAAGTTTCTGGTCCCCTGTTGCCTCAAAGGCTCCTGGGGGCCGGGGGGACCGGGCTCTTCCTTCAGCCCTGGGAGTCGCGCTGTGGACAGAGAGGCTGGGCCATTTCAAGAGGGTGTTGGCTGCTCCACATCTCCGGTCATCAGCCACCAACCAGCTGTAGGACCATGGTGACTTGGACAACCTCTGGGTTTCAGGTCTTTTCTGTAAAACAGCAGGGTTGGACCAGAGAGATGATCTAAGGACAGTCTGTCTGTTCTTTCTCTGAGAGCTTGAGTGAAACCAGATGTCCTGTCATGACTCGTGGGAGCATCGGAACGGCCAGCTCAGTCTATCCCAGGACCTCTCACCCGGGCTTCCAATGGCTCCAGGGACTGTGGAGCCAGCACCTCCCCCACGCCAGGCTTCCAGAGTCCCTCATTTCCAATCACGGAAAATATCCCAACATTTGAGTCAGGGATTCTTAATATTCTCTGGATCATGGACGTCTTTGAGAATTGGATAAAACTGGTAAGACTGTCCCTAGAAGGGACCCAGAGCAAGGTGATTTACATTCTCTACCTTGTTTAGAGGTTAATGGAAGTGTTGGCATCAGATGGACTCAAGTCCAAATCCTGGCCCTGCTAGAATGTTCTAGGCCTGTGTACATCTCAGGGCTCTCATCTGTGAAATAGGTGTATTAATAGCACCCACCTCAAGGATTAGACCAGGGGTGCCAAAAAATGTATGCAAGTGGACACTTTCGTCAACGTTGCTCAAGCAGTATTTTGCCATAATCAGAAGTGTCTGGACGCTGATGGTAACCACTCTGAGCACCTCTTATAACTGCAGAAGTCAAATGTCACTTGTATTCATCTTTTGTTATCGGTATATATTGAGTATAACAATTTTAACAGTTTTCCTTTCTTAAAATGTGTATACATTTTTTTTGGCACGGTGTGTGTGTGTCTTATTTTTGTCTCTTTGTCAATTTCTGGAAAAAATGGCCTATTTCTTTTTATAGTTTAGCTTGGGTGTTTAACAATTTTGAAACTATGTTATTAGGGGCATAAAACTTCATAACTTTTATTTTGCTGGTAGATTTTCTCTTTTAGCAACAATGTCTCTTTCCCCATTCTTCTATTTAGAGCCTTCTGGGGATCACTTATAGGTCTCTTAAAGACAGGATTTTATTTTTTGTTTGTGGAAATTTTCTCCTGAATAGGTGAATTTAACCCTTTCACATTTATTGCAATTATTGAAATGTTTGAACTTATTCCTGATATGTTACTTTTGTTTTCTATTTCCTATACTTTGTTTTTCTTCTCTACTAGAAAGAAAAGTTGGATTTGTTTTGGTTTTATTTTTTCCGTTTTGGTTTTTTCTTCTAATAGTTCATAGTGTACATTCTACTTCTATGTGTACGGAAATTTCCCTTAACATTTTCACACACATACTTAGTCTTATTCTAGCAATACTAAAATTAATCAGAATCTACATTCCCCTCCCACAAGACAAGAGCTGTAGCACACTTTTACTCTCCTCTATTCCGCAAACTCCTAACTCCTTTGTTAATATCTACGATTTTAGTTCCAGATTGTTAAGCAATCAGCACTTACTTGGATTTAATGTTTCATTGGTTCTTTGCTCACCACTGTTTCTTGTATTCCATTTCTTGGATTAAATTTTCTTCTTGTTAGAACATGCCAGTTAATATTTTCAAAACAGATTTTTTTTCAATGCTAAGCATTCTGAGACACAACATACCTTTGGGATATGTTTTCATCCTTACATTTGGCTAGGTGTAGAATTCTGTGTTTAAAATCATTTTCCCTCAGGATTTGAAGTACTTCAATTTCTTCCTACTTCTAGTATTACCTTCTTTTGCAAGTCGTCTGGATTTTGTCGGTAATATTTTGAACTTTTTATCCCGTGTTCTAAAATTTCAACACTGTACAATAGTGCATCTCTTTTCATGCATCTTGGCTGGCACTGGTGGTCTCTTTTAATCAGAATTCTGGGACGTTTTCCAGCTCAGCTCTGAAAAATCTCTCCCCTGCATTCTTTCTCCTCGTAGACTAGGAAACAAACTTTTGTCCTCCACGTCCCTTTTGATTTTGTACTTTCCATCTCTTTGTCCTTTTGTGCTGCATTTGATGACTCATCAGCTTAATCTTCCAAATCATTTATTTGCTCTTCAGCTATGTCTATTCTGCTATTCAGCCCTTTTATTATTTCTCCCCCAAGGGCCAGATTTTGATTTTCCAAATTCTCTAGTTGCTCTTTTTGAGGATCCAATATTCTATGACATCTAAGGACATTGATCAAACATGTTCTAAAGTCTTGCTCGGATTACACTAACTCCCTCTCCTTGGGTGTCAATTCTCTCCTTTAGGAGTTTGATGGCCATCAGTCACGGGCTCCCTTGGTAGCTGAGGTTCATTTAGCTGCAAGTATCCAATCCGTTTCCCACTTTCCCCTGCCTGCCTCCCTCATTAGGGGGGAGTAGATGGCACCAATAGACAAGCCCGTGTCCTGTGCTTGGGGCTCTCCCTTCTCTATGGGTGTCACTAGCCTTCCTGGACACGACAGCTGTAGCTCCCTCACTCATCCCTCCCACACCCCAAAACACAGAAACCTGCGTTCTCTGCGTGGCCCAGGTGTGTGTGTGTGTGTGTGTGTGCGTGCGCACGTGTGTGTGCACACGTGGATGTGGTATGGAAGAGGGTTCAACTCACCTGGCAGCTCCTTATTGAGGTACCTGAACAATTACCCACGCTGAGTCCCTGGCCCCACCCCTCCAGGCCTCCCTTCCCTGTCACGTTTCGCAAGAGCTACTGCCTCCCACAACTCTCTCCTTCCATCCTGCCCAGCTGCCTTCCACCTTTAAGGCACAGTCCCTGGTCACGAGCAGCACCATTTTTGTCAATGCGGTTGGGCCTGGGGACAGTGAGGGAGGCTTCAGTGCAAGCCAGCGTCCCACCTGACACCCGTTTTGGTGCCTCTGGGCTTCTTCGTTTTTGCAGCCTCACGGCGGCTTTGAAGCACAAAAAAGTCTTGGGACTCAAATAGAGCCCAGGCTCCACTTTCTCAGTTTCAATTTTCACAAAATTAAAATGAGCTTATCTTTACCTCACCTCCTAGTCACGTGGGAATATTATTACATAATCAAGGGTCTGGCACATGCTCAATAAATGTAGGGTCCTTCCCCTTTTCTCCCATTCTCCGTCCATTCACTTAGCTGGGAAGAGCCTGCCCGGGACGTCTGAGCATGGAGTTAGCAGGCCAGGCAGTTAGTGCTGAGGAGGTCGGGAAGGGAGATGGCCTGGGGCTGGGGCAACCTGGGAGAACTCTCTGGAAGACAGAGGCAAGCAGGGGTGAGCTATGCGGAGAGGAAACGGGGGACTGCCGGCTGGGGTGGGCTGGGCAGAGGAACAGGGCAGTGGAGTGTGGGGACTGTCGAAGCAAACAATAAACAGTACGATAGTATGTCTTGTTTAAGGTCAGAGGTCGGGGACTAAAATGTCACCAGGGTTCAGGAAGTAACACGAACGCATGAACAGGCCTGCGCCATGGAGGGGTGTGCCAGCAGGCACGCAGGACACCGACCCAAAGGCCCCATTCAGCACTGCCCAAGCAGAACAGCCGTCAGCTGTCTCCCGGCCAGACTCCTGGGCGTTTGCAGTGGCAGGATATAAAAGTCCCCCTGAAAAAACACTATCACCTGATAGAATCTGTCTGAGGGCTCCAGTTTGCACCTCTGGTTTGTATGGAGTCCCTTGTGAAGGAGGGGAGACAGGAAGCATGGATGGGACCCCACGGCAATGGCATCTCCATGAGAACAGGGACCCACGGGGCTTTCAGTGCCTGCCTTCTCCCCTAGCCAGGCCCACCAACTACAGCCCCTCTGGGTCTGTCCCTGGAGCCCGAAGTGCCCACACACATTCTGTCGTTTAGCTGGGGGTTAAGGCTAATGTGGTTCACCCATTAACTCAGCAATGAGTAGCCGTGGCCCAAGCCCTGCCCACAGGAGTTTCCAGAATGTACAGGGGGTCAGAGATGCTAGCGGTTGGGACCACCAGTATGGGACCAGAACACAAGGCCAGTCTGGTCCAGGAGGGTGACTATGGGCTCCAGGGCTCCAGGGCCCCAGGGAGGCGGCTAGCAGCCAGAACTGGTCCTCTGCTGTCATCCTGTGGCCATACATGTGAACTGCAGCTCCCACCGCGCAGCCTGCATCACCGTTACCGGTCTTTTCACCAAGTGCGGCCTGGGAGGGTCAGAACAATGTTTGCATCACAGGCTGCGTCTCAGCCCCACTTGTCTCCCAGCTTCTACATTTTGAACCCCCTGACCACTTCTGGCCCCCTTTAGGTTTCATCCTGTGCACCCAAACCAGTTTTGCTGAATCTAATCAAAGATTTTAAAATTTTGTTGCATCCAAATTGCCAACAGGGCCTAGGTGTTCACTAGACAGGTAATCTGGCCCCTATTTCTATCCTTCAGAGTCATTTCATCACAACCCCACCTAGCCTTTTGAGGACTGCTGCTTTGTGATTCAGGCCGGCCTCTACCTCTGCAAGGCCCAGCCCCAAAGCCTGGGCAGCTCTGGACAAAAAACCCCTGCAAATGCAGTTGCTGCCACAGACCAGCCCTGATTCCTGGGATGGCACAGGGCTTGGGGAGACAGCAACCTGACTCCCCACCAGGAGGTCAGAGGTCGGGGTTGGTGCAGAAAGAACACCCTCTGGCAATGGAAGCAAACAGCATGTGCAGCCACAGGTAAGACGCATTCAAGGAACTGCAAGGAGACCAGGGCGTCTGAGGGCTGGGAGCGGGGCAGGTCGTGAAGGACCCTCCTGCGTGCGTGCTGAGAAGTCTCCGTATCATCTTCAGTGCAACAGGGAGCCAGGGACGGGTTAGGTACAGGCCAGGGCCAGCCTGGGACCTGCACAAACTCCCAACTCAGAAGTAAAATGACTTCTCCTCAGGACAACTTCAGATCTTGAGGCTGGTGGGTGTTTGAGGTTTGTGGCTGGAGACAAGGTGTTGTGCTGGCCAGGCAGGCTGGGTGTGCATCATCAGCCTGGCTGACACCTGTCACGGCAGCCTGGGAAGAGGGGCAGAAAGCTGGTCCAGGAGCGCCAGAGGGAGCTTAGGGAACTCGGTCTTCCCTCCTCCCCTGCCGTTGCCTGTGCCCTCACCAATCACCAGCACGCCCCCTCCCCTGTCCCTCTGCCTCTATCAGCGGCACACTGCCTTTCAAGTGGGCTGTGCTGCCACCTGGCGGCCAGACCTGGACAGGAGCCCCTGGCTCCCATCAGACCTTGCAAAGCCCACGCTCCTCCCCGATGCAGTGCTGACGAGCCCACCACCATGTCTCACAGAGCAAGTCAGTTTCTTCCACTGCGCAGCAAGGTTCTGAACTAAATAAACGACTTCGTTTCCTGCAACCCTTTCTCATGGAAGCTGATCAATTCTGGAAACAGGCAAGGTCACGCAGCAAGCCGTGGCAGACGTGGGCCCCACTCCAGCTCCCTGTTCTGAGTCCCTCCCCACTGCCCCGCTGCCTTCTGGATCTTCCCTGTAGGCTTTGGGAGCTGAGTTCCAAACCCAGCCCTGCTTGCTGGTGGCCTGGGGCTTGTCAGTGTACCGCTCTGAGCCCTGGCTTTCTGCAGAATGTGGGAAAGACCAGGTATGTGTTTATTAACTAGAACTGGTCACTAATAACTTATCACTACAGTATTTTTTCTTAAATTTCCAATTAAAACTGAGTCTCTTTCCACCTAAAATGGTCATCTTTGGTCTCTAACCCAGGCTCTATTACGTTGGCGCAAAAGTAATTGCGGTTTTTGCAATTATTTTTAACTTTTTGAACTGCAATTACTTTTGCACCAACCTAGTAGACTCACTTAGCTCAGAGTCTCCACTCCCTGGAGGGGCTGATATCCCCTCACTCTCCCTCGTTTTTGTCCCTGCCAAGGGGACATCTGCATCCAGGAGGCGGCTTCTGCTTGGTGCACTGGTCACATGGCCCAGTTTTGGGTGTGGGGTGGGGTGGGGGTGGGCAGGAGCAGCCTCTGCCCTACCTGCTTTCACTGGTGAGCTTCTGCAGCAGGGGTAACGGACGAGGTCTGCTCTCAGCCCAGCCAGATCGGGCCGCCCCCGCAGCCCTCGGCCCTAGGGTCGTTCTGCCCCTCCTTGGTGGCCACCTCCTGAGCTCCTGGCCAGTGTCCTCACCCATCTCCACAGGCTGCAGGGCCTCTGAATCCTTTCCTTTCGGTGCCAGCGGGAGAGGCGGGGTCTTGGGGCATACCCCCTCATGCTCACGGCTCCCCTGCTGTGGAGTGGCCTCCTCCTGGGGACCTACCCACGCCATTCTCTTCTTCCTCAGCCCACAGGCTTCCTGCTCTAGGTGGCATCTGCCCTATACCGTTCCTTGGCGGTGCTGAGACTTATTGTCTGAATGGCAGGAGTGCAGGGGAGGACAGTGGCAAATTGGGGGGAACAGGGAGCATTTACAGAGCATCGTGGTCTGCATGACACACGTCCTCCCTATACCTGGCCCACAGGGAATCAGCGAGCGTCCCTCCTCCCATTCCCTCCTAGGGATGCCATGCCAGCCAGACCTCTGGTTTCTAGGAATCACCCAACGGTTTCCTACCTTTGCCTGCTTCTGCTGGAGGCTGGGAGCCTGAACAGCCACTTTCAGATGGAGGCCCATCCCGGCCGAGCGAGGCTGCTTTCCCCATGGACACCTGAGCGGTCAGGATTGTGTGGAGGTCACAAGCGTAAGCCCCCAGGCGTGGCTATCCAGCTAAAATCCTGGCACCACTGACCTGCATGCCCTCGGTCAGGTCCCGACCCTGCCAGGCAAACAGACTCACTGGTTAAGTGGGAGCGACCACAAGAGCGTGGTTATGAGGCCTGTAAATTGCTCATCGGTGTCCAGAACACTGTAAGTGAGAAGAAAATGGTTGTTATTGTTGTGATATTGGAATGGCTCTCAACTGGGAAACCCTAAGCCAGAAAAGTGAAGAAGCTATACGAAGTCTTTCTGCCTAAAACCGCTGGCTAAGCTGGAGGCCACCACCACTCCTTCCAGGGGCTCCAGTCCTGAAGCCCTGAATATTTCCAGTATTTTCACAGGGCAAGTCTTCACTTTCGACAAGAGCTAAGGCATTTTGACGCCAGCCAGTGAAGACGACGAGGGACCAAGCTGACATGTCACTTCATCTTGGGGCAGGACAAGACGGCTGTCCTACTGGGAGGTGACTTCCTTTTCTGTGGTGCATTAAACGGTTCTGAAGCAAAACATATGCTTCTCAAGCTTTGAAGAAAGTCACCTTCATTTCAATTGGGTGTACCCTGTTTGACAAAAAGAAAGTCAAAGATCTGTGGCCCGACCAGCCTCATGGGCTCTTTCAGGCATCCCTCCCTTCCCAGCATGAGGGCAGTGCGGCCCACAGTGCAGTGCCCGGGGGCAGAACTCACCTCCCACCTCCCGCCTTTCCTCTGGCTGCCGGTCCTGCTGCCTTCTTCCCTCCTAGGTCCTCAGCAGCCCCGTCCTGCCCCGGGGCCTCTGCACGGCCTTCCCTCAGCCAGGAGGGCTCTCCCTCCTTTCCCCAGGCCTCAGTCCAGGCCATCCACGGGGAGGGCCGTCCTGGACCCCACTCTGCCTGCTCCCAGTCCCTGGACGTCCTTGGCTCTCCTCATAATTAGTGATTGACCGCTTGCCTGCTGCGCCGCATTCTGAAGCATCTTCACCCCCTGTGGGGGCAGAGCCTCAGAAAGTAGTTTCCAGGCTCTCGGCCTCACATAGACAGGTGCTGGCTCAGGTAGTAAATGGCCATCAACTGTGATTGGATGGCCATCAGCTGTGGCTAGTTGGCCGTCAGCTGTAACCAGTGAGCCATTGGCCACAATATAACTGCTGTGGCTATGCTAGCAGAGAAAAAAAAAAGATGGGGGCTAGCAGGAAGATGGCGGCTGGGCTGGCAAGTGTGGATGGCGGTTTGCGGACAGTGTGGATCCAGCCTCTAGTGAGAGTATAGTGCCGCCAGAGAGAATATAGTGGTATGACTCCCCTACCTATGGCTCCGTGGGTGTTCCTTTTTGGCCTCACCATATCCTGCGTTATGTGGGGAGCGGGAGCAGAGACCCCATCGGACTCCCCGCACGACACCCCCGCAATTATTGTTTTCTCCTTTAAATTATACGCAGCTGAAATGGCTGCTACCTCAGGGTGAGTGATTCGAGCTGAGCAGAGAACATCATACCGTTTCCCCGAAATTAAGACCTAGCCAGACAATCAGCTCTAATGCGTCTTTGGGAGCAAAAAATAATATAAGACCTGGTCTTATTTTACTATAAGACCGGGTCTTGTTTTACTATAAGACGAGGTATATAATATAATATAATATAATATAATATAATATAATATAATATAATATAATATAATATAATATAATATAATACCGGGTCTTCTACTAATTTTTGCTCCAAAAGACGCATTAGAGCTGATTGGCTAGGTCTTATTTTCGGAGAAACAGGGAAGCATCAGAGTTTCTAGACTGGCTTGTAAAACTTACAGCAGCAAACCGTTTCAAGGTTTTAGCGGATCAGCCCCTTGAGGACCTAGGGCAGAACAACCTTGCTCTAGCTTTGTTAGAGTCAGGCCTCCCATGGGCTGGGAGCGGGCAGCCTGAGTTGGCAGACGTGAAGCGGGACTGTCCCTGAGTGGGGCTCTGTGCCCTGGCCTCCTGCCCCACCCTGCTCATGCCCAAGGCCCTAGAGCCCCGACTTCACCAGGGGCCAGGTGGGCAGGAAGGAATGACTGCAGGAGGTGAGCAGGCAGAGGGATGTCACCGCCCCCTTTGGAGCAGCTGTCTCCCGTGGATGGGCTGAGGGGGCCATCCACCAGATGTGGGGTCCCAAAGCTGACCGCAGGGAACAGGTTGTCCCACTGGTCCGCAGACACCAGTGTGAGGATAAGGACCATGAGAGACCAGATGCCCTCAGCACTGACATCCCTGCACGAAGGAAGTCAGCCCCCCAGCTTGGGACACTCCCAAGGGGACCCCCAAGGGGTCCACCCAGAGGGGACCAGGTGGGATTACGTTTGTCAGCAGAATGAGGCCCCCCAGATAGAAACGAACTACGGTGTTTTCTGCTCCCCTGTATTAAGGTCTGCAAAGTCTACACTGTTCTGAGGGCAAGGCCGGTGGGCCCGGTTTGCGGTGTGGCCTGGGGCTAGCACAAATCCTGCATGTGGCGGGCACTGGCGCGTCCTCTTCCTGCCCCGGGAGGCTAACTCCACTGGGCCAGAGGCTGCCGGGCCCCAGGCAGTCCAGAGCCGGGCTCTCGGAAGAGCTGGGTAAGTCTCGACCTGACAACCCTAAGCCTGGGAGGCTCTTCGAAGAGGGTATGTTAGACCAGAAGGGCAGGCGCTGCTGGGGACCAGGTGGAAGAGGGCAGCGTGAACGAGCTGCAGGAAAGGGCAGGACTGCATCGTGCATGTGACACAGTCTCCTGGCCCTTAGACAGCGGCTGTGTCCTCTTGTGAGCAGTGCAGAGGGTCTCGGGGAGCAGCCAGGAAGCCAGCACACCCGGGTCTGGCTTCCTTCCAGGGCCTCAGGTCAGGACGGCTGGGACCTGGACACTCCCCTGCTTGGGCCAGGTGGCCTCTGGGTCATGTGATACAACCCCAAATACCACACTCCTCGTCAGGAGTGCAAAGCCCACGACTCTGCCAGCCTTTGGACAAGCCGAGTCCTTCCTTCCTAATCTGGAGTGACCAAGCCCAAGCTCCAGAGGCCCAGAGCCAGAACAGCAGGTCGCGAATGCCAGCCCTGAGCCTCAGGCACCTGCCCTTATCTTTTCTCCCAGCTGACTTACCCCCGGGTAGCGCAGCAGGGCCTGCCACAGGGGGCTGAAAGTTCTGCCAGGCCCCAAATTAGGGGGTTCCTTGCAAGGGCAATGATGGGGAGGACAGCGGGGGAGCAGGAAGAGTGAAGAGACCTCTTGAGAAACACAGGGAGGTGGTTGTTCAAGCTGCCACTTACTTCCCAGTGGGTCAAAAGGAACAAATGCTGAGACTATAACATCAACCTGCTACCTCCACACGGCTCCTGGGATCCTACAGACACTGAGCCATGGGAGAGGAGCAGAGGGTGGGGAACCCTGTGGGCCAGGAAGGGCTGGAGAACCAGGGGCAGGCGTGGGGAAGAGGCGCCTGAGTGGAGAGCATTTGCCCAACTTCGCCATCAGTGTGGGCTGTGGGGTGGGGGCCAGCCCGGCCCGCCCCCACCGGGGCCCGGTGCTTGGGGCGGGAGAAGCTGCGCTCTCCTCAGCTTCTCATCAGTGCAGGGGGGTTGGGCCAGGTACTTACAAGATGTGCAGCTGGTGCCCAGGGTGGGGGCTAGAGGAGGCCACAGCCTGAGGTGACACGTAAACAGCGTTTATTTTCCATGCCTTCCATCAACCTTCAAGCCTGATGACTCTGCTGAGCCCTGACCAGGGCCCGAGCACAAGGTACCAGAACCAAGTACGCGGGTCAGAGGCAGGGCCGTGTGCGGCACCCGCCCAGCACAGCCTGGCACGTGCTGGAACTCGGTGAGCGAGTGTGCAACGCGCGGCAGGACACTGGGGACACCGGGCTGGGAACGGACGGGCTCACCCCACCTGGGCCAGCTCATCACCCTCTCAGACCGGGAGCACCTCAGCCATCTTGCTGCTGCCTCCTCCCGGATGAGGCACAAGCCAGGGAAGGGGACTTCCCTGAGGGGGAGGCCCACGGCCTTGCTCCTCCCGTCCGACTGGAGCCTCGGCCTGAGGTCAGCCTCCGCCGCCTGGCTGCGTGGGCCCAGTCCAGGGTCCAAGGCCAGTCCTGCCCCGAGATCAGTGTAAGGCCTGGCAGGGCTGGGGAAGGGAGAAGACACGCAGTGGGCCTGGGGCACCTGAGAGGAAGCCCTCAGGCCAGAGCACCAGCCCCCCAGGCCCTGGGCTGGGGGCCCTGAGGTCAGGAGCCCCGCAGAGGAGCCCAGAGCACAGTCCGGCTCAGCGGAGCCGCTTGCTGTCCAGAAGGGCCTTCCAGTCGTCCGCCCAGGAGTGCAGCCTGCGGCTGGGGGGCTGCAGCTGCACGTGCCGATTGTGGCAGGCTGTGAAGAGGACGTGTTCCCAGCTGGGGTTGGGCTCGGCCCCTGTGGGCAGGAAAGCAGCAGTCAGTCCTGTGTCAGGAGCCTGGAGAGGCCACCTGGGACCAATTCCCAAGTGTCCTCAGTCAAGCAACTCACTCTGAGACTCGGTTTCCCCTTCAGTAAAGCAGTGACTGCCCCAGCACCTGTCTCACGAGCCCCCGTGAAGCAGTGGCCCAGCATGCAGTGCTCAGCAAGCAGTGACTGCGGAGGCTGTGACCAGCCCGGTCACGGTGGAGCCGTGCCGTGCTCACGCCCTGCCCTTCCTCACTCCCACGCCAGGCATCCTGCATGGGCTGGCATCAGCTCTGCAGCTCACCAGCTGCTGGCCCGGGACCCACATGCCCCCTCGTGTGCACATGTCCACACTGGCACTGGCCCTCGGGTTACGGCCAGCCGCGCTCCTCCTGCAGCGGCCTCTTCCCTGGCTGGAGATGGAAGCCGAGTGGGTCTCTGGGACCCTCAGGGTCACAGTCCCCCTGGCACTGAGCCCTGACTCTCCTTGAGAAACCGCATGGTTTGGGAGGCCAGAGTGGGCATGCCATGGACTCTACCCTTTGGACACAGTGACTAGTAGACAGATGGGCATGTTTCCCAAACCACCTGTCGTGAGTGAAGAAATAGTCTGTATTGTGCCACTGAGGGGTCCAAAAGATTAGGATTTAACCCTGAAACTACAGGTGGTTACCAGGAGGAAAGAGGCTGCCTAAGTATAAAAGCAAACCAGAGCAAAACAAGGAGAGAAAGAAACTGAATTTTGACCGACATTATTTGGACTCCTAGATTCAGCCATGCCTGAAGGCCTCTTGTCCTGCCTTTTCAGTTAGGGGCACCAATGAATTTCCCCTCTCCTTTAAAGCCAGTTCAAGGGTTTTGGGGGATTTTTGTTGTTTGTTTGTTTGGGTGAGGAGGCATCCATTAGCAAAAGGGACAAATACAGCTCCCAAACCACCTTCAACTAGAGAAATTATGCTTCACTTTTCTATTTTATATATTAGGTTCAGTTCAAACTGCTTTTAGGGGGAAAAAGGAGGTCTTTCTGCTAAAAACAAACACTGTGAAGCCATAGTTGGGGCCTCCTTTAACATGAGGAAGGCAAAGCTTTCAGGTGTAAGGGACTCACCCAAGGTCACCCTGCAAGTTCTGCCCGGAGCTGGGAGCCACTTCTCCGGGCTCCCAGGTGAATGCTGAGAAGAGCCTTGTCTTCCCAACGGGGAAGAGTCTCAGCGCCGGTCACCTGACACGTATCAGGTGGTTAAGTGGGAGCCACGCAGGATGGGGCGGGTGAGGCCAAGCCCCACGAGCTGTCTGTCCAAGCGGCACTGGGCCGTCTGCACTCGCTCCTCACCTGCCGCAGGCCACTTGCCTGTGATGTCTGGCCGGTCGTCTATGAGAAGGTCGGCGGAGACCACGGTCTTGTCTCTGGTCAGCACGACCTGCTCCAGGAAGTGAGGGCCAAAGTGCTTCTCCACCCAGGCGTACTGCACAGTGAGCAGGCAGAGGGGGGAAAGTGCCATCAGGCCTGGGCACAGACCCAGCCGGGGCCCCACGAGGGAGCGATTATCCCACTGGCCGCGGAGGAAACCGACTCTCAGGGAGACAGTGTGACCTGTCCGCGTCGCAGTGCTAGGAAGCAGCAGATGCCCCCAGCTCCGGTCCTGCACAGCACCCCCTGGACACACGACCAGTGGCCTCCTCCCTCCATGCAGCCCTCGCACGTGTGCCTGCATAGACTCTGGGGACACAGGAACGGCGGGCGGGGACAAAGCTCAAAGGCACACTGAAACAGTTCTGTAACTGACACTTGGGAAGTGCCCCCAGGCACTGTCTGCAGGCCCTGATCTAGCCGGCCCACCTATCCTGCCAGGGTGAGCTTTCTTCAGAAGCCGCTTGTAAACTGATTCTATAAGGCCACAGGGACAGCATCTAAAGCAGATGGCAGACGAGTGTAGTTGCTAAGGCCTAAGGGGCAGGTGTGTCTTGGGAGCTGACAGAAAGTAGGTGACCTGGGGCGTAGTGACCTGAGGGGCGCAGTGACCTGTGGGGCACAGAGCCGGCTCGGCTGCTGCTGTCGGGCTGTCCACATCCTCTCCCTTTCCCTGTGGGGTGTGGTCTTGATGGGGGGGATGACCTCCCATAGCAGAAGCAGAAATGAATCCTGGCTGCTTCCTGCAGGCCCTCCTACCTCTCACCACGTCACTGCAGCCAAGCAGAGGGCAGGCTGCCTGAACCCCACCACCAGGCTTTGTGGGTCAGCGAACACCATGAGGGAGCCTCGAGGATAGAGACAAGCACCCCTCCCCGCCAGCCCGCAGCAGGGAGCTCCCCAGCATGAACTTCAATGTCTTTCTTAATTCCTGCCATTTGCAAACAAGCCCCCGTTAGGACTATTTAACCAGAGACGGATTTCAAGCAGTGGAGGGAAGAGAGTGCTTTTTTCCAAAGTCTCCCTCTTGTTCCGGCTGGAGAACAACTAGAAGCCACAGCACAGCTGGGAGGGGGCCCCAGGCTTCAGAGGGAGCCGCAACAAGGCCTCCGTGGGCCCCCCATGTGTGAAGTGAGGGATAAGGCCACAACTGCTAGGCACTGCCTCTGTCTGCTGAAAGTGTGACTGTGCTAAGCCCCACAACAGCCCTATAAAGTCTCCTTCAAAGAGGGTCCAGCTACTGAGGGCAAAGTGGAGACACCGGTGGGCACACAGTGCCACAGAGCCCCTGCCATGCCTGCCGGGGGCAGCAGCGCTCAGAGTGGCCCTGCCTGCTGTTCCAGCTCCAACTTCCTGTCACCCCCTCCCTTTCTAGGTCCCCTCCTTTTGATTTCTCGACTGTTACGCTTTTTCCCGCCTAGCAGCTTCACACAGGATAGTCCCTCTGACCGGAACACTTCCTGCCACATGTACACGTGCACACACGCACACACACGCACACAAGTGCACACACACTCGTTCTCCCAGGCGAGTGAGCTCTTCATCCTTCTAAAGCTGCCACTTCCTCAGCCCTCCCTGACTTACCGCACTCTCACTGCCCTTCCTAGCAGGGGTTGCGGCTGTAGCTATGTATTTGTATAATTATTTGTTTCACCTCTATCTGCCTCACTTGACTGTGAATTCCTTGAGGTCGGTCAGGGACCATGTTTCAATGAATACTTGCTGAATGACCCAACAAACCAAATAACAGGCACATGATGGGGAGGAATGGGTGAGTTCCCACCAGCCCTGCCCAGGGAGAGGCTGCTCGGATTCTGAAGGCCGCATGGCCAAGTTCGCAGAGTGGCCCCTCAGCCACCTGCTGGCTACCAGGTGTGCCCCCTCTGCCTCTCTATGGCCCACTTCCCCAAACATCCTTCTCCTCAGTGACTCCCCCAGCAGACAAAGGACCCCATGCTAGCCATCCTCTCAGGAAGACCATCAGGATGTCAGCAGTTTTTATAAAATAACGGGGTTCCATCAGTGCACAGAACAGCCTAGTGTGGCTCAAGTCACTGTGCCCCAGGTGGGTGGACAGTGGACGAGCCGCTCACCTGCATGGGCAAGGGCATGGACCTTCCCAGGCAGCATTCCAGGAGGAAGGGCACAGGAGGACCAGGCCAGGCACGCGGGATGGGCGTGCGTTACGGTGCGGAAGCTGGAACGGCCTCAGGCTAACGTTTCCGGCCTGGCTGCTCCCTGGGCACTCATCTGCCATCAGCTCATTTAAGCGTCACAACAATCTATTCTTTCCGTTATTCAACAAATATTTACTGAGCACCCACTGCGTGAGGTTCATTCTAGAAGTGGAGAGATGATGGTGCGTACGAGAGATGGAATCCATATTTCAGTGGGAGAAGACACACAACAGACAGACAGATAAGCAATTTCCTGTGGGACAAGGGCTCAGAGGTAATAAAACAAGGAGCTAAGACACAGGGCGGTGAGAGAAGGCCACTCTGAGAAGACACGCCTGTGACTGGAGCTGCGTGACACGGCAGAGCCTGGCGTTAAAGGTCTGAGAGAAGAACGTCGCATTCAGAGGGAACAACAAATCCCAGGGTGCTGCGACGCAGGAACACGCTTTGGTGTTTGTGTGTGTGGCTGGAGCAGAGAGCAGGGGAGGAGGGCGGGCGGAGGGCAGCGCCGGGCCGGGCCGTTAGGAGTCAGGTTTCACAAACTGTCTATGGAGAAGGGCCACTTGTTTTCTTTTTTTAAGTTTCCAATTGCTCATGGACCGATATTTCTGTAAGAGCTCCAATCCAGCCATGTGCTTGGATGCTGCATCCGTGTCAAACGGCCCCCAAGTCCCAATCACACACACCCAGTTTCTGCATCTCTGCCTTGGGCCAGCACCTGTCTGTAGGCAAGTGGAGCAGCTCCAAACAACTGGTTTTGTTCAGGGAATGACACAACTAGACTTACATCTTTAAAGGGTGACAGGGGCGCAGAGATTCCGTACAGATAAAACAGCCGAGACAGCGAGGTTCAGCGAGGTTCAGCGAGGTTCAGCAAGGGACAGAGCCTCTATGAACACTGGGTTTGTGCCTCTAGCCACTGCCCAGGCCCTGTCTCACAGCCCCCCGCCCCCCCCACCCTGCGCCCCCTGCCTTTCCGACCCCCAGGCCGCCCCCTCCCATGCAGGCCTGCAGGCTGCAACCTAGTATGGCCACTTGAAGGCAGTGCTGGCTTCTCATCATTGAGTCTCTTCTTCAGCAAGTAGCCAGGCCTCAGCATAACAGAGATCCCTCATGGCACTTCTGTAGGGATTAAGTGGGAAAATGTACGTGTAAGTCTCGGCGCGGCGCCTGGCATGCAGAAAGCGCTCAGGAAAGTGCCGGACAGGAGCTCTAGCTTTCGGTCTTGCGCTCCTCTCCTGCGGGTCTGATGCATCTGAGCTGCAGGACCTTGGACGAGCCATTTAGCTCTCTAAGACTCAGCGTCCTCACAGTGCTGTGGGTCTCATTAAATGTATGACACTCAGAGTAATGCCGGGCACATAGTCAGTACTCAATAAATACTATAGCTAAACTTCCATAGCTTCAAACAACATATAAAAGCTACTTGAACTAATAAATTTACAAAGTAGCAGGATACAAGGTCAATATACAAAACTCACTAGTATTTCTATACAGTTGGAGATTGAAATGAAACAAACAATACATTTTTAATAGTGTCAAAAATATGAAACGGGCTGACTGTACACTTAGAAATGGTTAAGATGGTAAATTTTGCTATGTGTACTTTACTATAATCTTTAAACATTTAAAAATAATTTTAAAATAAGCTCTATCTATGCAAAAAAAAAACCATGAACTAGGAGTAAATTCAACAAAATATGTGCAAGACCTGTATACTAAAAACTACAAATAATTGCTGAGAGAAAAATTTTAAAACCTGAATAAATGAAAATGTATACATGTTCATGGATCAGAAGATTCAGTTGTTCGGCTCTGCAGTTACCATGAATCCCGATCAAATTCCAACCAGGCTTTTGTAGAAATTGACAAGCTGATTCTAAAATTTATATAGAAATACAAAGGACCTACAATAGCCAAAACAATTTTTTAAATGAAGACTAACGTTGGGAGAACTCAAATGAATTACTATAAAAACTATGTTAAAAAGACTTACTATAAAATTACAGTAACCAAGACAATGTGGTATTCACATAAGGATATTTAGATCAAAGGAACAGAATATACTTAAGAAACAGACACCAGGTGCCAAGGTAATCTCAACGGCAGAAGGATGGGCTTTCCAACAGAAGAACTGGACATCCATGGGGGCGGGGAAACAGAAAAGCCTCTGGTTTTAACTCCTACCATGTATAAAGATGAACTCAAATAGGATAATAACCTAAATACAAAAATTAAAACTAACTGCTGCTCTCCAAAATACACTGTTAAGAAAATGAAAAGACAAGCCACAGCCCGGGAGAAAATATTTGCAAAACCCGTTATCTAATAAAGGACTTATATCTACAATATATAAAGAACTCTCACAACTCCGTACTAGGACAAACAACCCAATGAAAAATTATTCCGAAAATGTGAGTACTTCGATCAAAGAAGGTATATAGAGGGCAAATAAGCACATATGAGACGTTTAACATCATCAGTCATTAGGAAAATGCAAATCAAACTACAGTGAGATGTAAGTAGGTACCAACCAGAAGAGCTAAAATGAACAGGACTGACAACACCAGATGCAGAAAAGAATGTGCAGCAAACACACAGCTCATACACCGTCCGTGGGAGCGCCAGGTGGGGTCTCCGCTTTTAAAAAGTTTGCCAGTTGCTTATAACTTGACCAGTTAAATACACACCTACTACACAACCCAGCCATCCCACTCTAGGTAGTGCTAGAGAAATGAGAAAGCCTGTGTCCACCTAACCACATAGACATGAACGTTTACAGGAACTTTTCCACAAAAGCCAAAAGCTAGAAACAACCCAAATGTCCATCAACTGGCAAATGGATGAACAAATTGTGTACATGCAGCCATATGGCAGAATGCTACTCAGTAGTAACAAGGAATAAACTACTGATACATGCAACGACATGGATGAACCTCCAAAGTATTATGCTAAGTGAAAGCCAGACACAAAAGGCTGCATACTGTCTGCTTCCATTTATACATTCTGGAAAAGGCAGAACTATAGGAACGGAGACGGTATCAGTAGTTCACCCATACCAACCACACCCTGCAAGGGGGTGGGGGGAGGACCTGACTGCAAAGGGACACAAAGGAGTGCTTTTTTAAAAACAGACTTCATTTGTCAGAACAGTTTTAGGTTCACTGCAAAAGCACAGAGAGTTCCCATAGGCCTCCCACCCCCAAACATGCACAACCTCCCCCATTGTTGACATCCTGAAACAATGGGGCATTGGCTACATTCAATGAACCTGCAATGACATAGCATCATCAGCCCAAGTCTATAGTTCACTTTAGGGCTCACTCTTGGTGTTGTACACGCTATGGGTTTGGACAAACGTATACAGGCGTACTTTACTGCACTTCACAGATGTCGTGTTCATTACAAACTGAAGGCAAGACCCTCCACCAGCAAAAAGATTACAACTCGCTTTATTGTGGGTGGCCTGGAACTGAGCCCGCAATCTCTCTGAGGTCAGCCTGTAATGACACGTACCCACCATTACAGTCTCACACAGACTAGTCTCACTGCCCTAAAAGGCCTCTGTGCTCTGCCCATTCATCCCTGACACCGTGGATCTTTTTACTGTCTCCACAATTCTGCCTTTTCCAGAATGCCATGCAGTTGGAATGATACAGCATGTGGCCTTTTCAGATTGGCTTCTTTCACTTAGAAATAGGCATCGAAGGTTCCTCCATTTCTTTTTGTGGCTTGATGGCTCATTTCTTTTCAGTGCTGAATAATAGTCCACTGTCTAGATGGACCAGTTTACTTACCCATCACCTACTGAAGGACGTCTAGTTGTTTCCAAGTTCTGCCAATCATGAATAAAGTTGCTATAAATATCCTTGTGCAGGTTTTTGTATGAACATAAGTTTTCAACTCGTTTGGATAAATGCCAAGGAGCGTGATTACTGGACCCTATGGAAAGAGTATGTTTAGATTTGTAAGAAATTGCCAAACTATATTCCCGAGTGGCTGCACCATTTGGCATCCCCACCGGCAGTAAATGAGGGTTCCTGTTACTCCACATCCTCGCCGACATTTGGTGCCATGAGTGTCCTGGGTTTGGGCCGTTCTAATAGGTGTAGAGTAGCATTTCATTGTTGTTTTAATTGGCGTTTCCCTACTGACATATGCTGAGCACCCTTTCATAGACTTATATGCCACCCGTATATCGTCTTTGGTGAGGTGTCTGTTCAGATCTTTAGCCCATTTTTTAATCAAGCTGTCCATTTTCTTACTGTTGTGTTCTAAGAATTCTTTGTAAATCTTGGATAACGGTCCTCTATCAGTTGTGTCTTTTGCAAATACTTTCTCCCAATCTATGGCTTGTCTTCACATTCTCTTGACAATGCCTTTTACAGAGCAAAAGATTTTAATTTTAAAGAAGTTCAGTTTATGAATTCTTTCATGGGTTGTGCCTTTGGTATTCTATCTAAAAAAATCATCACTAGGCCATCTAGGTTTTCTCCTATGTTATCTTGGAGGAACTTTGTTTTGTGTTTTACATTTAGGTCTATCTATGATCTCTTTTGAGTTGGTTTTTGTGAAAGGTATAAGATGTGTAAGGTTTGTGTCTGGATTCTTTTTTGCACATGGATGTACAGTTGTTCCAGCACCACTTGTTGAAGTGTCTATTTTGCTTCATTGTATTGCCTTCAACCCTTATCAAAGATCCGGTGATCAGATTTGTGTTGGTCTTTATCTGTACTCTCTATTCTGTTCCATTGATCTATTTGCCTATTCTTTCACTAATACCACTGTCTTGATTACTATAGCTTTATAGGAAGTCAAAGGCAGGTAGCGTCCGTCCTCCAACTTTGCTCTTCGCATTCAATATTGTGTTGGCTAGTCTGGTTTTTTTGCCTTTCCATATAAACTTTAGAATCAGTTTGTCAATATCCACAAAATAACTCGCTGGAATTTTGACTGAACTGGATCAGGGTGGGAAGAACTGACATCTTGACAATACAGTCTTCCTATCCATGGAAAATCTCTCCATTTATTTGGTTATTATTTGATTTCCTTAATCAGAGTTTTGTAGTTTTGCTCATATAGATCTTGTACAGATATTCTTCGATTTATATGTGAGTATTTCATTCTGGGGATGCTAATGTAAATGGCATCGTTTTTAACTTCAAATCCGCTTGTTCATTGATGGTATACAGGAAAAGTGATCGACTTACATGTTGATCTTGTATCCTGCAACCTTGTTATAATCGCCAGTTAATTCTAGGAGAGATCTTTCTTTCTTTCTTTCTTTCTTTCTTTCTTTCTTTCTTTCTTTCTTTCTTTCTTTCTTTCTTTCAGGTAAATTCTCTCAGATTTCTACATAGATGATCATGTCATCTACAAACAAAGTTTTGTGTCTTTCAGAATCGGTATATTTTTCACTTCCTTTTCTTGTCTTATTTCATTAGCCAGGACTTCCAATACAGGGTTGACAAGGAGTGGTGAGAGGGGACATCCTTGCGTCACTGCTGATCTTAGCAGAAACACTTCTATTAAGTTACAATGTTAGCCGTAGGTTGTTTGTAGATATCCTTTATCAAATTGAGAAAATTCCTCTCTATTCCTAGTTTGCTGATAGTTTTATCATGATGGGTATTGAACTTCATCAAATGCTTTTCTGCATCTATTGGTAAGATCATGCGATTTTTTTCACCTCCAGCATGATTACATTAATTGATTTTCAAATGTTCTTACATGCCTGGGATAAATCCCACTTGGTCATGGTGTATAATTATTTTTTATACCATATTTCCCCGAAATAACACCTAATCTGAAAACAAGCCCTAGCATGATTTTTCAGAATGCACGTAATATAAGCCCTACCTCAAAAATAAGCCCATTAAGATCGTCAGCCAGACAGACGCATTTAGTACATCCATTGCAACACACAATGGAAGTACTGAATTATAAAATAATAATATTAATATACAATTAAACAAATAAATATTGACATTAATACTTAAAATAAACGATAATACAAATTATAACTAAATATTTGTAAATACCCAAGCGGACGCCTCTGGATGAGAGGTAAACGCCTATGTAAACAGATGAACTCGAGACTTATCACCAAATGACCAATCAGAGTACAGACGATAATGAATGCATGTGGTTGTGTCTAATACAAATCTTCATAATTAATACGTCGCGTGTTGTAATGGACGTATTTAATGCACTCGTGTGAAATAAAAAAACGTTTTCTGAATTTTGGTGCCTGCAATTTTTCATCGCTTTTGTGTGGACCATCATTCTTAACTGTCATCACTTTTTTTGACACTCCGGTCTCATAAGTCTTCAATTAACACTTGATCTAATGGTAGATTTAAAGGGAATAATATTTTGACCCCCAGACAAGATGAGTGCAAAAAGAAAGAGCTATTCCATCGAGTACAAGAAAGGAATCGTGGAGGAGTCCTGGGGCAAGAATCTCACGGCTTTCTGCAAAGAGAAGTTGGATCTCCAAATGGTCTGGAAATGGCGAGCAGTGTACATAACCTCAGCCAACAGGTGGATGAGGGAAATGCTAAGAAGAGCAAGTATGGATCAAGTCGGCAACCATTATTTCCTGAGCTGGAAGACATCATCTGTGAATGGATTGCTGACAGGAGAGCAGAGGCGTTGGTTGTGCGCAGGGCTGATATTTAAGCATTTGCCCTCGCAATGGCACCACAGTTAGAAATATCCTCAGAAGAATTCAATGCATCACAACATTGGCTGGATGGCTTCCTTCAGCAATATGAACTGTCTCTAAGATCGACAACACTGTTCAAGCTGGAAGATACTGAAGTTATTAAACGTGCACTTGCATTCAAGTCCTTTGTTGATGCATCAACTTTTCTAAATACCACTCTCCAACATAATTGCTATGGATGAAACTGCAGAGTTTATGGGCCAAGGATCTCAAAGGACAATTGATGAGAGGTACCCCGTCAATCTACATTCCCTCCACTGGTTACGAAAGTGCACGTGTTACCTGTATTTTAGCAATTCATCTGGATGGAAAGAAAGCCCCACCTCTAATCATCACTAAAGGCAAGAAAGGTAAGGTTGAACGTGTTCAGGCATTTATGTTCTTGAAATCGAAATAGCCTAGTGCATACAAGCAGTTATAAGGAAGTGGGTCGATTTAATGCTGCCACTTGTTTTGCGAGGTGGCCAAAGAGGTCTGCTAGTCTGGGATTCAGCCAGCACTCATCGCAGTGAAGACATGAAGAACTTCCTTGCAGACAGAAGAATAGATCAAATAATGATTCCTGCAGGAATGACTGCCTATCTCCAGACTCTTGACATTGCAATACAATCCATTCAAGAGCCACTTGTGCACGGAAATCAATGACTACCCTGAAAATAGAATGGAGAGAAATCAGCGTGGAAACTTTGTGAAGCCTAGTCTGCAAGTGGTCGTGACTCAGGAGAAGAATTCATGGGATAAAATCACTGACAGCTATGTTGCCAATGCACTACAAGCAGGCTACATGGACAAGAAGTGCTCATTTAAGGAGAGCTCTATTGCTGGACATGAGAGATTGGGGCCAATGGTTCTACAGGAAATGGAGTCGCAAGAAATTCAAGCCAGAATTCGGGGTTTGGAGAGTTATGACAATGTTCCAGAAGAAGATGACATGACTGTATTTGAATAAATGCAGATTTTTGTACATGAATAAATGAATAAATGTAGAAAGCTGGGCATGAAAAAAATAAGACATCCCCTGAAAATAAGCCCTAATGCACCTTTTGGAGCAAAAATTAATATAAGACCTGGTACTATTTTCGAGGAAATACAGTACATTGTTGGATCCAACTTGCTAATATTTTGTTGAGGATTTTTACACCTATGACAGGTAAGTTGGGAAGTATTCCCTTTACATCTATCTTCTGGAAGAGATTGTAGAAAATTGGTATAATTTATTTGTTAAACGTTTGGTGGAATTCACCAGTAAATCCAATCTAGGCCTGGTGCTTTGTTTTGGAAAGTTATTAATTATTGATCTCTTTAATAGATACAATTACTCCTTATCATGGGGTTATGTCTAGATAAACCCATTTTAAGTTGAAAATCTTAAGTGCATTCTTAAGTCAAAATGCATCTAATACTACAAAAATACATTTAAGGTGTAGAGCAGTGGTTGTTTACTCTTGTGATCACATAGCTGAGAGCTCCACTGCCCAGCATCATGAGAGAGTATCATACCACAGACTGCTAGCCCGGGCAAAGATCAAAATTTGAAGTAAAGTTCCTACTAAATATGTATTGCTTTACCATCATAAAGTCAAAAAATCATAAGTCAAACCACTGTAACCAGGAAACATCTGTATAGGCCTAGTGATATTGTCCATTTATTCTTGTGTGAATTTTAGCTGATGGTGTCTTTCAAAGAATTGGTAGATTTCATCTAGGTTATCAAATTTGGGAGCACAGAGTTGTTCATAGTATTCCTTTATTATTCTTTTAATATCCACAGGATCTATTGTGATGTCTCTTCTTTCATTTCTAATATTAGCAGTTTGTGTCTTTTTTTTCTTAGTCTGGCTAGAGGCTTACTGATTTTATTGCTCTTTTCAAAGAACCAGCTTTTGCTTTTGTTGTTTTTCTCTATTGATTTCTTGTTTTCAATTTAATTGAGTTTTGCTCTAATTTGTATTATTTCCTTTCTTCTGCTCACATTAGATTTAATTTACTCTTCTTTTTCTAGTTTCCTAACATGGAAGCTTAGATCATTGATTTTAGATCTTTCTTATTTTTTAATATATGCATTCAATGCTATAAGTTACCCTCAAAGCACTACTTTTATTGCATCCCATATGTGTTGATAAGTTAGTTGTATTTTCATTTTTATTTACTTCTAGGTGTTTCACATTTCCTGCTGGGATGCTTCTTTGACCCATGTGTTATTTAGAAGTGTGTTGTTTAATCACCAAGTAATTTTTGGGTTTTCCAGATATCTTTCTATTATTGATGTATAGATCAATTTCGTTGTGGTGTGAGAACATACATCGTATGATTTCTATTATTTTAAATTTATTGTGTTTTATGGCCCAGAAAATGGTCAGTCTTAGTGAATGTCCCAGGCGAGCTTAAGAGGAATTTGTATTCTGCTATTGTTGAATAGTCATTAGATGTGAATTATACCCAGATGGTACTGTTGAGTTCAACCATGTCCTTATTTTTAAGTCTGTCCATTTCTGATAGAGGAGTGTTGTAGTCTCCAATTGTAATAGTGGCTTCATCTATTTCTCCTTGCAGTTCTAACAGTTTTGTGTTTTTTTGTGTGCTTTGTTTTTTAAAAAAGATTTTATTGGGGAAGGGGAACAGGACTTTATTGGGGAACAGTGTGTGCTTCCAGGACTTTTTTCCAAGTCAAGTTGTTGTCCTTTCAATCTTAGTTGTGGAGGGTGCCATTCAGCTTCAAGTTGTTGTCCTTTCAGTCTTAGTTGTGGAGGGCGCAGCTCAGCTCCAGGTCCAGTTGCCGTTGCTAGTTGCAGGGGGCACAGCCCACCATCCCTTGCGGGAGTTGAACCGGCAACCTTATGGTTGAGAGGACGCGCTCCAACCAACTGAGCCATCTGGGAGCTCAGCGGCAGCTCAGCTCAAAGTGCCGTATTCAATCTTAGTTGCAAGGGGCAGAGCCCACCATCCCTTGTGAACTGGCAACCTTGTGGTTGAGAGCCCACTGGCCCATGTGGGAATCGAACCGGCAGCCTTCGGAGTTAGGAGCACGGAGCTCCAACCGCCTGAGCCACCTGGCCGGCCCAGTTCTAACAGTTTTTGCCTCATATATTTTTGTGTTCTGTTGTTAGGCACATACCCATTAAGGACTGTCACGTCTTCTTGGAAAACTGACCCCTTAATCATTTTATATAATGTCCTTTATCCCTGATAATTTTCCTTGGTCTGAAGTCTGTTCAGAAATTAACATGGCTACTCTCACTTTCTTTTGACCGTTGTTAGCATAGTATATCTTTTTCACATCCTTTACTTTCAATCCATATGTGTCTTTATATGTAAAGCGTGTTTGTTACAGACAACATATATTTGGTCTTGTTTTTTTGATCCACACCAACAATCTCTATCTTTTACTTGGCGTATCTGGACCATTGACATTGAAGTGATTATTGATATAGTTGGATTAATATCTACCGTATTTGTTACTGATTTCTATTTGTTGCCCTTGCTATCTGTTCCTATTTTTATCTTCCACTCTTTCTCTACCTTTTGTGGTTTTAATTAAGCATTTTACATGATTCCACTTTCTATCCTTTCTTAGCATGTCAAGAAGCATTTACTTTTTAAAAACTCTTTTTAGTGGTTGCCCTAGAGTTTACAATATACATGTACAATTAATCCAAGTCCACTTTCAAATTACAGTACACTGCTTCCCAAGTAGTGCAAGTACCTTATAATAACAGAGTATTCCTAATTTCTCCCTCCCATCCCTTGTGTCACTGAGGTCACTCATTTCACTTACATAGAAGTTTTAATCATCAAATATATTGTTGCTAATATTCTGACCAAACTGTTAGATCAATTAAAAGTAAGAAAAATAAAAGTTTTTATTTTACCTTCACTTATTTCTTCTCTAATGTTCTTCCTGTTTTTCTATAGATCTGAGTTTCTGACTTGTATCTTTCTCCATCCCTCTGAAGAACTTTTTTTTTTTTTTTTAACCTTTCTTGCAAGGCAGGTCTACTGGCAACAGATGCCTTCAATTTCTGTTTGTCTGAGAAAGTCTATGTTGAAGAATAATTCCACAGGATACAGAATTGTAGATAGGTGGGGTTTTTCTCTCAACATTTTAAATATTTCACTCTACTTTCTTGCTTGCATGGTTTCTGAGAAGTCAGATGTAACTCTTATCTTTGTTATTGGTAAGGTGTTTTTTTACTTGGTGTTCTCTGAGCTTCCTGGACTTGTGATTTGGTGTCTGACATTAATTTGGGGGAAATCCTCAGTCATTGCTTCAGCAATTTCTCTGTTTCTTTTTTTTTTTAATCCTTCTGGTATTCATATTACATATATGGTATGTCTTTTGTAGTTGTTTGTTTTTCAGTCTTCTTTTCTTTTTGCTTTTCAGTTTTGGAAGTTTTTATTGTGGTATCTTCAAGCTCAGAGATTCTTTCCTCAACCATGTCCAATCTACTTAATGAACCCATCAAAGGCATTCTTCGTTTCTGTTACTAGTGTTTTAGATCTCTAGCATTTCTTCTTGATTCTTGCTTAGAATTTCTATCTCTCTACTACATTATCCATCTGTTCTTGTAAGCTGTCTACTTTTTCCATTAGAGTTCTCAGCATATTAATTATCATCTAATTATATTATAATTAATAATTAATTATAGTCTAATAATTCCAACTTTGCCATGTCTGATTCTGATGCTTGTCTCTTCAAACTGTGTTTTTTGCCTTTTGGTTTGCCTTGTAATTTTTTCTTGATGCTTGTACACAATGTACCAGGTAAAAGTAGTGTGATGGTGAGGTGTGTGAAGAGGGCATGTGTTCTATAGGCCTATGATTAGGTCTCAGTCTTTTTTTCTCATTTTGGTCTGATATTGAAGTGTCTCTATATTTCTCAAGACTAATGTTTTACTGGATGAAAGCTTGGATTGAAAAAAAGTGAAATGGACTTATTCTATAGAATCAAAATTTAGATTTTTAAATTATTAGTAGTAATTATGTGAATGGGCATGTTTTTTATTTCAAAATCAGAAAGTTGAAGAAAACATTTTTGTATGACATGAAACTGCACAAGAAAATATTTGAGCTATGGACTGGGAGAGCTTTTGGTTTTTGAAATAGGGAAAAAGATAAAGTCTAATACATTATAACATAACTATATGAAAATTTACATTTCACAGGTCAAGACTACCGAGGCTGTATGAAGGGAAGCCATCTCTGAAACCTCACTTACCTAAAGTGTATGACCATCCTGACTGCAACAATGTGGGGTTGGCCTGGGGACCTCTCCAACCAAGGATCTGTTCCAAAAGGCGTAATACCAGGTGACGTGGAAGCCTTATTCGTAAAATGCAGGCATTCACCCTTTTGGGGTTTTCATGAGGATTAAATGAATGAATTAATATGATATGTTTAAAATAGTACCTGGCTCATAGTAATTAACTCTTTAAGTGTTAGCTCTTACTTTATTTTTATTGCTGAGGAACTTGTTCTGGCAAATATTTTTCCATGACATAAAAAGGTTGGTATTATACAGTATATCTCAAAGATATTGCCGTTCAGATCCAGACCACAACAATAAAACAATTATCACAATAAAACGAGTTGCAATTTTTTTTGTTAGTGGAGGGTCTTGCCTTCAGTTTGTAAAAAAAAATGCAACATCTGTGACACACAATAAAGTGAAGCACAAAAAAATGAGTTATGGCTGTACTCACAAACGTCCAGGTCCTTATGGCCTGTCTCAAGTCATATCTTGACTTACGTCAAAAATAGCAAGGGCTTTAGTGAAATAAAAATAAATATGCCATTACTCATTTCACTGTTTATTAATTATATTATTTTGGACAATCTACTTATTGCCTAAGACTTTTTTTTTTACCGTCTATCTATATGTACTACTATTTTTTCTACTTAGGTATAATTGACATACAACATTATAGTTTCAGGTGTCCAACATTATGATTCAATATTTGTATACACTGAGAAATGATCACCACAATAAGTCTAGTTAACATACATCACTATATATGAGTATAGTACAAATGTTTTTCTTGTGATGAAAACTTTTAAGATCTACTCTATTTTGCACAATACAGTATCATTAACTATAGTCACCAAACTGTACATTACATCCCCAGGACTTATTTATTTTATAACTGGAAGTTTGTACCTTTTGACCCCCTTCACCCATTTCAGCCATCCCTAACACCAACCCGCACCTCTGGTAACCACAAATTTTTCCTCTGTATCCACAAGTTAAAGGGTTGTGTTGTTTTTTTTTGTCTGTCTGTTTGTTTAGATTGCACATATAAGTGAGATCATACGATATCTGTCTTTCTCTGTCTGACTTATTTCAATAATGCCCTCACAGTCCATCCATGTTGTTGCAAATGTTAAGATTGCCTTTTTTTCTATGGCTGGATAATATTTCTGGGGGTGTGTGCGCGTATATACATGCGTGCGCGCACACACACACACCACATTTTCTTTATATGCATCCAGTATGGACACTTAGGTTGCTCCCATATCTTGGCTATTGTAAATAACGCTGCAGTGCACATAGGGGGGCATATATCTTTTCAAGTTAGTGCTTTTCTTTGGATAAATACTCAGAAGTGGAATTGCTGGATCATAAGGTAGTTCTATTTTTAATATTTTTGAGGAACCTCCATACTGTTTTCCACAGTGGTTGCACCAACTCACCATCCCACCAACAGTGCACAAGGTTCCCTTTTCTCCACATCCTCACCAGCACTTGTTATTTCTTGTCTTTTTGATAACAGCCATTCAAAAGGTGTGAGGTGGTATCTCACTGTGGTTTTCATTTGCATTCCCCGATTATTAGTGATGTTGAGCACCTTTTCATGTACCTGTTGGTCATTTGTATGTCTTCGTTGGAAAAATGTCTATTCAGAACGTCTGCCCATTTTTTAAATTGGATTATTTGATTCTTTTTTTTTTTTTTTTTGCTATTGAGTCATATAAATTCTTTATGTATTTTGGGTAATGACCCCTCACCAGATACATGATTTACAAATCCCTTCTCCCATTGTATTTGTTGCCTTTTCATTTGTTGATGGTCCCCTTTGCTGTGCAGGTCTGTTTCTTACTGAGCCAACGCTTCTGGTCTGTGAACTTCCTCAGTGCTTCTCAGGCGTTTCCCCGCCTCAGGTGGGACAGGATGGCTAGGGGGGCTAGAGCTGGGCATTTCCCTTCCCCTAGGTCACTTAGCCTCTGAAAAACCCTAGCAAGTTAGGCTCTGATACAATTGCTTCTCTTGAAGGCGGGCCTTGTTAAGAAGAATAGAATATTCTGGCATATTTCAAAATAGTTACTTTTTTCCTCCTGCTGCTAGAAGCACAATTTGATTCTTTTCCTAAACTTTACTGTGAGAACCTGATGGAGCTCCTGAAAGTAAAACTCATAAAAAGTGTGGGGGACCCATGACTGGGCCCACAGAGAGTGCTTTGGGGTGTGGGAATGTTCTGTCTTGATTAGTGGTGCTTAGGCTTTAAGGAGCTCAGCTTCACTGAGTCTACATTACGTCTTCATAAACCTGATACCAAAAAGCAATAAGGGCACTTTTTAAGGCTTTTGAGTGTTCTGCCAAATTGCTAACCAGAAAGGTTTTATCAGTTTATTTATTTCCACCAGCCATGTCTGAACATGCTGGTTTCTCCAAATCTTTACTGACAGTAGTTATGTAATTTTAAAATGGTTATTGTTCTAATAGGTAAAATCATTTCAAGTCTCATGTCTTTACTAACAAAGTTAAGTAATCTGTGCATCTGTTCACTGTCTGTGGTTTTGTACTTTCAGGGGACTTTCTATTCACATCCATGCCCCTTTCTCTACGGCGTGTTCACCGTTCCCATGGGTGTAAGGAGTCGTCCCCATGATGCGTGCTCAGCCCATTTGGGCCTTTGTCACTGTCTTGGTTTAGGTCCTCGCTATATTCCACCTGGATCACTGCAGGAGGCTCCATGCGGCCTGCAGGCTGGGGTGGAGTCCACCAAGTGAACCCCCACACGGCTGCAGGGAGTTTTCCGAAACACCAGTGGAGTTACACAGCTTTGCTTAAAAACCCGGCGAAGGCTTGGACTGCAAACTCCTGATCACGAAAGGCCCTGCCTGCTTATCCAGCTCATCTCCAGCCTCTCCCACCTCTTGCCACCCCCACCCCAAAAGGTCTCCGTTAGGCCTCTTTGTGTTTGCACATGCTATTTCCAACACCCAGAACTCAGTCTCCCCACTTCTTTGCCTACTCATTCCCATAAACTGACTCACGTCTTCCTTTCCCCAAGACGTCTGCCTGGCTTCCTCCTCCTGTGACCACGGAGCCTGTGACACAGTGATAACCAGCTGACTACCACACTGTCATCAGCTCCTGAAAGCAGGGATGAAGTGTTTTTTAATTATAGCAGGTGAACAGTAAACGTTTGCTAAATTAATAAATTTATTAGCTCCTTAAATTAAAAAAAAAAAAGGCCTACGTTTTTTATTTGAGGTTAAACGAAGGGGTTCAATTCTGGGGTAGAAAGAAACATATCCAAATTTTAACAGTGCTTCTATCACTAGGTGGAAGCATCAAAGAAGTGGGGTTTTGTTGCTTTTTTCCTTCGTTTATTTTAATCAAGGCTTCCACCATCACTGTGCCCCTTCCTCTGGAGTGAGCACCTCAGCTGTTTTCTGGGGAGCCACCTCATCCTTAACACGACCGCCAGGATGCCCACCTTCCCCTAGCCACGGGCAGGTACGTGACCTGAGCTCAGCTGCTTCCCTCTCTCTCCTGGGAACATGAATCTTGGGCAAAGAAATCCAGGCTGGAGAACGCAGTGCTGTGCAAGCAAAGCAATAAAGACCAGCTGCAGCTCTGGCTCCCAAGCCGCTGATCGAAGGCCCACTTCTTCAGATTCTCTGAGCAAAGCAACATCCTTCTAATAAATTCTAGTTTTGCTGTAAGTTATCTAGATGCTGTTGATGTTGCTTGTGACTCAAGAGTCTTAACTAACACCCTCTTCTTACACAGTCACTGTATTCCGAACCCTCAATAGCTGAGGGGGCACCTCGCTGCAGGAGTGGCTGAAGGCGTGGGCCCCAGGACACACAGACCCACTGCCTGTGTGATCATTAGACCAGGGGGATGAGCTGCCTCACTTCACTCCGCCTCTTTCTTCATCTGAAGATCACAGCTGCAACTTGAACAACCTGGGTTTGAATGGCCCGGTTCCACTTACACATGGACTTTTTCAATAAATACCTGCACTGTTTTTGATCCGTGGTTCAAAGTCCATGGATGCGGAGGGCTGACTGTATGTATTGACCTATGCCATTTTATATAGGGGGACTTGAGCATTTGTGGATTTGGGTGTCTGCAGGGGGGTCTTGGAACCAATCCCCTGCAGATACCAAGGGACAACTTAAGTTTTGAGGGAGTCAAAAGTTATACGCAAGAGAGAGATCTAAGGTGGCAGAGTAGATAAACACTGTGCTTGCCTGCTCCCATGATCACATTAAAATTATAGAACAGTCAACCTGGAAAAGCATCTGAAGTCTGGCTGAATAGAAGTTTTATAACTAAGGATATAAAGAAGAAGCCATGTAGAGACGGGTAGGAGGGGTGGAGACGTGAAACGGGCTGGCCCCAGACCTCCATGTGGCAGTTGAGAATCAGGAAGAATATCTCAGCCACGGAGATTTCCCCTAGAGGAGTGAGGGACCCTAGCACCACACCAGGCTCCCCAGCCCAGAGCACTGGTGCTGGGAAGAAGAGCCCTTACAACATCTGGCTGTGAAAAACAGTGGGGATTCAACCATCCAGGTGGGACAGAAGGCTGCGGGAAACCCAAGCGATCTCTTAAAGGGCCCACACACCGAGTCACTCACTCACAGGAACTCACGCTGAGCTCTGGTAGAGGGACACTAACTTGGGGCATGGGGCATTGCAGGCACATAGTGGGCAGACTAGTGTGTGGCTTTAGGACAAGGGCTGAAAGACAATCGCCATTTTCCCTGTGTGGGGTCCTGCTCACATGCAGCCAGCAGGCAGGCACCATCTTTCCTGTGTTGAGCCCTCCCCCACAGGCCAAATCTGAATCTGATTGGTCTGGTGAGCTCCACAGCTCCACCCTGCTGACTCTCTAGGACCCCTCCCCACCCAACTTCCCCAGAAAGTGCCAGAGGCACTTTCTCAGTGAGCAGCCAGCCCCGCCCACACTGCACTCTTTCTTGGAAAACTATAGGCGTCTGAGGGCCCCAGGTGGGTGGTGACTGGCCTCTGTGAGCTCTGAGACTTTTGCTGAGTAGCACCAGGCTCGGCACTGGCACTAAACCAGAACCTATATTAACCTGGTGACCACACCTCTTCCCACTCTAGTGACTCTCTGATATCCTGCCTCACCTAACTTGCATACCACACAAGGTTTTATCAGTGGCTGAACTATAAGGGAACTAGCAGGTGACAGCAGGCCTCATAGCTTTTTGCAGAGCTACTCCAGGCCTGGTACTGGTGACAGCCATTCTCAGTTCACAGTGTGGCCTCTCCCACCCACCTCCAGAGTTAGCACAGGCAGCGAACATCTGCGTACCACTTTGTATCTCCTACCAGGTCGTCTCTGGCTGGTCACAGGCAGTGGGTGACCTGGGCCTGCACTGGAGCCCCTCCCAAGCGGACCCAGAACCAACACACGTGGAGGTTGGGTTCAGACCACAGCAGAGTACTGCCCAATTAGCCCCACAAGTGGCACACGCAATGGGTGGTCTCAACAGGCACCAGAGCCCACTGGGGCAAAGCCCACTCAGTAGAGTAAGCCCCCACACAGCAGCCCATACGCTGTGGATGTGGCCAAACCCCACAGCCAGTTTGCCTGAGGATCAATCACGTGCCAATAGCAATCAAGGCTCAAATATAACAGGAGGGCACACAAATCCCACACAAGAGACACTCCTAGAGTACCCAGCTCAAGTGACCAGGGAGACTATGCCACTGGGCCCACGGGGCACCTATACATAAGGCCACCTAGCAAGAGACGTAGCAGAGCTACCGAACATGTAGAAACAAACAGAGAGGCATCAAAACTGAAGAAACAAATATGTCCCAAATGAAAGAACAAGAGAAAACTCCAGAAAGAAAAAACTCAGCAAAATGGAGGCAGGCAACATACCAGAAACAGAGTTCAAAACAATGGGTATAAGGATACTCAAGGAACTTAGTGAGAACTTCAATGAAGAGACACCAAGCATAAAAAAGGACATGGAAACCATAAGAAAGAACCAGTCAGAAGTGGAGAATAATTTAAATGAAGAATGCACTAGAAGGAATCACCAACAGACTAGATGAAGCATAGAAAATTGACACAGCGTTTGGAAGACAAGGTAACAGAAAACACCCAATAGGAACAGCAAAAAGAAAAAAGAATCCAAAAAATAAGGATAGTTTAAGAGATCTCTGACACAACACCAAGTGCAACAACATTTACATCATATGGGTGTCAGAAGGAAAAGAGAGAAAGCAAGGGATTGAGAATCTATTTGAAGAAATAGTGACTGAAAACTTTCCTAACTTGAGAAGGAAATAGACATACAAGTCCAGAAAGCACAGAGTCCCAAACAAGATGAACCCACACAGGCCCACACCAAAACACATTATAATTAAAATGACAAAGGTTAAAGACAAAGAGAATCCTAAAAGCAGCAAGAGAAAGGCAACCAGTAACTTATAAGGGAGCTCCTGTACGACTGTCAGTTGATTTCTCAACAGAAACTTTGCAAGCCAGAAGGGATTGGCACAAAATATTCAACGTGATGAAAAGCAAGGACCTACAACCAAGGGTACTCTACCCAGCAAAGCTAACATTTAAAATTGAAGGAGAGATAAAGAGCTTCCCAGACAAGAAAAAGCTAAAGGAGTTCATCACCACCAAACCAGTATTACAAGGACTCTTAGAGGGACTTCTTTAAGACAGAAAAAAATAAAAAGATCAAAATTACAAATAATCAAATGGCAATAGCTACATATCTATCAACAATTACTTTCAATGTAAATAGATTAAATGCTCCAACCAAAAGACATAGGAGAATGGAGAATAAAACAAAACCCTTACATATGCTGCCTACAAGAGACTCACTTTAAATTGAAACACACACACAGATGGAAAGCAAAGGGATAGAAAAAGATTATTTCATGAAAACGGAAACGAAAAAAAAAAAATCTGGAGCAGCAATACTTACACCAGACAAAATAGACTTTAAAACAAAGGCTATAACAAGAGACAAAGAAGGACCCAGTAATCCCACTTCCTGGTATTTATCTGAAGAAACCCAAACGCTACTTCGAGGGGACATGTTCATCCATGTGTTCACTGCAGCACTGTTTACAATGGCCAAGATGTGGGGGCCGCCTGGGTGTCTGTAGATAGAATAATGGATAAAGAGGAGGTGGTGCATACTTGTATATGCAATGGGCTACTGCTCGGCCATGGAAGGGAATGGGTTCTTGCCAACTGCAGTGGCATCGATGGACCTGGAGGGTATGGTGTTGAATGGAGTGTAGGACAGAGAAAGACAGATGCAATGTCATTTCACTTATATCTAGAATCTAAAAAAAAAAGAAAAAAAATAAGTAAACAAACAAAAGGGAAACAAACTCATAGATACAGAAAACATTTTGATGGTTGCCAGACGGGAGTGGGGCTGGGGGTGTGGGTGAAAGAAGGGAAGGGATTATGAAGTACAAATTGGTTGTTACACAGTAGTTATGGGGATGTACGGTGTAGCATAAGGAATATAGTCAATAGTATGGTAATAACTATATATAGTGCCAGGTGGGTACTACACTAATCGGGGGGATCACTTCTTAAATTATATAAATATCTAACCACTATGTATACACCTGAAATTAATACAAAATAATATTGAATGTCAACTATCATTGAAAAATTAAGGAAGAGGGAAAAGGTGAAGGGGAATAAGAGATCCAAATTTCCAGACATAAAACAAGTAAGTCATGAGGATGTGATGTACAGCGTAGGGAATGTAGTCAGTAACACTGATAGTGTGGGAGTGTCAGATGGCTGCTGCGCTTATGGGGATCCCTTCCTTAGGTACATAACTATGGTGCGCCCCTGAAACAATATAACATTGTACTTTAGCTATATTTCTAATAAAAATTTAAGAAAACAAAACAAAACAGGGGGCTCATACCCACCTTACCAGAGTGTTTTAGGATCAAATGAGATAAAATATATGAAATCTCTTGGTTAACAGTTAACACATGTATACATGCTCCTTATTTCTTTTTAAATATCATTCTCAGAAACAATATCAAGAGTGATTATTGGGGGCCGGCCCGGTGGCTCAGGCTGTTAGAGCTCCGTGCTCCTAACTCCGAAGGCTGCGGTTCAATTCCCACATGGGCCAGTGGGCTCTCAACCACAAGGTTGCTAGTTCAATTCCTCGAGTCCCGCAAGGGATGGTGGGCTGTGCCCCCTGCAAGTAAGATTGAACACGGCACCTTGAGCTGAGCTGCCTCCCGGATGGCTCAGTTGGTTGGAGCGCGTCCTCTCAACCACAAGGTTGCCAGTTCGACTCCCACAAGGGATCGTGGACTGCGCCCCCTGCAACTAGCAATGGCAACTGGACCTGGAGCTGAGCTGCGCCCTCCACAGCTAAGACTGAAAGGACAGCAACTTGACTTGGAAAAAAAAAAGTCCTGAAGTACACACTGTTCCCCAATAAAGTCCTGTTCCCCTTCCCCAATAAAATCTTTAAAAAAAAAAAAAAAAAAAAAAAAGAGTGGTTATTGGTTTTTCTTAAGTGATGTAACATTGGTATATTATTTAATAACTGAGATGAAAATAGAGATGTAACAACAATGACTTCCAGGAACTTAACTAACCCAATATTTATTGAGTTTTACTATGTCAGGTAGAGCAAGGTACAAAGATGAATAAGATTTGGACCATATTTTCAAGAAAGTGACAGTCTTGGGGCAGGGAGGGAAATAAACTCTGAAATGTAGGTACAATTTCCCCGAAAATAAGACCTAGCCAGACAATCAGCTCTAATGCGTCTTTTGGAGCAAAAATTAATAAAGACCTTGTCTTATTCGGGGAAACACGGTAGTAAAGACTTTAAAGGACTCTTGCTGAGTGCTCTTGGGATTCAAAACCAGACAAGGACATGCACAGACAGGATAATCATGGAAGCAGCATCTGAGACGGGCACTGGAGGGTGGGTAGGATGTTAACAGGTAGCAACAGGGAAAATACTTTTTAGGTGGACGTCACAAGGGGATGTTCAGAAAACAGTGAGCTCTACCCGAGTGTAACTGGAAAAAAAATAGAACATAAGTGAGGGCCATGCCTTGAGGGTCTGTGATTGATTTAGACAGCAATGGGGAGTCACTGAAAATTTCTGAAGAGGGGAATGATGAAATCAGAGAAGATGTTTGCTGGTGATTAATCTGGTGATTAATGTGAGAAAAAATCATCTGCATGAGTGAGAGTCAGTACTGGGGTTAGGGTTGGGGGTACACTCTTATGCCATGTGGTGTTGGCTAACATGAAGTAGGACTCAAAAAACGATGATTAAAATATAGGACAAGCAGTGAGAACCCAAGAGCAGTTAAACCCATACTTGAATCAACAGGCACCTCCAGAACGCAGAATGGAGTGTGGAGAGCTCATGGGTGGAGTGAGAGGGCCACATGGTGCTAAAAGGGAGCAGGTTATCAGGTGCTTTACTGCAAAGGGTGAGCAGCACGAGGAGCAGAGAAGCTGAACGTGGAGGAAACTAATGGGCCAAACAACCGGAGGCACAGGGCAAAAAAAACAAGAGAAAATGAAAGACAGGTGTGAAAGTAGAGAATCTTAGACATCAAGATGTTAATATTACATGGAAAATGAAACTTGTGTTTTATTTTTAGAAAAATAAAGTTATATGCAGATTTTCAACTGCGGGGTGAGGCTAGGGGGTGCTCCTAACTCCCGAGTTGCTCCCATTTCACAGGGAGTTCCTGTAAGCCTTAAAAATGATAACAAAACATCGTGCCCGGCATATTCAGGGCATCAAATAAATGGTGAACAGTATTACTGAAAACATTTGATAGCTGTTGAACGAGAGAATCTCTTCATCCAACAACACGTGCTGAGAGCTTACAGCACGCAGCCCTGTGCAGGCGCTGGGTCAACAGCAGGCGAGACAGTCCCTGCCCTCACAGACCCTGCAGTCTAGTGAAGGAGACAAACAGACAACGAGGCACAGACAGAGAAATACCCCATTTCAAATGGTGGTAAGTGTTCACACAGGCAGAGGGGCTGAGAGATGGAACAACACGGCGAAGGAAGAATGTCCTTTACACGTGGTAGGAACCTGTGGGGAGGAGCTGAGCTGAGGCCTGATGGGTGAGGAGGAACCAGGCAGGCGGAGGGCCCGGCACGTGTAAGGGCACAAGGCAAGAATGCCGGCAGCTCAGGAAACAGGAATACGGAGCATGAGGAAGGGAGAGCACAGGAACTGAGGTGGTGGGAGAGGGGGCCAGGCAAGGCCTTGTAGCTTATGGAAAGGATATGTGTATACGCGTGTACTCGCATATGTATTTTTTCCCCTTAATTCTAGTGTAAGGGCAGTGGGAAACTATTAAAATGTTTTGAAGTAGGAGGTTCACATGATCTGCTTATGAAGACCTCCTCTGGCTCTGTATGGAATTGAAATGAAGACAGTTTAGGAGGCTATCTTCATTCTGGAAAGAAGGTTGAGGTGATGGTAATGGAATGACACAGAAGCCGATGCCAGATATATTTTAGAAACACATCAATAGGAACTATGACTCGCTGATGCGCTGGGTCTGAGGGGGAAGAAGAAGGGTGTCACCAGGATGGGCCCCTGCTCCCAGCCCGAGAGGGGAGGGACAGACATGGGATGGGGACATCAGTGCCCAGGACAGTCCTAGCAGGTTTGAGTTGTCCAGAGTTCAGAGGAGAGCCCTGGGTGGGATGGCAGGTATCAAGATGACAATAAATCCATGGGGACGGATGAATGACAGCCATCTTACCAGTCTTCCTCCAGTACGTACTGGACAATCATCCTGACCGCCCGTACAACCTCGGCTGGAATAGCTACTCTAGCCAGCATTTCTCAAAATTAAGGGTGCACCCGGCGGGCTTGTTTAATACACCTGGCTACTCCCAGAGATTCTATTCAGGTCTCGGGAGAGGCCAAAAAGCATCCACTTCTATTCAAGTGTCCTGGGGGTGCAGATCCTGGTCTGGGGACCTGACTTCGGATCCTTGCTCTGCTAGAAAGTGGACCCGGCCCTCCGTCCTAACCCCACACTTACTGACTGTGGTAAGTCATGAACCCCCGAGTCTAACTAAAGTCGTGTTTTTCACGTTAAAAGGGTGTAAGGGTAACCACGGAGTGGGGCTATGCGCAGGCAATGCCGTGACGGACGCCAAGTGGCTCGCATTATACCTAACAACTACTCGGTAAGTGTGAGGCCCCGCTCCCTGTAAAGCACACAGAAGGCGTTCAATGCTGGCTGGCTGTGTACATTTTGTTTCTAGTACGGAGCTGGTGACGGGAGAGGTAATATGAAGACTCCCAAGAGAACTCACGCTGAAGGTCTGAGCTGAGCGCGGAGCAGGGAGGTTCCGGGCTTGGGAAGGGCTGCGCAAACGCCCGAGGGGAGGGGGCTGGGCCCTGAACCCACCTCCGGTGTGAATGCCCAACTCTTGGCTTGGTCAACCACAGGTACTCAATTTCCAGAAAAGTCTCAGTTGCAAGTAATTCTAATATTTTCAATAAAGGTGATAAGGTGAATGTGCAGCAAAACTCAACTGTTGCACCTTCGTAAGACTTTTCGTGTAAATAAATTCATGTGCCCAAATATTTGAATTTGGGTTTCCTCTAGCCCCTCCGCAGACATACTTCCTCTCCTTGTCCTATGCTTCACAAATACCACTTCCCTGAAATGTGGTGGTCACCCTTCCCAGATGACCCGGCATCTTCACCAGGCCCCATCCAGCGAAGGTGACGGGTTTCAGACCGGTGCTGGAGAAGGTGTTCAGGAGAAGAGACCAAGGCACAAGACAGGGACTGTTGGGAGAAGGCGCAGAAACGAGGCCACCCAGCCGGCGGCAGCTGCACTCTGACGGTCCGTGCCCTTTCCGCTGGGCGTGCCGAGAGCCAGCAGCCCTTACCTGCGACCCACGGGTAAAGGGGAGCGAGGCAAAGCACCGGCCGCTCTGACAAGCCGCACGTCTTACCTTCTCGTAGGGACAGTACTTGTACTTCTTGATGGGGCTCGTGCAGATGAAGACGGCAGTACTGCGGGAGAGGAAGGAGGGTGAGGCACATGCAGTCGTCATCGCCCGCCCTCTCAGAGCCTGAGCCCATCACCTGGCCTGGGCAAGCCCACTGCCCTGCGTTGCTCTCCATACCACAGATATCTGCCCTGTGCCACTGCCCTGGGCAGCCCCAGGGGACCCCACCCCCGGCCCAGGCAACCAGCTCAGGGGTGGCATCTGAATTATGGCAATTCTGCATGACTGGACTCAAAGGGTTACCTGGGCTACTGAGGCAGAAGCACTTAAAACGAGAGGCATTAGAAGGATGGGAGGCAAGTTATTGAGGGAGACTTGGGGCCTTGTACAATGCAAAGTAAAGAAACCCTGAGGACAAGACTTCAGGTAAAGTGTCCAGCCAAGCCTTCCGGCAGGAGGAGCAGCGAGGGGGAGCCCCGATCCGCCAGCGAAGCTCCCTGGCACTGGGAGTCCCCTCAGACGGACGCAGCTTTGCTGAGGTGCGCCCCTTCCCCAATCTGTATTTCTGCGCTGAGTCAATGTGGACCTGACCCGGAAGGGCCTCCCAGGAGCCAGCTTCTCCCCACGGCCCCAAGGGCCCCCAGTCACTCAACGACAGAGCCATCTGGGCCCAAACCTCCTCATAAAGCCAGCATCTGCCCCTGGAATCGACAACTGGCTCATCAAACCAGGCCTGTGAAGACAGGAGTTTCCCGCTCCGTCTCTCCTTGGCAAAGGCGTTCCCTGAGCGTGCCACGTGAGGCTGCCCTGTGCCTGGGCAGAAAGCATGTGCCTTCCGGTGACCCCCGTCTCAACCCCTGAGCACTGCCACTGCCACGCTGGGGGCCCTCCCCCTGCCGGCCAGCGCCTGGGTATGAAGCCTCTCCTTCTCACTCTCACCTCCTGCCTGCGCTGACACCTGGCCTCACAGGGAAGCCCACCGTCCCCCTGCCTCCGAGCGACAGTCCTTTTGTCCTCCCCCCACACGCCTCAGAGGCGCCAGGTGAGGACAGTGTCCCTTGGTCTCCATTGCTCCTTCCAAATCCCTGCCTCCATGAAGCCCATGCCTACGGCCATTCCCGCCACCCTTCCTGCTGCTGTCACCTACCACCTGCCCGTTACTGCCCTGCTGCCTCCGCCACGTCGCGGGCTCACCGTCGCCGCTCCATGCCCACTCCTCTCACCATCCTCATGACCATACATGGACACCAACACTGCACACACGTGCAGACCCAGCCCCTGGGCTCTCAGGTCCTATGCCTGCTCACCTCCAAAGCAGCTTCCTCCACTCCGTCTCCAACGCCTCTTCCCGCCACACCCTGAGCTTATACTCCCTTCTGCCACAGTCTCAATTCCATGCTTTGCCTCTGACCACCACCAACTATCCTCCCAGTAAACACATTCTAACATTTCCCACTCAACCCTGCAACTGCGTCCGGACAGACAACCCACTGCAGCCCTCAGCCAGCTGCCCAGCCTAGTCTCCCAGCTTCTGGGGGTTCTCACCCCTGTGGTGCCCCATCTACGCTCCCTGCTCGATGGTGTCACCCAGGCCGAGGTCTTTAAACGCTGGCCAGAGGCTGGTTCCCCCCCGCTCCCCACTCTGCCTTTGCGATCCAGCTCTCTCCTTTGTACGAAAAACCAGCCAGCTCTTCCCTCATGTCTTTTCATGTTGTGTGTCTCCTACACGCTCACCCTATTACCACTCACAACACTTCTGACGCCCGATGTGGGGGGGAGGGTTCCCCACACCAAGCAATGTTCTGAGACACCAGCTGGCTGTCCTAGAATCTGACTCAGTTCTGACACTGCCGACCTGGAGAGTGTCAGTCCCACAGACTCAGGGCTCAGCCTGCCCCCTTGAGACGCCAGCTGACAGGCCAGGCTGTCAAACCTGTGCGGGTGACCAACTGGCTATAGATTCACGGTTCCCAAGACCCCCTCCTAGGGTTCCCTTAATTTGCTAGAGCAGCTCCGGGAACTCAGGGAAATACTTACTATTACCAGACGGTTATAAACGCTGTGATAAAGGACACAGCTGAACAGACAGATGAAGAGATACACAGGGTGACGTCTGGGGGGGTGGGATCCCGAGCTCAGGGGCTTCTGTCCCTGTGGAGTTGGGGTGTGTCACCCCCCTGGTTCGTGGTTGTGTTCAGCGACCTGGAAGCTCTCCGAACCCCGTGCTGTTGGGATTTTACGGAGCTTCCTCACATAGGCACGATCGATCATTAGCTCCATTTCCAGGCCCTCCCCCGCCCCTCTGGAGAAGTGGGGGGTGGGGCTGACAATTACAGCTTCTGATCATGGCTAGGTCTCCTGGTGAGCAGCCCCCACCCAGGAGCCACCCAGGGGCCCACCCAGAGTCTCCTCATTAGAACAACAGATGCTCCTAGTGCTCTGATCACTTAGGAAATCACAAGGGTGTTACGAGCCGTGTGCCAGGAGCCGGGGGCAGAGACCAATACATGTATTTTCTGTTACCTCGCATCTGCCCTGAACACCAGGCTTACATCCTTACCTCCTGTTGAGCATCTCCACCTGGACATCACACTGGCATCTTAGACTCAGCATTTCCAAAACGGAACAGATGATTCTCCCTACGGCCCCCCAAACCTGTCTTCCCCACTTAATGGCACTATTACATATACCTAACTGCTCTAGCAAGAAAAACTGAAAATTACCCTTTTTCCTAACTTTACTCCACCCCCAGTATCCATCACCAGGTCCTCTGGGTTCTCCCCCAAAGCAGGTTTCAACTGCTGTCCCTGGTCGTCACGCCGCCCAAAACAGAGCCAGCTCTCAGGGCAAACACCCACTGGTTCCTGCGCCCCGAAGCCATTCCCCACCCAGCATCTACACTGATTATTTCCAAATCGCTTTACTGAGGTGTAACTGACAAGCAGTAACCACACATGCTTAAAAGGGCACGATATGGTACATTTTGACATGTGTGAAAGAAACACAGACACCACACCAAGATAATACACATGCCCACCAACCCCAAGTTTCCCGGCGCCCTTCGGCCGTCTCTCCCTGCCCTGCCCCACCTCCTGGGCCCCAGGCGACCACTCATCTGCTTTCTGCCACCAAAGATCGGACGATATTTTCTGGAATTTTAGATTAATGGAATCATGGAGTATGTACTCTTTTTTGGACTGGCTTCTTTCATTCCAGTAACGTTATTGTGGGGATTCATTCACGTTCTTAAATGTATCAAGTTTGTTCCTTTTCTTAATTGAGGAGACTGATTTTATAAAATAGTTTCATTGAGATATTCCCATACCATGAGAGCAACCCATTTTAACTGCATAATTCAATGAATGTTAGCGTGTTTATCGTGCTTTACGATAATCACCAATCTCAGAATACATTCATGTCCCCAAAGAGAAACCCTGTATCCAACAGCAGTTATTGTCTTTGTGGACTTGCCTACTCTGGAAATTTCATATAAATGGAATCCTATGATACATGGTCTTTTGTAAGGGGCTTCTTTCCTTCAAAATAATGTTTTCAAGGGCCATCCACCTTGTAACACGTGTCAGTACTTCACGCCTTTTTATTGCTCAGTAATCCCCCATTATAAGGACACACCACACTCTGTTTACGCATTTATCATTGATGGACACTTGGGTCGTTTCTACCTGTGAACAGTGCTGCTAGGAACAAGTTTCTCTGTGGACACGTGTGTTTATTTCTCGAGTACATTCCCAGGAGAGCAGTTGCTGGGTCCTATGGTAACTCTATATTTAACATTTTGAGGAGATATTTTCCAGAGTGTTCTCCACAGTAGCTGCACCATTTTACAATCCCACAAGGAATGATGAGGGTTCCAAAATTCTCTACATCCTCTCCAACACTTATAATCTCCCGTATTTTATCTGTTATAGTCATTCTAGTGGGTGTGGTTTCTCATTGTGGTTTTGGTTTGCATTTTCCTAATGACTAACGATGTCAAGGCAAATTTTCATGCACTTATTGGCCATTTGTACATCTTCTCTGGAGAAATATCTGTCCAAACTCATCGTCCCGAGCCTAGGTTTTTCAAACGTACATCAGATCACGACTCTCTCTTCAGCCCCATCGCTACCACCCCACCATCCCGTCCCTCCACATTGACCTAATTCTAGCCACACTGGTCTCCTTTATGTCGTTCAAACAAGCCACGTTTTTGTCCATCTCGGGGCCTCTGCTCTTGCTCTTCTCTCAGCCAGGAGGACCCCAGCCTGGTATTTCACTTGCGGGTCATTCTTACCCTTCAGGCCTGAGGTCTAATGTCACCTCCTTGGAGACACCTTTCCACCCCTGCTGAAGTAGCCCCTTCCCCAATTACTCCCGAACACATCACCTTGTCTATTTCCTTCACAAAGCTTATTACAATCTGAAATTATTTTGTTTACATGTTTTCGTCTTCCCCCTTGTAAGGCCTTCCCCTGAGGCCCGAGCCCTCACGTGTCTCATTTATAAGTACATCCCCAGTGCTAGCACAGTGCCAGGCACAGAATGATCAAAACTATATCTGTTCAGTAAATGAATGAACCAATTGCCTCATTCTAGGTGCTACAACAGAGCAATGAGAGCCACGTTTAAACACAGGTTTAAGCACATCTGGACTTATCCTTCTAAACGAGGTGTTTCCTTCAAAAGTAGTCCCCTAGGAGGTCAAAGACTTATTTTGACAAATACTGCTACTGCTTAATACATGTTTGGAGTTATATACAATATGATAACAACTATAGAAAAAGAAATAGGAAAGAAAACTCAAGCATAAACACCAAAATGTCAGAGAGTGGTGGTTTCAAAGTGATAAGATTATAAATGACTTTTTATCTTGTATTTTAGTTTTCCAAAATTAAACATATGCTATATACTTGTTTTCTTTTTAGTTTTATTTATTCAAGTGTGTTTTTCCAGGACCCATCAGCTCCAAGTCAAGTAGTTGTTTCAGTCTAGTTGTGGAGGGCGCAGCTCACACTGGCCCATGTGGGGATCGAACTGGCAACCTTGTTGTTAAGAGCACCGCGTTCTAACCAGCTGAGCTAACCGGCCGCCCCTGCTATATACTTTTTAAGCAAGGATTTTTCAACCTTCTCTTAAGGACTAACCTCGGGAACCAGTTACAATCACATCAGAAAGCACTTATTGCTTTAGAAATCATGACTGTCTTTTATTCAGCACACACTGAAATGCATTCTGTTCTAAACACGAGGGAGGTTTGGATATAACGCATTTATTTGCTGGCACTGACTCCAAATAAGTGTAAAGGACAATTCACACTCACTGAGGGCACTTTATGTGGAATATACTATGTTAGTTGTCATGGGGGGGGTGTCTGTTATAAAAGGATAAAAAGCATCGCTGGTATCCGTGTGCACCAAGGCTCTCACTGTAGCCCTGATATGCAAGAACAAGGGAGAAATGACTTAACTGTCTATGTGGAAATCATTCAATAAATTATGGTGTACGTGTGCAGCAGTTCAACAGAGTAAGATAGTTATATAGTGTTGATGTGGAAAGATAGCCAACATATTGTTAAGTGAAAAAGAGAAACCTACAAAATAACATAGATGACCTCATTACTGCTTTAAAAAAAAAATACTAGTATGTGAACATTCATTCAAAAGATCAAAAATGAGAGTGTGTACCATGTGCGAGGTATCACTCTAAGGACTGAGAACACAGCCATAACTAAGACAATCCCTGACCTCAGGGAGCTCACATTCAGAAGAGAAAGGGACAAACGCAGACACACAATTTCAGCTTGGACACCGCACCCAGGGTAATGGGCAGTGACTGCCAGGGGACAGTGGCCGATCAGCTGCAGTGGTCAGGGATGGCCTCTTTAAGGGGGTGATATTTGAGGTGCATAGAATTGACGAATAAAAATAATGTGACCATGCGAAGAACTTGGGGCAAAACATTCCAAGATGATATAATCAGAACAAAGGCTGTGAGACCAGAAACAAGCTCCACAGTCCACGGGGCAGAAAGCAAGCCAGTGTGCCCGGGGCAGGTATAAAGGGGTCGGAGGGCAGGAGGGCCAGGTGGCACAGGCTTGGACGTGGCTAAGTTAGGGGTTTATTTTAGTGCAATAGGAAGCCGAGAGAGAGGTTTAAGAGAGGATCCACATCACCGGAATTTGGCTTAAAAATATCACTGGCTGCTGGGTGGGACATATGAATTTACAAATCTATGTACAAACACGTATGTAAATACATTTTAAAAGGTCTGGAAGCACACACCTCAAATTATTAACTCGGGCAAAAAGAGTGGGATCGAGGGGGATGTCTGGTGGGGGGGAATAGGCAACTCACGTTTTTCCCCATATTTCACATTGTATGAGTTTTTCATAAGAATATACTTGTACATTACTGAATAATTTTTTAAAAATTAGTCGCTGCAGAAGATATTCCCAGCAAACTCTTCAGGGTGTGAGGCGATGCCCGGGGGTCTCCGCCCTCGCCAAGGAGGCTGTTTGAGACCAGTCCCTTGGTTGAGCAGATAAGGGCTTGGCTCACACGGTTCCCCTCCTCCCTGAAACCCGCTTGCCTTCTCCACCTGGCAGATTCCTTTTCTTTCTTCTAGACACAGCACAATGTCCCCGCAGTCCCTGGGGAGGGAGCTGCTGCCTGCTGCACTCCCGCCCTCCACGCACACATCTACTACAGCACTTTCACAGTGATGTTCCAGTCACTTGCTTACTAGTGCGCTCTGTGAAGGCAGGAACTCTCCTATCCTACAGTCCAGGCCTAACCTGGAGCAGACACATCCTCATTGTCACGTTTGCAACCTTGGCCCTGCTTTAGCACGAGACACACAGCTGTCCGCTTAGCTACTGACCAGCGGCCTCTCTTTGTCCAAACTTTGGGCACTGACTGGCTGTAGAAATCTTCTCCCCAGGGAAGAGCCAAGCTGGAGGTAAAGGACCACCGTAGTCCACACTTGCATTTCCCAGACTAGAATTTCTGCAGAAGTCTTAATAGAGAAGCTATGAAGTGTTCCAGGCTAGAAAACATTTGAAGAAAGCTGCATCCTCTATAATGAAGAGTCACAATGCACACGAGCAAACGAAAAGCTCTGAAGAGTCCTACAGTAAAGAAACCTTGATTCAGCGTTTCCCCCCCAGTTCTGGTTAAAGAATCCTTTTCTGTTTGCATACCGAGTAAATCCTGCAGAATGGTAACAGCAGCAGCTAACATTCACTGAGCACCTGCTCATGTCAGGCACTAAACTGAGGACTTTCTCATTACCCTCATTCTACAGATAAAGAAACTGAGACCCAGAAAGTTTAAAAACTTGCCCAACATTTGGCAGAGTCTAGAGAAGCCCAGATCTGAGCCTGAGCAGCCTAACTGCAGTTAAGACTTAATCTCAACCACTATTTTACTAGCTCCCCAGAATACAGCCAGGTGAATGTGGGCCAGGAAACACTGATCTAGATAAGAATACAGTTTTGAAAAGCATCAGTGCAGTACACATTTTCTTTGCCTCTCCAGGCTCTTGCGACAGATGGAAGAAATTATACAACACTACTTTACCATAAGTCAAGTTCCAATGGTGAACCAGCATAAGGTATACTACTCTGCAGGACCTGGACTCAAATCTAAATGCGAATTATTGACCAAACAACTCTATGATACAACTCAAACTCGAAGCAGTTTGTGTTTCTCTGATGCCTATTTATCATGTTAGAACTTTGAAAGTGGATAATTTTTGGAGGTTTTTATATGGTACAATGAAGGCCAATCATACTTATGTTTGATTTGTCATTCAGGTTGCTATATTCAAGCAAACTTATGACCAATAAAAGTTATATAAGTCTAGAAATAAATCCTAACATCATCGTCACATGATTTTCCCCCCCCTTCTTTCGCCACACTCCCCACCCGTCCGGTTCAAGCCACTGTTTCTCAGTCTAGTTGTGTAGGACACAGCTCCCTGGCCCCTGCTGGTATTATGAGCCTTGTGCTCCCCGCACTGAGGCAGTCGGTCACCGGTCATTGGTCGGCCACTCACAGCCGCTCATGGCTGCTCACGGCAGCCCAGCTCCAGGGAGAGCCGTTGTTCACAATCTTAACTGTAGAGGGTACAGCTCACTGGCCCATGTGGGAATCCAACCGGCGACCTCAGTGTTAGGAGCACGGTGCTCCAACCACCTGAGCCACTGGGCCGTCCCTTCAACTGATTTTTGACAAGGATGCCAGGACAATTCAATAGAGGAAGGAAAAGTCTTTTCAACAAATGGTTCTGGGACAACGGGATTTCCACAAGCAAAATAATGAAGTTGGACCTCTTCCTTACACCATGTGCAAAAATTAAGTCAAAATGGATCAATGACCTTAATGTAAAAGCTAAAGCTATAAAACTCTTAGAAGAAAACATAGGAGCAAATCTTAGTGACCATCGACTAGGCCAAGTATCCTTAGATACAACACCAAAAACACAAGTGACGAAAGAAAAAGGTAGAGAAATTAAACTACATCAAAATAAAAACTTTTGTGTTTCAAAGGACGCCATCAAGAAAGTAAAACAAGGGATGGCCGGTTAGCTCAGTTGGTTAGAGCTTGGTGCTGATAATACCAAGGGTGCTGGTTCGATCTCCGCATGGGCCACTGAGAGCTGCGCCCTCCTTAAGAAAAAAGAAAGAAAGAAAGTAAAACAACAATCCACAGAATGAGAGAATATATTTGCAAATCATATCTCTGATAAGAGAGCTGTTATCTAGAATATATATGGAATTCTTACAAGTTAATAAAAAAGATAGCCCAGGTGAGAAACTTAGCGAAGGACTTAAACATTTCTCCAAAAAAGATATACAATGGATAACAAGCACACAAGAAGAAGCTCAGCAACCTTAGCTATCAGAGAAATGCAAATCAAAAACACAATGAAATACCCTTTCACACCCATGAGGATGGTTAGAATATAAAAGACACTAACAAGTGCCAACAAGGATGTGGAAAAACTGGAACCCTCAAACACTGCTAGTGGTGGGCCAGCCCGGTGGCTCAGGCGGTTGGAGCTCCATGCTCCTAACTCCGAAGGCTGCCGGTTCGATTCCCACATGGGCCAGTGGGCTCTCAACCACAAGGTTGCCAGTTCAATTCCTCGAGTCCCGCAAGGGATGGTGGGCTCTGCCCCCTGCAACCAAGATTGAACGGCACCTTGAGCTGAGCCGCCACTGAGCTCCTAGATGTCTCAGTTGGTTGGAGCGCGTCCTCTCAACCACAAGGTTGCTGGTTCGACTCCCGCAAGGGATGGTGGGCTGCGCCCCCTGCAACTAGAAACGGCAACTGAACCTGGAGCTGAGCTGTGCCCTCCACAACTAACACTGAAAGGACAACAACTTGACTTGGAAAAAAAGTCCTGGAAGTACACACTGTTCTCAATAAAGTCCTGTTCCCTTTCCCCAATAAAATCTTTAAAAAAAACACACGAAAACATTGCTAGTGGTAATGTAAGATGGTGTAGTCACTTTGGAAGATAGTCTGGCAGTTCTCAAGCTGTTAAACATGGATTCTCCATATGACCCAGCAGTTCCACTCCTGGGCATACACCTAAGAGAAGTGATAATATACAACTACAAAAAGACTTATACATGAATGTTCACAGCAGTATTTTCCTTAGTATCTAAAAAGTAGAAACAACCCAAATTTCTATCAACTGATGAATGGATAAACAAAATGTGGCACATCCATACAATGGAATACTATTTAGCAATGAAAAGGAATGATCACACTATACACAAATATCAAATGATGTTATACACCTGAAACAAATATGTTATATGTCAATTATACCTCAATTTTTAAAAACAAGTTACATAGGGTATGCAAATCAGAAAATTATGTCTCAGCAGAGGAGAGAATTCTGTTTGGAAATGCCGCGGTTCTCAATCTAAACGCCTCATTAAATACAGATTCCATTTTTAAAAACAAAAAGAATGAAGTACTCATTTGTGCTACAACATGGATGAACCCTGGAGACACCATGCTGAGTGACAGAAGCCAGACACAGAAGACCACATATTGTCTGAAATTTATAAGAAATGTCCAGAACAGGCAAATCTGCAGAGACATAAAGTAGATAGTGGTTGCCCAGGGCTGCAGAGGGCAGGCAGGAATAGGGTGTGACTGCTGACAGGTATAGCGCTCCTTCTGAGGCGATAAAAATGTTCTGAAATTGACTATGACAGTTACACAACTGTGAACATACTCAAACCATAGAACTGTACACTCTAAATGGGGTGGGGTATGTGAATGACAGCTCCATAAGGCCGTTTTTAAATCAAGTTCTCAGGGCAGCACATCGTCTGTAACTGCTAATGCATTTCAGTGGATGGTATGCGGGTTGTGGACTAGTGGCTCTAGCCCATAGACGTAGCCATGTCACCAGAACAAAACAGTAACACCTCACACAACGCCCCTCCTGCTTCCTTACCACCTTCTCATCCTGTCTCCTGTAACACCTCTGTACACAGCTTACTCTTTCTTTTCAGCACTTATCACAATCTGTGATGATCTTTATTTGCATGATTCTTTGCTTAATATCTGCTCTCTGGCTGAACTGTAAGCTCCATGAGGGCAAGGACCATGTTTCGTTCACTTCTGTATCACTGGTGCCCAGCAGTATCTAAAGGTCAGTTCTCAGATATGTGCGGAATAAATGAACTTTCCACATCCAGTGAACCATGTCAAATTAGACTTGGTATTTTCTCAAGTTACTGAATCAAAACATCTTAATAGCCTACAAGCAGAGTCTGTTTTATTCAGTTAGGGTTTTACCGGGTCCAGTAAGGATGGAATGGGCACGCCTTGTGCAGGGGGCGAGGAGAGAGACGGGAGGGCGGAGGGAGTGGGCAGAAGCAAGAGAGGGGTGGCAAGAAGGTGCAGGCACTGGGGCAGAAAGACAAACTTACTTTTCCAGGCTGGCCATCTGCTTCACAGCTTCCACAGCTCCTGGTAGAGGCTCAAGCTCAAAAAAGAAATTCTCTGACTCCCATATGCTGATGGCCTTCTCCTGAGAAGAGGAGAGAAGCAGGTAACTGCCAGGGTCCTCAGCACCCTGCCTCATGGCAGGGCGGATGTCACAGCTTTTGGAAAAGGCTACTGACAAGAAGAGGGTGGGGCTTCCACATTCCCCTCACCCCTTCCCACACACCCAAGGACATATTTCAGAGCAGGAGGGGATGTCTGTGTTCCAGCCCTTCTCCACGAGGGATGTGACTTCTGCAAGGATCCAGCAGAGACCAGCTAAGGTAGCAGGGGCTGTGAACTCTGAGGCCTGGTCTGCCGGAGGCACAGCTGGCCCTGCCTGGGACCAGTCTTCAGGAACCACATTTGCTTGATTCTATGGCCAGGAGCATGCTGGAGGCTCTGAAGGTGGACCAGGTCTTGCCATGGCACTAGAGTCCATACATTCCAGAACTGCACGAACTCAGAGATCCTTAAGAGCACTGCTTCCCGGGGGTGGGGGGGGGGCACTGGGGCAGAGCTCCAGGCTCCTTACCCACATCAACCAGAGCAGCTCTTTTATCTGTGTTACGCGTTGGGATGCCTTTGTTTAAAACAAAGAAGTCTGCTGCTTTTAAAGTTTGAAAGTCAAAAACTCAGACTTTTGTTTTACCTATGAGAAAACTAAAGCTCAGAGGGGAAGGGATTCACCTGATGTTACACAGAATGGTGAGCAAGCGGGGAGAACCCCATCTCCCAAACCCCAGGCTAGGAGTTCCAACCTCCTGTTGCTGAGCCAAAACCAAGTGTACAGGGTGCCACACCTCTCCAGGGCCAGGCCACGGGGAAAGTGACACTGGGAGGAGAGACAACCCGCCTCTGAGAAGTACTGTGCAGGAAGGGCCTCCGCCAGGTCAGAAGCTACACACTCCAGGTCAAGAGCCACCAACACACATGAACGGGTGCGATGCACTGAGATCACACTGGCAATACTCTTGTGAACTACTCGGGGTTAAGCAAATAGTGCTTCTGCTAACATATATTCCCTCTTTGACCCTCACATCCCACACGGAGTAAAAATTGCTATCCCAATTTATAGATGAGAAAACTGAGGCTCACGGATTTTTTCCACGCCACTTATGAGTGATACTGTCAGAACTTAAACTTGGGGCTTCCCCTCACACAGAGGCATGTAGAGTGGGGGAAACATGCCCAGTGGGGGCATCAGAAGTCCTGGCACTTGCTGTGACCCTGGGCTAACCGTCTCAGCTCAGTGATCAGCATCCCAGCCGCCCTTCCCTACCTCCTTCATTAACTTGCTCTGAAACCCTGGTCAAGGCACTTCCTCTCTCTGGGCTCAATTCCTCAACTGTCCTAACAGTGTGAGATTCTAAGTCAGTTCAAATGAACTCTGCCTTCCACCTCTGCCACGCTTACCTCTCAGGGAACTGTGAAGCTCAGAAGGAATATGGATAGTGTTATTTTGTAAAGAAGTACCTACATATGTAAGCTGGGTTGGTGAGTTGGTTGGTTGTTTTTAACCAGATGCTGGGTTAGCTGGCTCAAGGGGAGTCTCTAGGATGTCCTGCTGTGAGCTGTGCTGGTGATAACGCACATGTGTTCATCTATTTAAAAAAAATCCCAGGGGCGGCCAGTTAGCTCAGTTGGTTAGAGTGCGGTGCTCTTAACAACAAGGTTGCCGGTTTGATCCCCACATGGGCCACTGTGAGCTGTGCCCTCCACAACTAGATTGAAACAGCTACTTGACTTGGAGCTGATGGGTCCCGCAAAAACACATTTAAATAAAGAGAAGTTAAAAAAAAAATCCCATTTTCTGCAATGTTCCCAGAAGCAGAAATCAGATCATTCCCCTCCTTAGTGCCCCAGAATCTCTATTCTTTGCTTTGTAATTGGAAAATGGCAACTGTCTCCTTAGACCTGGAGTCTGCACATCTGTACATGAGACTGGAAAAGCCACTTTCCTTTTCAAAGTTGGGGGTGGGCTTAGTTTCATCACCCTAATACACTTCTGGGAAGAAAAAGGGTTCCCAGATTGCCAGTGCTGTGCGCTGTCTATAAATGAGCACACACAGAGCAGGGGTGCATATTACTGAGGTTGCAAAAATTACTAGGGTATTTCCTCTGCTTTCGAGTTTTAATTAGGCCTCAGGACTGGGAGACGTCAGCACACTGGGCTCTAGGAAAGTCACCTTCTGAAGTGCCTGATGCTACTGACAAGAAATAGCACTTAATTTTCTTTTTAACACCTGCCCCTCAACAAACCAAATTATTGCTGAGGTTCCTATTGTAAGTCAAAAGGAATGTCAGAGAACAGCACTTTGGGATGGGGGCAGCTAAACGTGCTCATGCCCCGGAGGCAAACGGACTGGTCTGAATCCTGGCTGAGCCCCTTACCAGCTTCCTCACTTGGGACGTTTCTTCACTTGCATGCTGGACATAATGTCTACCTCACAGAGGAGGTAATACGGCCAACCTGTGGTTACCGAACAGGCTTTAATGTAGTAATCATCACCATCATCAACTCCTCCGGTAGTGGCCGCGGGTGGCCAATCAGGGGACGCCAGGAGACACCTAGCCTCGTTAAGTTTACGCATGGCAACAAACGCTGTTCTTTCACGAAATGGTTTAAATTTACAAGCGAAGCTGTCTGTCTGCAAAGCTGCCCGGATATTCCCTGCGGGCCCCCAGCATCAGAGAGCGGAGCACACCCAGGGGCGTGGTGACCTCCGCTCGGTCCTGCGGGACCCACGGAGCAAGGAGCTAAACCAAGGCGTTGATCTCACCCCGTCTTGACCACGGACTCACTGCGTGATGTCCAGAAAGCCACTCCGTCTCTCCTGGTTTCAAATACCACTGGGAGCTATGCTTTTGGGGAAAAGGGGGGAAAAGAATGGTAAAGACACTCAACTTCATGAGGATGGAGAAACAGAAATGCGACTGTGGCAGAGGTCAAAGGGGACTTTCATTGTAACGGTATTGTATGTTTAAAAAGAAGATTTGAGGCCAACTATACCCAAACTTTTAAAGTTAGCTGAAGAGAGAGAGTTAGGTACGTTACGGTCTACGTTCTCCCCAATTTTGAGACGCTGAGCGCAGGGCTGCGCCCGGCGCCGCGCCCCCCGCGCCCCCCGCGCTCCCCGCGCCCTGGTTTTGTGAGCGGACCCTCGAGGCTCGGGGCGGTGACCCACCCAAGGTCACGACTGCTCCCGGCCGGGCCTCGGCGTGCGGAGCCGCCCCAGCGGGCGCGGGGCCCCGGGGCGGGCACGGCGCCGGGGCGGGGGATGCTCACGCTCAGCCCGGGCTGCAGGCGGCCGTACTGCTCCGACAGCCAGAAGCCGCGCCGCTCCTCCAGCGCGACGAAGGGCTGGTCGGGGAAGCGCGCGCGGAACTTCTTGAGGAAGCCGCCCTCGAAGTCGGCCAGCACGCCGTCCATGTCCACCAGCACCCGCAGGGCTCGGCCGCCCGTCGCGCCGGCCGGGCCGCCGGCCGCCCCGCGCCGCCCCGCCGGGCCCGCCGAGCCGCGGGGCCGCGCAGCACACCAGCCGCGCAGGCGGATCATGGCGCCTCACGCTCGCTCGCCGCGGCCGGCGGGGCCGCCAGACATGACCGCCGGAGGAGGAAGCCCTGCCGGCCGGAGCGCGCGGGGGTCGCGGGCAGACGGGAGCGAGCGCGCAGGCTCCGGCCCCAGAGCGAGGTTGCGGCGCGCGCCCCACGCACCGTGTGGCCGCGTTGCCCTTAAAGGGACACGCGCCCCCGCAGAGGCGGGGCCCGAAGGGCGTGGGTGTGAGGGCTGCCCCGTGCGCTGGGATGGGACAGCACCGTCGCCGGCTCTGCAGTCGCATCTTCTCGCCGGACGCCGGTCTTGGCACCCTCCTCACACTGCAGCGCACGATGGAGGCGCAGGCAGCCGATGGAGCCAGCCTGTAGCCACCCACACGTTTATTGAGCCCTTTCTGTGTGAACAAATAGACGAGGCCCCTGCCATCCTAAAACTTACATTTTATGAGAGAAGACAGACAAAAAACAAATGTACCTACAAAACAGGCAAAATCATTTTAGGGAGCGACAGTAGTATGAAGGCGCCAAGACAGGGGGGTGTGCAGTCTGAAAACCCCTTCTTTTTTATAGTGTCTCTGGGGAGAGGTTGGTATGAGTAAAAACAAAAGAAAACTTTCAACTATCACAAGGCCTTAATAAACCTGGTGATTTTCAAAAATATTGTGCGGACGGAGTCCCAGAGAGCAGTTTCCAGGCTCCCGGCCTCCGGTGGAGACGTGTTGGCTCCAGTGGTGGTTGGTCAGTTGGCTGCTGATGTAACTGCTGTGGTGCACTGGTTGGTTGGTCGGTTGGTTGGCTGGTTGGCTGGTTGGCTGGTTGGCTGGTTGGTTGGCTGGTTGGCTGGTTGGTTGGCTGGTTGGCAGGCAAAGAAGTGGGCGGCAGATTGCAGATCGTGTGTCTCGCCTGGCCACCAATAAGACTATAGTGGTATGACTCCCCTATCCATGGCTCCGTGTGTGCATTCCTTTTTGGCCTCACCATATCCTGCATTCTTATGTGGGGAGCGGGAGCTGAGACCCCGCATGACATCCTGCATGACAAAATCTATAAATAAATATATTGTTATGTACCCTGGTTTAGGTTGATGGAGAAGTGGAGGGATTGGCGGGGTGGTCAGGGAAGGCCCTTTGTAGGAGCTGATGCTGGAGCAGAGACATAAATGATGAGAAAGAGTATGCAGGAACCAAAGAGAGGAATGGTCCAGACAGCAAGACCAGCAAACTCAAAGGTCTGAGGCAGGGAGTGAAGCCTCGGAGTGACGAGAAGGCCAATGAGACCAGTTTTCCTTCTTGTATGTATTTGGCGTATGTTTGCTGAGCATCTCCTATGTGCTGGGCAGTGGATGCCAAGTGGTCAACAAAGTCCCCATGCTCATGGGCTGACATTTCTGGATCCTTCTGAAAGTATGATAAAGGAAGGGTAGAGTGATCCAAACTGAGGTCAGAGAGATGGTCAAGGGCCAGCAAGAAAACACTGTGGCACAGTGTGGGGTCCCACTGACTATGCCACATAGTAAGTCTTCAGCACCCGGGCACAACTGGTTACTCTTAAGGCATCTCACGAATTCAAGGGCAGGGACCAGGTCTGACTCGTCCCTACATCCTGAATGAATGAGTGTGGAGGTAAACGTGATCCCTGCAATCACTGTTTGGTTATTCTGTGACTCCCTAACTAAGATTTCCCACCATGCTTTTTCACCTTGATAGTCATTCTTTAATTACATCGCCATGTTTTTCTTCATAATTTTATTATGAAAATTTTCATACAGAAACGTTTAAAGAACTATACAATGAAGATAAACATGCCCACCACCTGGGTTCTGTAGTTAACAGTTTGCTCTTTTGCTTTCACATATACCGGTATCAGTGAATCTCTCCATCCCCCCACCCATGCATCAGTCCACGTTATTCTTTGTTGCATTTCAAAGTAAGCTGCAGACAGCAGTACATGTCACCACTAAACACATCAGCCTAAGTAGCTTGAAGTGAGTGCAATATATTTAAAGGTAAATTTTACAAATGAAATGCATAAATCTTAACTTTATCATTCCCTGAGTTTTGACAAATGCATCCCTAGAAGATATAGACAGGTGCTGTCCAGTAAAAGCACAGTCAGTGATGAGAACAATCTGTGCTGTCCAGACACAGTAGGCACCAGCCATGTGTGATTAAATGAAGCCACTGAGACTGAAGAACTAAATTTTCCATTTTAGTTAATTTCAATAATTTAAATTTAAATTTAAATAACTCGTGTGTGGCTGGTGGCCAGTGTGTCAAACAGTACTGATATAGAACATTTCCATCTTTCCAGAAAGTTCCTTCCTGCTCCTTCTCCACCAGCCCCTTCTCCCACTGTCCTAATTTTTTCTTACCTCGAATGAGTTTTACCTCCTCTCGAACTATAAACGGAATCATATGATATGTACTTTTTTGTGACTGACTTCTTTCACTCATCATGCCTTTGAGAGTCACTCAAAAAAACACGTTGTGTGTACCGGAAGTTTGTTTCTTTTCTTGCTGAATTCTATTTCACTGTGTGAATATACCTGAGTTTATTCAATCTCCTTTTGGTAGACATTTGGCTGTTTTGAGTTTGGAAAAATTATGAATAAAGCTGCTATGAACATTCATATGAGTCTTTTTGTGGATGTATTCTTTTTTCTCTTGGGTAAACACTTAACAGTGGGATTGCTGAGTCTCAGAACATGTATATGTTTAGCTTTATAAAAAATTGCCAGACATTTTTCAAAGTGATCGTGCCATTTAACAGCCCCACAGACAATGTGTGCAAGCGGTTAGCTCCGCATCCTCACCCACGTTTGATGCTGTCAGTCTTTTTACTTTTAGCCATTCTGGTGGGTGTGTAGTGGTACCTCATTGGATTCTGTGTTGCATACATCGCCATTACTTTATTGTTTACATGTGGATTGTCATTTTTTTGTCCTCTCCCTTTGGAATGTATGTTCCATGAGGGTAAAAACCTTGTCTGTTTTTTTTTAAACTAGTACATCCTTAGTGCCTAGAACAGGGCCTAACGTATAGTACATGCTGAACAAACTCATTCATGCACATATCCAACAGATGGCTTTTGAGAGCCTTGAGCCGAGCAGATAATATTATTACCATTGGACAAGTGAGAAAATTGAGACTAAGAGACAAGCGACTTCACCGTGTTCAACAGTGCTAATAAGAAATGCTAATCATAACTAACATATGTGGATGCCTACTATGTGCCAGACACCATCTAGGCTCTTTATGTAAATTGATAGAGAGGTGGAGGAATTGGTGGAGTGGTCAGGGAAGGTCCCTTTTAATCCCCACAACATTTCCATGAAGAATAATAATATTAACCCATTTTAAAAGATAAAAACACTGAGGCACAGAGACATTAATACTAACTTGCTCCTTGGTGTGGTAATTTAAAACAATGTTGATACACTACCTTTCAAGAGGTGGAGCTGAATTCCTATCACCTTGATTGTGGGCTGGATTTAGTTCTTTACTTCTAATGAATAACATAAGTGATGGTTTGTGACTTCCAAGAATAGTTCATAAAAGTCATTGCAGCTTCCTCTTTGCCCCCCCCCCCTCTCATTACTCACCCTTCCACATCTGCGGACACTCCAGCAGCTGTAAGGAAACATCCCCATGAGGAGGAACTCAGGAGTGCCAACAACCAGAGAGAAGCTGAAACCTCCCAACAACAGCCATGGAGGGAGACATCTTGGAAGCAGGTCCTCCAGCCCCAGTCAAGCTTTCAGATGATGCAGCTTTGACTGGCACTTTCACTACAACCTCGTGACAGACCCTGGCTCAGAATCACCCAACTTAGCTGCTCTCAGATTTGTAATTCAGAAACTATAGGGGATAAAAAATGTTTGTTGTTTCAAGCCTCTAAGTTTTGGGGTAATTGTTACACATCAATAGATCACTAGTATACCAGGTCACTAGTAAGTGTTAGAACTAGGATTCAAGTCCAGACGGTCTGACTCCAATTGTCACAGTGTTCATAATGCTGTCTGTCCTTCACTGAGTGTCTCCCCTGTGCCAGGCCCTGTGAAATGGTCTCTTGCATGAGTTATTTGGGTTGGGGGCTAGTGCCCTGATCCTTGCGCTGTCTGCAGCGACTGGGGCTCAGGCTCTAGAGCTCAGCAGCCTGGGTTTGAATCTTGACTCCACCACTTATCACTTACAATCCTTTGACGTACCTTTAAACATCACCTGGGTTACATTTCCTTGTTTAAAATGGAAATAATCATAGTATCTACCTCCTAGGGTTATTATGAATTATATGGATTTTTACATTTAAAGCATTTAGAACTGAGTCATGCACACAGTGGGCAATCAATACACATCGGTTGTATTACCTCGCATGTTGTTTTCTATCAATCACGGTGACTTACAGCATGTAATGTAAAGCACTTTATCTTGTTGTATCTTCACAATGACCCCATGAGGTAGACACCGTCCTTTCACTGGATGGAAATAGCCTCAGAGAGGTCAAAGTGATTTTTCCCAGGTCACGAAGCTGGCAACCAACACAGTGAGCCTGTGAATCAAGCCCCTATGACTTCAAACCAATTTTCCCCATCATATTATCTTCCAGTTTCTGCATTAACCTAGATTTTCTGCTAACGGGGTAGGTTGGGAAGAGAATTCACATTTACTGAGGGCCTACTGGTGCCAAGCACTGTGCTAAGGGCTTTCCATATGTCTTTCATTTACCCACACAGCAAAGCGGTGATTCTCTTATTATTATGAAATGTTTTCCCAGGTTCCTTCCCATGCTTAGCACACAAAAGGTATGAAAAATATTCTTGTTCAAATGAAAATAGCCCAAACTGTACAGAAGTTGATTTTTTATGATAAAGAGGATTATTTTGCCCTATTGATCAAGGATCCAGCCTGCCAAGAATATTGTCTTGGGTGAAATAGACAGGGAGCTCCTGACCAGCAACCCACCACTTGGACCTGTGTCCCCTTCCATCATCCAGAATCATGTAACTGGTCTCTCCCAGCTGAGATGCTACTTGTGAGGGAAAAAAGCGTAGCATCTTCATGGGGCTCAGAACCTCATATGCGCTCTGTTCTTGCTTTGTCTGCAGGGAGTAGCTGCTGTACTTGTTGCTACCCGTGTGCTGGTCTGTACTGAGGTGCATGTGACCCTGTTAGCCTTTTAGGGGGGCCTGCTTGCCCTGTTGTTGAAGCCTGTGGTCCTGGCCTTTCACCTCATTGCAAAGTCCTCTCCATGTTCTGACCATGGTGGCAGCAGGACTGGGTACATCTGGGTGACCTACATACCCTGAAAGGTCCACTTACTACTAGGTGCCTCTCTCAGGTACTGCAGGCCTCCCAGTGAGGGGCTGTGCTGACCCAGCACCGGATTAGCATGAGCTGTGTTGAAGAAGGCTTGGCCTTTCACCGTTCACGCCAGGGGAGCTCTGGGAGCATTGTTTGTTTCTTTTTCTTTCTTTCTTTTTTTTTTTTATTGGGGAAGGGGAACAGGACTTTATTGGGGAACAGTGTGTATTTTTTCCAGGATTTTTTCCAAGTTGTTGTCCTTTCAGTCTTAGTTGTGGAGGGCGCAGCTCAGCTCCAGGTCCAGTTGCCGTTGCTAGTTGCAGGGGGCGCAGCCCACCATTCCTTGTGGGAGTCGAACCAGCAACCTTGTGGTTGAGAGGACACACTCCAACCAACTGAGCCATCCGGGAGCTCAGTGGCAGTTCAGCTCAAGGTGCCGTGTTCAATCATTAGTTGCAGAGGGCGCTGCCCACCATCCCTTGCGGGAAATCGAACTGGCAACCTTGTGATTGAGAGCCCACTGGTCCATGTGGGAATCAAACCGGCAGCCTTCGGAGTTAGGAGCACGGAGCTCCAACCGCCTGAGCCACCGGGCCGGCCCGCATTGTTTGTTTCTAACTGACCTGCCCCTTGTGAGTTGTAACTCTGGGTGAGAAGAAGCCAGGGCCAGCATCTGACTGCTCCTCTATCTAAGTTTCCTCTCAAATTTGCAGTTGCAGGACTCATTCCCATTTCTCCTTAAGTATCTGGGAACTCCCTTTCCATACAGTTTTCTCTACATAGGGATTCCAGCAAACCTCAGACAAAACACAAAGAAATTTGGAATTGAGAAATCTCAACCGAAAAGCTGGCTTTAAGTCAAATGACTTTTTTGTTGATAGCTGCTTTCTGCCCTTTCCCTTCTGGATGGCAATCAACCTGATGACTTAGGCTTTTGGAGCAAAAGGGGTAAAGAGGAAGAAACCAGCTGACTGACAAGGAAAGGCGTGACAGAATGTATTTCAAATATACTGTGCCCAAGCAACAAAAGAAAAAATAAAAGACTTCATCAAAATTAAAAACTTTTGTGCGTCAAAGAACTCTACTAAGAAAGTGAAAGATAATCCACAGAATGGGAGAAAATATTTGCAAATCATATATATGGAAAGTGACTTTTATCCTGAATATATGAGGCCTAACAATCAAGTTTGCAAACTTGCCACCGTGCGCTTACATTGGCAGCCCTGTGCAAACAGCCCAGTAAGGGTTCATAACCTTGGTATATCAGTGTCTCACAGCTGTGTTTGTGTGGATATGTGGCAGTGTCTTGCTGAGCGGCATTTATTATTGTTGTGTGTTTTTGTGTGTCGTCACAAGAATGTCTGAGCTTGAATTAGAGCAACAAACAAGCATTAAATTTTTGTTAAACTTGGCAAGAGTGGAAGTGAAATCAGGGACATATTAATCCAAGTTTATGGGGATAATGCCATGAAGAAAACGGCAGTGTAGGAATGGATTAAACATTTTTCTGAGGGGAAGAGAATGCGTCACTGATGAAGAGAGATCAGGCGCTGCCAGTAATGAGCAGAACTGATGAAAACATTGCAAATTCATTGAATTGTGCGTCAAATCGTCAGCTGACTTTGAGAAGCACAGCAGACCAAGTAAACATCGATAGAGAAACAGTTAGGAAAATCTTAACTGAAAATCTTGGCACGTGAACGGTGTGTAAGAAAATGGTTCCAAAGGAGCTCACCAATAAACAAAAACAAGGGAGGGTCAAAGTTTTGCCAAGACCTTTTGGAGAGGCAAGATGATGTTTTGGGCTGTGTTATCACTGGTGATGAAACATGGGTGTACCAATACGACCCTGAAACAAAGCGTTAAAGTGCACCATGAAAATTATCCAATTCTCCATGACCAGAAAAGTTCTGTCAGTCCAAATCAAGAGTCCAAACGATGTTGCTAAGTTTTTTGATAACAGAGGGTTTATTTATTATGCATTTGTACCAATTGGACAAACAGTTAACCAAGTTTCCTATTTGGAAGTGCTAAAAAGGCTGCATGAAAAAGTTAGACGACCTGAACTTTTCACCAACAATTCATGGCTCTTGCATCACGACAGTATACCATCTCTCACGGCACTGTCTGTGAGGGAGTTTTTATCCAGTAAACAAATAAGGCACCCGATCTGGCCCCCCAGTGACTTCTTTCTTTAGCCAAAGATAAAGAAAATATTGAAAGGAAGACCTTTTGATGACATTCAGGACATCGAGGGTAATACAGCAACAGCTCTGATGGCCATTCCAGAAAAGAGTTCCAAAATTGCTTTGAAGGGAGGACTAGGTGCTGGCATCAGTGCATAGCTTCCCAAGGGGAGTACTTCAAAGGTGACCATAATGAGGTATGTAGCACTTTTTCTAGGATGAGTTCATGAACTTAATTGTCATGCCTTGTATAAAGAACTCTTACAACTCAACAATAAAAAGACTTCTGGTCAAAATGATGGACTAGGTAAATGCTGTACTTGCCTCTTCTAATGACCACATCTAATATACAACTAAATTATAGAACAACCACCCTTGAGAGCCACCTGAAGACTAGAGGAACAGAATTCCTATAACTAAGAATATAAAGAAGAAGCAACATTAAGACTGGAAGAGAGGCAGAAAAGCAAAACTAGCTGCTTCCATACCCATGTGTGGCCGTCAAGAATCAGGAAATATATCTCAGCTGCGGAGGTCCTCCCTCAGGAGCACGGAATCCCAGCCCCACACTGGGCTCCTCAGCTAGGAGCACCAGTGCTGAGAAGAGGAGGCCCCGCACATCTGGCTGTGAAAATCAGCAGGGATACCATCTGGATGACATGGAGGATTTCGGTAAACAAAGGTGTCCTCTTAAAAGACCCAAGCATAGACTCGGTCATGCACAAACACTCACACGAAGCTCCAGTGAAGAAACAGCATCTCAAAAAGAGCCACAGACTTACAGGGAGGAACTGAATTGTCTGGCTTCAGGGTGAAGGCTTGAGGGGCAGCTCTCCCCAGGACAGAGGTGCTGGCAGGCATCATTGTTCCTTTGTTGAGCCCTCCCTCCACACAGCCTGCAGGCACAGGTGAGCACCAAATATGAGTCTTCATTAACCTGGTTAACACTGCTTGCCCTACCCTGGTGATTCCCTGAGACCCCAATACACCCAACTGTGCACCAGCCTGAACTTCTTTTAGCAGGTTCCTCACAAACATTCCGCTTTGGTCCACACTGCGGACTTTTCCAAAATCTCTCAAAGGTCCACAAACCCCAAACAAGCAGTAGCTGGCCTTGGTGTGCCTGGTACTATTTGCTAAGTGGCTCCAAGCCCAGCACTAAGCGGCTCCAAGCCCAGTCTTGGTTTGAAGCATAACCTCTACTAGACAACTCCAAGCCCAGCAAAGTCAGCTACCACCACAGATGACTTTGTAGCTCCTTGTGCCTGGGCTGGGCACAAGCCACAGCTGCCTTGGCCTGCACCAGAGCCCCTCCTAAGAGACCCCAGAATCATCATACCCTGTGGCTGGCTTCAGACCACACCAGAGCACCACCCAATTAGCTCCACAAACTACACACCCAAAGGGTGGATTTGGCAGGCACTAAAGTGAATTCTTTTCCATGGGATTAGCCCCCACACAATAGCTCTTCTGCTATAATATGGCCAGTCCTCAGAGCCAGTCAGCCTGAAGGTCAATCTCACTCACTGGCGTGCCAATAGCAATCAAGGTTCAACTATAACAGATGGGCACACACAACCCACAGAAGGGGTACCCATGGAAAACCCAACTCGGATGACCTGGGAGACTGCGCCACTGGACCCCACAGGACCTCTACTACTTAAGGCTAAGACTGGGAGAAATAGCAGATCTACCTCATACATAGAAACAAACACAAGGCGACAGCTAAAATGAGGTGACAACGAAACACGTTGCAAACAAAACAACAGGACAAAACTCTAGAAGAATTAAACAAAATGGAGACAAGCAATCTACCAGATGGAGAGTCCAACACACTGTTTACTCAATGAACTTATGGGAAGAATAGTTAAACTCAGTGAGAACTTTAACAAAGAAATAGCAAACGTGAAAAAAAACCCAGTCAGAATAGAATAATACAATAACTGATATCAATAATATCAATAATACATTAGATGAAATCAATATCAGATTAGATGAAGCAGAAAACCAAATCAGCTAATTGTAAGACAAGTTAGCAGAAAACACCCAATCAGAACAGCAAAAAGAAAAAAAGAATTTCAAAAATTAGGATAGTTTAAGGGACTTCTGGGACAACATCAAGCATACCAACATTCACATATCACAGGGGTACCAGAAAGAAAAGAGAGACAGCTAGGGACTGAAAACCTATCTGAAAACATAATGACTGAAAGCTTCCCTAACCTGGTGAAGGAAATAGACATACAAGTCCAGGAAGTACAGAGAGTCCCTATTTGGGGACATTCGAAAAGATGAACCTAAAGAGTCCCACACCATGACACATCATAATTAAAATGCCAAAGGTAAAACACAAAGAGAGAATCTTGAAAACAGCAAGAGGAAAACAGTTAGTTACTAACAAGGGAGCTCCCCTAAGACTTCTAGCAGATTTTTCAACAGAAACTTTGCAGGCAAGAAATGACTGACCACAAATATTTGAAGTGATGAAAAGCAAGGAATTACAACCAAGATGACTCTACCCATTTAGAATTGCAAGAGAGATTAAGAGTTTCCCAGACAAGAAAAAGCTAAGAGAGTCCGTCATTACCAAATCAGCATTACAAGAAATGCTAAATTGACTTCTTTAAGAAGAAGAAAAATGTATATATGAATAATAAAATGGCAATAACTACATACCCGTCAATAATTTCTTTAAATGAAAATGGACTAAATTCTCCAATCAAAAGACATTGGATGGCTGAATGGATAAAAAAACAAGACCCATACATATGCTGCCTACAAGAGACCACTATCAGGTCAAAACATATACACACAGACTGAAAGTAAAAGGATAGAAAGAGATATTTCATGAAAAGGAAATGAAAAAAGAGCAACACTTTTATATCAGACAAAATAGCCAATAAAGACTATAATGAGGACAAAGAAGAATATTTTGTAATGATAAAGGGATCAATCCAGAAGGAGTCTATAACCCTTGTCAACGTTTACACACCCAATATAAAAGCACCTAAATATAAAAAGCAAATACTGATAGATATTAAGGAAGAGATTGACAGAAATAGAGCAATCGTATGGGACTTAAGCTCCGTTAACATCAATGGATAGATCATCCAAACAGAAAATCAACAAGGAAATACTGCCCTTAAATAGCACATTAGGCCAGCTGGATTTAATGAGTATTTTTAGAACATTTCACCCCAAAGCAGCAGAATATACATTCTTTTCAAGTGTACATGGAACATTTTCCAGGATAGGCCACGTGTTAGGCCACAAAACAAGTCTCAATAAATTTAAGAAGATTGACATCATATCAAGCATCTTCTCTGATCACAATAGTATGAAACCAGAAATCAATTACAAGAAATAAATTGGAAAACACACAAACACGTGCAGGCTAAATAACAGGCTACTAATCAATGAATGGGTTAACAATGAGATCAAGGAAAAAATCAAAAGGTATCTTGAGACAAATAAAAACAAAAACACGATGACCTAAAATCTGTTGGACACAGCCACAGCAGTGCTAAGAGAGGAATTCAAAGCAATACAGGCTTACCTCAAGAAATAAGAAAACTCTCAAATAAAAAATCTAAACGTACACCTAAAAGAACTAGAAAAAGAAGAATAAACAAAGCCCAAAGAGAGTAGAAGGAAGACAACAGTAAAGATCAGAGCGGAAATAAATGAATAGAGTCTAAAATATATATGTATATACAAAAGATCAATGAAACCAGGGGTTGGTTCTTTGAAAAGATAAACGAAATTGATCAACCTATAGTCAGACCCATCAAGAAAAAAAGCGAGAGAACCCATATAATAAAATCAGAAATGAAAGGAAAGGAAGAAGTAACACCACAAAAATACAAAGGATTATAGAAAATACTATGGACAATTATATGCCAACCAAGTGGATAGCCTCGAAGAAATAAATACGTTCCTAGAATTTTACAATCTTTCAAGACTGAATCAGGAAGAAACAGAAAATCTGAACAGATTGATACCTATTAACACAATCAAATCAGTAATAAAAAAACTCCCAACAAACAAAAGTCCTGAACCAGATGGTTTCACAGGTGATTTTACCAAACATTTAAAGAAGAATTAATACCTATCCCTCTCAAACTATTTAAAAAAAAAAAATTGAAGAGAAGAAAAGGCTCCCAAACTCATTTTATGAGGCCAGCATTACCCTAATTCCAAAGCCAGACACAACACTACAAAAAAAGAAAAGAAGAGAAAACAAAAGAAAAAAAGAAAGAAAGGAAAATTATAGGCAAATATATCCCTGATGAACAATGCAAAAATTCTCAAGAGAATATTAGCAGACCAAATGCAGTACTATCTTAAAAAATGATGCACCATGATCAAAGTGGGCTTTATTCCTGGGATGTAAGGCTGGTTCAATATCCACAAATCAATTACTGTGATACACCACTTACGTAAAATAAAAGATAAAAACCATATGATCGTAGCAATAAATGCACAAAAAGCATTTGCCAAAATCCAGCATCCATTTATGATAAAAACTTTCAGCAAAGTGGGGATAGAGCGAACACACCTCAACATAATAAAAGACATACACGACAAACCCACAGCTAACATCATACTCAATGGTGAAAAGCTGAAATCTTTTTCTTTAAGATCAGAAACAAGACAAGGACGTCCACTTTCACACTCTTATTCAACATAATATTGGAAGTCCTAGCCACAGCAGACAAGAACAATAAATAAAAGGCATACAAATTGGAAAGAAAGAATTAAAACTGTCATTAGTTGCAGATGACATGATACTATATAGAGAGAATCCTACCAAAAACCTATTAGAACTCATAAATGAATTCAGTAAAGTAGCAAGATAGAAAATTAATATTCAGAAATGGGTTGCATTTTTATACACCAATAACAAACTTTCAGAACGAGAAATTAAGAAAATGATCCCATGTACAATTTTTTAAACTTTATTTCTATTATTAATGTTTTTTATATTAGTTTCAGGTGTACAAAACAACATAAGGCTTAGACATTTAGGCCCCTCAGAAAGTGGTAACACCCCTCCAAGTCTACTACCCCTCAGACATCTTATATAGCTGTTACAATACCATTGACTAAATTCCCTATGCTGTACTTTTACATCCTGTGACTATATATATATATATATACAAACATATATATGTACATACATATACATATGTACACCGATATCCAAAACATATATACATATATATGTATATATATCCAAAAAAATGTATACACATTTTAAGAAAGGAAAAAACTGTATTAAAATCGTAATACTCAATATATACTGATAACAAAAGATGAATACAAGTCACGTGTGTACATTTTTGGCACTCCCGGTATATATCGGTCAACGTTGCTCAAGCAGTAGTTCGCTGTAAGCAGAAGTGTCTGGACGTTGATGGTAACCACTTTGAGCACCTCTTGTAATTGCAGAAGTCAAACGTGACTTGTATTCATCTTTTGTTATTGGTATATATTGAGTATTACAATTTTAACTCAGTTTTCCTTTCTTAAAATGTGTATACATTTTTTTGGCACTATAGCTATATATCACATCTTGTTTTTTCATTCATCTGTCAATGGACACTTGGGTTGCTTCCACCTCTTGGCTATTGTAAATAGTGCTGCTAGGACCATGGGTGCACAAGTGTCTGTTGGAGTCTCTGCTTTCAGTTCTTTCGGCTGTACACCCACCAGCAATGCACAAAGCTTCCGGTTTTACCACATCTTCACCAATAATTGTCATTGTCTGTTTTTTTTGATAATAGTCACACTAATGGACATGAAATCATTTTTACACGTAGGTGTCCAATTTTCCAACACTATTTGTTGAAGTTGCCTTTGCACCTTTGTGTAAAAAGAGAATTAATCAGCCATATGTGTGTGGGTCTATTTTAGACTCTATTCTGTTCCATTGCTTTATACTCGTACGCTTATCTCTATGTGAATATCAAACTGTCTTGATTATTCTAACTTTGTAATAAGCCATAAAAACAGATAGTGTTTTATTATTTTTTCAAATATTTTTTTCTACACTGTAGTTTTTCTTTTCTCTTTCTGTAATTCTAATGACATGAATGTTTTGGCTATTCTAGTTCCATTGTCTGTCCATATAAATATTAGAATGAGCTTGTCTATATCTACAAAAAAAATTTGCTGCTGTTGATTGGAATTGCACTAAATCTGTGGATCAATTTGGAATGATTTGAATTCTTAACTATATTGAGTATTTTAGTCCATGAACGCAGACCATCTCTCCTATATTTTCTTTGATTTCTTATGTTGGCATTTTGTAGTTTTCAGTCTACAGTTCAATAAATTTGTTAAAATGGCTTGCAGAGCTCAGGAAACCCATTTACTCACTAGATTACTGATTTATTATAAAAGGATATAACTCAAGAATAGCCAAATGGAAGAGATACACAGAGCAAGATATGGGGAAAGGGTGTAAGCTTCCACGCCCTCTCCAAGACCATGACTGTCCTCATATCCATGTGTTCCCCAACCCGGAAGATTTCTGACCCCAGTCCTTTGGGTTTTTATGCAGTCTTCAGTACATGAGCATGATTTATTAAATCATTGCCTGCTGGCAATATATTTCATGTCCAGCCCCTCTGCCCTCCGTGGAGGTTGAGGGGGTGGGACTGAAAGTTCCAACCCTCTAATCACATGGTTGGCTCCATTGGCAATCAGCCCCATCCTTAGGTGCTTTATAAAAGTCACCTCATTAGCATAACAAAAGACACATTTATCACTCTCAACAGTTGGGAAATTCCAAGGGTTTCAGGAGCTGTGAGCCAGGAATTGTACATGAAAACCAAACATATATGAGAAATATATTTTGGTCACCTGAATGACAAAATATATATTTCTGTAGACGAGAAAACATCCAGCGTAAGAGAAAGTTTATAAGAGTTTATTTGAGCCAAACTGATAACAATTGCCGGGAAGCAAAATCTCAAAAGATTGAAAAAATGCTCTGGAAAATGGCTGTTTTGCAACTTATTTTATACTTTAGAATCAAAGGAAGAGGGTTACATGAAATCCACTGGTGGTGGATTAAGTGGGTGGGAGAAAGCAAAGCGGGAAAATCTCGGGTTGGATAAAAGTAAATTGGAGGGGCCGGCCCCGTGGCTCAGGCGGTTAGAGCTCCATGCTCCTTACTCCTAAGGCTGCCGGTTCGATTCCCACATGGGCCAGTGGGCTCTCAACCACAAGGTTGCCAGTTTAATTCCTCGAGTCCCGAAAGGGATGGTGGGCAGTGCCCCCTGCAACTAAGATTGAACACGGAACCTTGAGCTGAGCTGCCTCCCGGATGGCTCAGTTAGTTGGAGTGCGTCCTCTCAACCACAAGGTTGCCGGTTCGACTCCCGCAAGGGATGGTGGGCTGCGCCCCCTGCAACTAGCAATGGCAACTGGACCTGGAGCTGAGCTGCACCTTCCACAACTAAGACTGAAAGAACAACTTGAAGCTGAACGGCACCCTCCACAACTAAGATTGAAAGGACAGCAACTTGACTTGGAGAAAAAAAAAGTCCTGGAAGTGCACGCTGTTCCCCAATAAAGTCCTGTTCCCCTTCCCCAATAAAATCTTAAAAAAAAAAAAAAAAGTACATTGGAGAGACAGGTACTTATTTCACACAGGTGGGTGGGTAGTTAATAGCATTGTACAGCACATAGAGATGGAAATCAAGGGACAACAACAATGAAGGATTCTGTGGTTTCTTATTCTGGTGTGTGTGTGTGTGGGGGGGGTGTTGTACCCTGAGGGGTCAGGAGAAAGGGATTACTCTGATTACTCTGATATTCCAAGGGTATGTTATCTTAGATGTAAAAAAAGATGATAGACAGGAGGTAAAGACTGACCTTTGTCAAGGAAGCTACAGGTCAAGGATGTGACTGCCGGCCACGACCTGAATTTATTTAGGAATTTTCATGTTCAGACCATCCTATGTGGTTAATTTTGGTCTCAGAGTTTGTAGGGCCTGCCATGCTGGCCTCCCCTGAGCTTGACAGGTTTTATATATGGCCCCTTTTTTTGGTCCCCATTTCTTATAAATCATGTTGATGTAAGAAATGTTTAAACCTGTACAGAATTTTTAGAAGAGTTTATTTGAGCCAAACTGACAACACATGCTAAGGAGCAAGATCTCAGATGCTCTGGAAAATAACAGTTCTGCAGCTTCTTTTATGCACTTGAAATTGAGGGAACATAAGGAAGATTACGTGGAGGTGGGAAAAAGCAAGGCAGAGGTTGGGTTACAGGGTTGTTACCAAGATTATTCACTTTCCTGAGGGTAGTTACAGCTTATTTCAAAGGTGTGTAAACCTAGATGCATGGAAACAATGGGCAGGGCTTACTGAAGGCAAACATAAACCTTTTATAAGAGAAGTCATAGGCCTGGAGCATGACTAGCCACCATGAAGTTAGGAAGTTATGATCAAATCACCCTGTGAGGTTACTTTCCATAGAATCCATTTTTTTCATCCACAATGACAATATTGCAGACTTAAATAGACATTTCTCCAAAAAAAGATATACACATGGCCAATAAGCACAGGAAAAGATGGTCGACATCACTAATCATTAGGGAAATGCAAATCAAAACCACAAGGACATACCACTTCACACCCATTATAACAGAAATCACACCTATTAGAAACAGAAAATAAATGTTGATGAGGATATAAAGAAATCAAAACCCTTATGCACTGCTGGTGGGAATAAAAATAGTGCAGCTGCTATGGAAAATGTTATGGCAGTGCCTCAAAAAGTTAAAAATAGAATTACAGTTACAATCCAGCAATTCCACTTCTGGGTACCTACTCTAAAGATCTGAAAGGAAGGACATGAACGGATATGTGTACACCCATGTTCATAGCAGCATTATTCACAATAGCCAAAAGGTGGAAGCAACCCAAGTGTCCACCAATTGATGAGTGGATAAACAAGGTGTGGTGTATATAAACATTGGAATATTATTCAGTGTTGAAAAAGAGGGAAATTCTGACATATGCTACAACATTGATGAACCTTGAAGACATTATGCCACATCACGTAAGATTCTAGTTACATAAAATGTCCAGAATATAGATAAATCCATAGAGACAAAAAGTAGATTACTGATTGCCAGGTGTTATGGAGTGGGTGAAATTGGGACTGACTGCTAATAGGTAGGTATGCGGTTTCTTTTTGAGGTGATGGAATTGCTCTGGAGTTAGGTAGTGTTGATGGTTACAAAACATAGTGAATATACGAAAACCCACTGAAGTGTACACTTTAAAATGGTAAATTTTGTTATGTGAATTGTATATAAAAAATGACTATAAAGGTAGAATAAGAGGGAACAGCCTTTTAAATATGTAAAGCTGAAAAGAGAAATAGACAAACTCGCAATTATTGTCAGAGATTTTAATATCTCTGTTTTAAAAACTGATAGAACAAGTGGACAGAAAACCAGTAAAAATATGGAAGACGTGAACAACATGGTCAACAAACCTGACCTGACTGACATTTCTATAATACTCCACATGCCTTCTTGTCCAGTGCACGAGACATATACCAAGATGGGCCATATTCTGGGCCATAAAACAAACCTCAACATATTTAACAGGATACAAATCCTAAAAAGTATACTCTGACCACATGGAATTAAATTAGAAATCAGTGCCTAAAAGATCTCTGAAAAATCCCCAAATGTTTGTAAATTGAAAACACATTTCTAAATAACCCATGGATCAAAGAAGAAATCAATAGAAAACTTAGAAAGTATTTTGACCTGAATGAAAATGGAAATACAACATATAAAATCTGCACAGTGCCATTAAAGCAATGGCAGTTGTTTTTTATCAAACTTTATCAGACATTAAATGTGTGCAATTTTTTGTATGTCAATTACACCTCAATTTAAAAACAAAGTTTATCCATGAAGCGGAAAGAAAGAAAACAAATTAAATGGAGACAATATTCAGACTACTACATTGCCAAATCCAACTTTTCCTGAATCAACAATCAGTTCACCCCTTGAACTTTCCAGTAACATGAGGCAATTAATTCCCTTTTTAAGTTAAGGCAGTTTAAATTGTGCTTTCTGTCACTTGCAACTCTGAGTCCTGAGCAGCACAACCCTGATCTCTGAATCACTGGGATGGAGCCTAGAATGTAAGTAGGATGTGGGTACGAGGAATCAGAGGCATCAAATACTTTTTGGAAGTTTAAAAGTAGAAGTGGACAGACAGGAGAGTAAGTACTGCAGAAAATAGCTGGGAAAGCTCTTGACTGGCCTTCCAGCTCTGTACAAGGTACAGCTTGTTTGGATGAGCTTGAGCTGTTAACATATAAAGGACATTGATATCTGCTGTACAGAATCTCTGTGAAGTTGTCATGTGCTGTCAGAGAAGGAAGCTTAGACTGAGATTCCGGCAATGTAGCTCATAGTCCTAATTCTGTCCCCAGTGTGCTGTGTGACCTTGGGCAAGTTACAGCTCCTCTCTGGCCTTCGTTGATAGGAAGGGGTTGACAAAATGTTCTGAGACAAATTGTCCTTGATTGTGTCCATCTTCCCAAGAAACAAATTCTGCATGTGCGTGTGGGTAGAAACTTGACCCTGCTGACAGAAGAAACATCATGAATCTGGGAACAGGAGGCGCTTTGAAGCCAGTAATTTAGATCACTATGTCACAGGAAATGAAGAATTGTTTGGAATCAGATTACCAGATGGTAGTGCATGTTTTTGTCTGGGTTCTTTTTTCTCTCCCTCTCACCTCACTTGATCTGTAGACCTTGGCTGCTATGGTGGGTCACTACTGTCCCAATGACTGAAACTGAATGCTTTCCCCATCCCCCCATTTCCTATGCCCCCAAGTGTAGCCACGCAACAGCTTAACTGTTAGTTTCCTTCTACCTGCCCCCAAAAGAAAGGAGAATCTGTAAGACGATCCTTTCATGGACTTTGTTAAACCTTTGTGTTTGCACCTTATTCCTCCCTGTTTGGTCCCAGAAAGATGACTGGACAGTCAATGACGAGTAAGATTCCTCAAGGAAGGAACAACTCAAGCCAGGCGCAGTTGTGGGGACCAACAGGAGAACCCACGGGGTTCACAGAGGTGGGCACAGACCCCTACCTTCCTCAGGCTAAGGAAAGCCTCAGCCTCTGTGGCTGCACTCCTTCCCAGAACTTGCAAGGGAAGTGATTCAATGAGGTGCTCTCCATCTATTCACATGCATATAGATTTTGTCCCTTGGGGAAGTTGAGACTTACGGTCCAGTTGTCTGCAGGCAAGGGTGATTGGCTTGAATCGGTTTTCTATTAAGATGTATGAGATTCACAGACCGTGGACTAAATAATGCTAATGCCTTATGCAAATATCAATAAAAGCCACCAGTCGGCCTGAGTCCAGGCTCCAGTCTTCCAGGCTGCGAGACCCCCTGGCCTTCTGAGATTTAACTGCATCAAGTCTCTGCTTCTTTCTTTTTTTAAAAACTTAACCTAAAGCCGCCCCTTTTCGTTCCCTCACTGCCCGTGTTGCGCTGGACGCGACATCTCCCAAGGTATGTAGTGAATAAAAGTTCAGACTCTGGAGTCAGTCAGACATAGTTTTGAATCCTGGTTCTGTCAGTAACTAGCTGTGTATCTTTGGCCAAACCCATAAATCTCTCGGAGCATCAGTTTCCTCTCCCGAACAATTGGGAATAAAAATTGTATCAAATAAGGGTAGACTAGGTTGTAGTAACAACCAGCCCCCAAATCTCAGTGGCTTCACAAAAGTTTGTTTCTTTTTTATTGTGGTAGCCAGCCTCTAACATGCCGCCCATAAGCTCTGCCTCCTGGGAGTCACGCTTTTGGAAAATCCCTGGTCTTGAGTCTAGGTTACAAAAAGATGGTGACTTTAGTATTGCTTCTGTCCCTCCTATTCCTCTCTCTCTGTCTCTGTCTCTGTCTCTGTCTCTCTCTCCCTCTCTGTCCCTCTCTCTCTCTCTCAGGGAATTTACCTGCCATGGCGTGAGCTGCCTTACGGAGAGGCCCAGGTAGCAAGGAACGAAGGTAGATCCCAGCCAACAGCCAGTCAGCAACTGAGGTCCAACAGTCTGCGAGCTGCTGAATCCTTGCAGCAACCATGTGAATGAATTGGAAGCTGACCATCAAGCCTTCATACGAGACCTCATCCCTGGACAGCACTTTGACTGCAGCCCTGTGAGAAGACCTTGAGGCAGAGGCACCCAGTCAAGCTGTGGCAGAATTCCTGATCGATAGAAATTGTGAGATAGTAAATGTTCCTGAAATATTAAGTTTGGGGGTCATTTGTCACATAACTACATGTCCAGTGTGAGTTGGGAAGGGGTGCTTGGCCCACCTGGGTCAGGGACTCAGGCTGACAGAGGCTCCCTCTCGGCACCTGCCCCTTGATGACCCCGGCAGGCGAGGGATGCACGTGGGCACTTACAACTCCCACTCAAAAGTGACAGATGCCTCTGCTACTTCTGTTTTGGTGGCCAAATAAAGTCATATAGTCTCGCCTACTTTCAAAAGGGTATGGAAGGGGGAAAAAATGGAATATTTATGAATAGCCCCATGACTTCCACAATAGTATCTGCCCTGAAGGGTTGTTGTGGGGACAATGCCATTAAATTGCTCTATCAAGATGCTTGCATCTACAAGAGGAAACACCACGGAGCGTAAAGAGTGAACTTAAACAATAGAAGTGTAAAGACTGAAGGGAATTCGTTGGCTCACATTTTTTGGCTAAAAGGTATAGAGACAGGCTTGCTTCAGGTAAGACTGGATCGTGGCTCAGGGATGGGTAGTGCTGGTTTATTTCTGTCTCTCTTTTCTGTATTTTGAGACACTAGCTCCATCTTAAGCCTTGCTCCTCTCAGGGCCCCAAGGCAGCCGCCGGAAGCTCCTTGTTCAGCACAGTAGGGAAGAGGGTCCCCAGAAGTCCTGAGCTGGCCTCTAATTGGATCATCCTACGTCGTATACTCTAGGTGGCCTGAGGGTGTCGTGATGGAACGCGAGGACGGGTTCCCTAGGTCACCGGCTCAGATCTCCAGGTCATGTTCCCTGGAACCACATGGCTCTCCCAAGAGAAATGGAGCGTGTGGAAAGTGTTTACACCAGTGCCTGGCACTGTTTTTACCCCTTCAGGATTATCTAATAAGCCTTTCTTTCAAGTCACTGCACTTGAAGATATTTCAGTGATGAACCTGAAAACATGTACTGGATCTGAAAATGTTTTGCTAATGGAAAAAGCTGGACAAATGTAAGAGACCATTACTATTGTTATAGACAAGTAGTACTCAACTGAGACACGACAGGACCCTCTTTACTCACTGTATTCTATCCTAACGGGCATTTTTTTCTTTTCCCAAAACACACCAAGCTTGTTTGGATCTTAAGCTCTTTGCACACCACGTTTGTCCTTTCTCTGGAATTCTCTGCCCCAAATCACTTTTTTTTTTTTTTTTTAATGGGGAAGGGGAACAGGACTTTATTGGGGAACAATGGTCAAATTGTTGTCCTTTCAATCTTAGTTGTGGAGGGTTCTGTTTGGCTTCAAGTTGTTGTTCTTTCAGTCTTAGTTGTGGAGGGCGCAGCTCAGCTCCAGGTCCAGTTGCTGTTGCTAGTTGCAGGGGGCACAGCCCACCATCCCTTGCGGGAGTCGAACCGGCAACCTTGTGGTTGAGAGGACAGTCTCCAACCAACTGAGCCATCTGGGAGCTCAGCGGCAGCTCAGCTCAAGGTGCCGTGTTCAATCTTAGTTGCAGGGGGCAGAGCCCACCATCCCTTGTGGGACTCGAGGAATTGAATTGGCAACCTTGTGGTTGAGAGGACATGCTCCAACCAACGGAGCCATCTGGGAGCTCAGCAGCAGCTCAGCTCAAGGTGCCGTGTTCAATCTTAGTTGCAGGGGGCAGAGCCCACCATCCCTTGTGAACTGGCAACCTTGTGGTTGAGAGCCCACTGGCCCATGTGGGAATCGAACCGGCAGCCTTCGGAGTTAGGAGCATGGAGCTCTAACCGCCTAAGCCACTGGGCCGCCCCCCCCAAATCACTTTTAACTGGCTCCTTCTCATCCTACAGTTCTCAGAAGCATTTCCTGACCTTCCTAAACCCCATCACAGTGTTTTTTCTTCATAACAGATATTACTATCTGAAACTATTTTGTTTATTTGCTTGCTTTTTGTTTTACCCCCCAATCCAGAACTTCATGTCAGAAGGACTTCCTGTTGCCTTCACAAATAGCCTCCAGTAGCAGGTACAGCCCTTGAAACATATTAGACATAAAGTAAATATGTATTTAAAGAATGAAAGAGCAGATGATTAAATGTCGCATCTCCACCCACTGCAGTGCTTTGTGTGTCTCAAGTAATTGCCAGATTGCACCAATGACTGGTTTTTAAAACAATACAAATCAGAATGTACTCAAGGTTATCCATCATTTCATTCTTGAGAGGAAGAAAAAAGGGTGGAATGACTATTAGTTGTTTTGAAATGAGTATAATTTGTATCCTGCCTCTTCTATGTCACAATCCAGACTTTCTCAAGCTTTCGTCTCCATCAGAATCCCTGTAGGGCTTGTGAAAGTCAGATTGCAGGGCACCACCTTCAGAGTTTCCGATGCAGTAAGTCTAGAGTGGAGGCAAGAATTTGCATTTCTAAATTCCTAGGTTATGCTGATGCTGCTGGTTGAAGAACCACACTTTGGGAACAACTGCCACAATCTAAATAGGCAACAAATTTTAAAGTATCATCAGTAGCTGTAGATAGTTTGAATTATTGTAGTGCTTTCTTTCTCTGCAACATAGTTGGCTTTCATTAAAATCTGTACATCCACAGAAATGTGTCCTGTAAGTCAAGATATCTGCCTTGTATGTTGCAAGAGATCAAAGATTGAGGACCAAATAGAGCATTCAGGGGCAGTTTCATCTTCGAGTACAGTGTTGAAGTCATTCTTCTAAACATATTCGAGATTCAACAATTTATTTCCATTTCTACTTTCAAGGTACAAATATCACTATTATATTTCATGTCGACTATGCAATATCTTCCTAAATGGTTCTCTGAAGTTATTCATGTGGTCAGACCAACTTTTCTAAATGCAAATCCAATCATCCTACTCGCTTGCATAAAACTCTCAGTGGCTTCCCAATCTTTCTTTTGTGCATTTTCTGCAGGGAAGAAGGATCATGACTGTTTTTACTTACCAGTGTATATCTAGTGCCCAGCACAGCACGTGGTGGTAGATGTTCAATAAATACATGTGGGATGAAATTTTAAAATGCATGTTTACTCAGTTCCTACTATGCACCAAATGTTGTGCCAGGTCCTAAGAGTACAGAGGTAAGACAGGTGCTTGACCTCAAGGAACTCCATGACAGTTGAGAGCAGTGGATATGGTGTGGATCATGGAGACAAATTTCTGCAACAGAGTAGAAGTGGCTATATGAGAGGAACAAAGTGCATCAGGAGTCAAGTGGAGGAAGGACAGATCAATTCAGGGTGGTGTAATCAATTCATTCAACATGTCTTGAATGAAGACATCCATCTACGTGCTAGGCACTATTCTAAGTGTTTGATGCAGCTGAGGTCATCGTAAGAATTTCACAGATGGGGAAAACAAGGCAAAGGACTGCCAAATAACTTGCCCAAAGTCACACAGCTACTAAGTGGTAGGAAAGGGATGCAAACCGAGGCTACCTGCCTGGCTCCAGTGTCTACGTTCACTACCTCACAGGACAACATTCATGGCAGAAGTGCCAGTTAAGCAGCTCTTGAAGACTTTGGCCAGGTGGAAAACCGAATGGCCATTCCTAGCAAAATCTGGAAAATAGGTGCCTAATTATGAGTTAGGTTCTTCCTTTGCCTGCCAACCCCATTAAACAGAGGGAGGGATTTCACCAGCACTCACAACGGAAAAACAAGGAAAAGAAAGCTAACTTCCGGCTACGGCGAGCAGCGGAATTGTTTCCATGGAAACAGTAACTGGTTCCCAGGTGGTGAGATCTCGCGGGGCTTGAGTCGGCGGAAGTGACGTTGCCGCTCTTGAGGTTCTCTATTGGATAACCGCGGCCCCACCTGCCAGAGCCTCGGCTTTTTCTCGCGCGAGCTACCTCGGCCGCTCGGGCCGCCCAAGGGAAACATGGCGTCTGCCCTGGAGCAATTCGTGAACAGCGTCCGACAGCTCTCGGCTCAAGGTGAGGTCCTGGGGTGGCCGTCGGGGACGCGGGAATGGGCCTGCATCCCCAGCCGCCAGCGGGAGCGGCTGGGGCCGCCCTGTTAGTCCTGAGCCTCGTCTCCGGGGCTGAGCTCGCCGTTACAGAGATTAGACCCGGGCGGGATAGAGCGCGGCTGAGTTTGAGCAGCCCCGTCGCGCTCTCGGGCTCCGTTGTCCCCGCCCGCCGGCCCTGTGCTCGGCAACCCGGCCGCCTCCCTTCTCTGGGGCCGCCTGGATCCTCCTGCCCCCCCGGCCCGGGCCCCTTCTATCCCGGCGCCTCGCTTGACAGTTTGGGGGCGGTGACTTCCGCTGGACGCCTTCCCGAGCGCCTGTTGGCCCCCTCGGCCTCCCTGGCCTGCGGTGATTGGTGCACGGGCCGGTCTGTCTCCGGCAGCCGCCTCCTGGCTAGGCCGCGGGCAGAGCGAGCGAGGCCAGTCTTCTGGGTGCCTTGGCTCAGAGGATCACCTTGGCCAGCTCCTGTGCTGCCGCTCGGCGCGCCCTCGGGAAGCCTCCGCGCCTAATTTAGTCCTGCAGAAGATTGAAGGCGCTCTTGCTCCTAGGACTCCATTACTCGGGGTAGAATTGTGCCCATTATTACTTTGCCCTTGATTTTCATGCTGTTTAGTTCATTCATCTCATCATCACTTGATGGCCCTGGGCTCAGGATTAAAGTAATTAGCTGCTGGCTGTGAAGGCCCCTTTAACCACCCCGTTTCTTCATCTGTAAAATAAAAAGTCCGTACTTCTTGGAGTTATTAGGATTGAAGGAGAGAAACCACGTAAGCCTATCATGTGGGGTGCAGTAAATACAGTTACAAATTATTGTTAATGGCCATTAATTGTTAAGTTCTAGGAACTGTGTGACCTTGGATAAGTCACCTTTAGTCTCTATTTCCATTTTTTAAAATGGAGAGGTGCTAGCTACCTCGCTGTTGTAAGGAGACATGCTTAATGAAATACTTCTGTCTCATTTCCCCCCCCTTCTTGTGCCTCCCCACACCCCCCACTCCGGTTCAAGCCACTGTTTCTCAGTCTAGTTGTGTAAGACCCAGCTCCCTGGCCCACACTGGTATTATGAGCCTTGCTACCCACGGCTGAGGCAGTCGGTTGCTGGTCGTCAGTCTGCCGCTCACAGCAGCTCACGCTGGTTGCCAGCCACTTATGCTGGCTGCTGGTTGCTCATGGCAGCACACAGTAGCCCGCGGTAGCACACAGCAGCCCACGGCAGCTCACGCCGGCTGCTGGCCACTCTCTCTGGCTGCTGGCTGCTCACGATGGTTCATGATGGTTGCCATCCACTCAGGGCAGCCCTGCTCCAGGGAGAGCCTTTGTTCACAATCTTAGCTGTAGAGGGCGCAGCTCACTGGCCCATGTGGGAATCGAACAGGGGACCTCAGAGGTAGGAGCCCGGCGCTCCAACCACCAGAGCCACGGGGCCAGGCTCTCATTTTTTTTATTATTGATAGAAATTAGGTTCATAGGTAAGGCATAGACTTGCAGTCTATGAATGAAGAAACCATTCATGTATTAATTTATGACACACACCTTAGTTTCTACTTTCTAGGATGTAGTGTGGTTAGAAGATTTGGGTTGGAATCCTCTCTCAGTCATTTCATGTGCAAACCACTTAATTTCCCTGGGCCAATTTTCTCATTTACAAAACGGAACTGGCTGTTGAGTGTCAAGAAAGCTTTCACTTATCTGAAAGCTTTGTATACATGCCCTGTGCACGACACTGTTTCAGGAACAGTCTGCAGGCAGAGATAAATACACTTTTGCTGCCCTCAGCTTCTGTGCCTCATGTTCACAGCATACTAAATGTTTATGAGTGTCTATTTTCTCTGCTCTTATTCAAATTTTCTAACATGGGCGTTAAGTGAAGGAAATTCATTAGTCAGATCTCTGGGTTGGGCTCATTTCAGATGTGCCCTGTGACGCTTAATAACTGTTGACTCTCCCTGCACTAGGCCCTGCACTAGTTAACTCTTATGATTTCATAGTAACCCAGCTTTTATTTTAAGTCTCAACTCAGCGTTGATTTTTTAATTGAGGAAAAAATAATTGACTAAAATGCTTATTTCTGGGTGTTTCAAATCATTGTAAATGTATTTAGAGTAGTAGGTTGGGGGGGGGGCGGTCAGATTATGTAACTGGAAGAAGCTGTGTATTTCATACCTACCCGTGAGATCTTTAAAAAAATGATGGTGAATTGGTATTTCCCAGTTTAACTTGTATTATTATTTTGAAAAATGATACCTAATTAAAGACCATGGATTTTTTTTAATTCTTGCTTTGCAATGCATATATTAATAATGGAAAATTTCCTTTATTTTTGGTAAAACTTATCAAATATAAAGTATTATAGAAGCCCCAGACATTAAATTATCAAAGTTTCTAGCTACAATCACTTGGATTTTAAGCATTATATTACTCAAATGATTTTTAATGAGGAAAAATATCACCCAGCTACTAAATAGAAATACCTGGTATGGGTAGTTTAAAGTGCAAAATCCAAAAAATATGTTGAAGGGATGAGTTTAAAAGGTTGGTGCCCAGGGGCTTATATATTATACCCCCACCCCCACCCCCCATCACCCCCCACCAGAAAGACAAGTGGTGGAATTTGAGAGTATAGAGTGTGGCATGGTGTCTGGTATCAGAATAACCTATTAAAATTGGCGAGTCTACTTGAAAGCACCAATTTGGGCCTAAGTAGATTCTATACTTTAATCGTTAAAGCGTAACACTGTGGTTTAGGGGCAATATGAATGGATCAGTTGGGAGATCCGACAGGCTGCTAAGCAAGCACTGTATTCCGAAGCTAGAGAAATGAGAGTCTCTCCACTAAGTTTACAGTGAATTACCTGATCACACCCCAGGTGATGCAGAGAGGGCACAGAAGGAACAAATACATGTTAGCCATGGGAAGGGGGTGAGACGAGGTCCAGGGAAGGCTCAGGATGACTGAGCAAAGAGTATGAGTCAGGTATTGGAGGTCGTTGGGGAGAGGAGTGAAGGAAGGGGCACTCGGCGTGGAGAACACATGTAGGCGCGTGACGGTGAGAGAACATGGACTGTTGATTGCATTTTCTGTGCTTGGTGTGTGACGGGAAGTAGCCTGAGGTAAGGCTGGGGAGGCGTGGGGACCGTTACTGGGTTGAGGCACTTGCACTTCTTAAAGCCACTGGAGTAATTTGATTGAATTTTGCAGTTTAGAAAGAGCACACAGGTAGCAATGTGGAGTGAGGGTTGGAGGAAAGAGTGGAGTAGGCAGGCCTGTTAGAAGATTTATAATGTAGTTTAGACGAGAAATGATGATATGAATTAAGGCAGGGGAGAGAGGAATGGTGCTGAGACACAAGTAAAATTACATCATATTTGGTGACATTTTGGATACAGAGAGGGAGCCGAGAGTGGTCGTGATAGTAACGTGTACATTTCCGGCTTGGACCAGAAAAAGGAATGGAGGAAAAGGAAAAACTTCCAAAGGCCAGAGGGAAATGGGAGGTCAAGATTTGAGGCCGTGGGCAGGGTCATTTCACTTCTCTGGCCCTTCTGGGTCCTCATGTGAAACGAAAGAGATAAGAAATCATCTTTAGGTATTTCTTACTCTGAGGTATGAGTCTGGTTGTCCTTCCCTTCGTTTGGTCAGTGCTGTAACTAAATGATGCAGTTTTATTCCTGTTTTCCAGGGCAAATGACTCAGCTTTGTGAACTGATCAACAAGAGTGGGGAGCTCCTCGCAAAGAACCTATCCCATCTGGACACGGTGCTTGGGGCGCTGGATGTACAAGAGCACTCCTTGGGCGTCCTCGCTGTGTTGTAAGGGCATCTGCTTTTACAGTTTTGTGCTCGCTGAGACGGACGCTCTTTACTTTCTGACTGGTTTTGGTGTAGGAAGTAAGCCATGTAAACAACCTGGAACTCTTTTGCAAAAGTAAAGTCATTACTCATCCCAGCTAATCATTGCTTGTTATACTTTGTTCAGCTTTATCACTTTTTAACTCTTGTTTATGTTCTTACAAAATTTGAAATTTATTTTTAAAAAAATGAATGGCCATCTCCCTTGTGGGCACTATAGTTTGCCTTTATCTGCATACTTTTATTCATACAACTCATCGGATCGTTCACATTTTCTGACTTGGGAAGAAAATAGGGGAGAGTGATGAAACGGCCTGGTGGAATACACTGGGGAGGTTACCAGTGCTTACAAGCAACGTTGCTTTGCTTCACTTCAAACAAGTTTAAAACCAAATTCAATAGACCTTATTTCAGTTGGGGTTCCTTGTCACTCTGTGTACCTGACAGTAGAATTATTTTTCCTCTTAATGTTTGAGTATAATAAATTGGAACGTTGTGGATGTTGTGAAAGTTGAAATAATATAAATAAACTGAGAAGACCTAACAGCGAGGGTCTGGCTTTCCTCGTGCTGGGATTCTTGAGACAAAGATATGGGTCAAGAACAGAATTTACAGAAGGAACTCTGTCCAAGTGAAAGGATCTATAATACAGTAGGCCCTAGCCGTATATGGCTATTTAAATGCAAATTAATTTTAAAAAGTTAAAAATCAAGCTTCTCAGTTGCTCTAGCCACGTTTCAAGTACTCAGTAGCTGCATGTAGCTACTGTGTGGGACAGCGCACATAAAGAACATTTCTACTCTTGTGGAAAGTTCCATCGGATAGTGCTAGCTGGTGAAGATTTCTACTGTCTGTGTTTGCTGATTAAAAGAACCCATAGCATGCACGTTTTATATACATGTAAACTTACATGGACGTATGTATCAAGTGAGATAGAAAATACATGAGAGCATGTTGAAGCTATTTTCCCAGTGTATATCAGTGAAAGAAAATCTGGAAGGAACCCTGAACTTGTTTCTAGTAGCCTGGATTTGAATTATGCCCTTCCGATGAGGCATGGGGCCCAGAGCTGCATGTTTTTATTTATAAAGTGGGAACCACAGCGCCTTACTGACCTATTGTGAAGCCCAAATGAGGTTGTTTCAGACACATTTGCTAATTAGAAAGTATAATTACAGGTGTAAGGTGCCAGTAAGTCTAATAATACTATATAGATTGAGGTACAAATTGATGTAGGAAAAATTGTAATTAGGCAATCTATTCATTTCATTTTTCTTGAGTATAGTTTTTTTTTTTTTAAGATTTTATTGGGGAAGAGGAACAGGACTTTATTGGGGAACAGTGTGTACTTCCAGGTTTTTTTCCAAGTCAAGTTGTTATCCTTTCAGTCTTAGTTGTGGAGGGCGCAGCTCAGCTCCAGGTCCAGTTGCTAGTTGCTAGTTGCAGGGGGCACAGCCCACCATCCCTTACGGGAGTCCAACCGGCAACCTTGTGGTTGAGAGGATGCGCTCCAACCAACTGAGCCATCCGGGAGCTCAGCAGCAGCTCAGCTCAAGGTGCCGCGTTCAATCTTAGTTGCCCACCATCCCTTAGGCGCCCACCATCCCTTGTGGGACTGGAGGAATCGAACCGGCAGCTTTGTGGTTTAGAGCCCACTGCCCTATGTGGGAATTGAACCGGCATCCTTCAGAGTTAGGAGCGCGAAGCTCCAACCGCCTGCGCCACCGGGCCGCCCAAGTATAGTTTCAACAATTCGTTTTGAGAAAAAGAAGAGCTTGAAGTTTAGTTGTAAGCAGTGCCTGAGAGGCAGTAGCTTATAGGATTTCTTGCCCCAAACCTATCTTCAGCCCCTCTCAGAGTGGTTCTCGTGGGCAGTTGAAAGGGACCATCCAATGACGGAGGATGGGCCGTGCGAATCCCTCCTCTTCTCAGCGCCTGAGTCCTTCCCGTCCTGCCAGCGGGTAGTCCTTTCTGCCACATGGACCACAGCAGCACCTGCTGAGGTCCTGGCAGCCGCATCTTAACTTGAATAACTGCCACGGCCTCCAGCTGGTCCGTAGCTCTATTCCTTGTCCCCTTCAGCCTATTGTCTTCAGGCAGGAAAAGCAGCAGCTGGTTTTTAAATGAATAAAGGGTCCGGACCACATTGGAGCTCAAAAGAAAAATATTTTAAAAATTCTTTGGTTAAAAGTTTATATTCAGTTCCTTATACATACTAGGACGACCTGATAATCGACCTCATTTAATGGAGTTTTCTTTTTTGAAAGTTTTTTTTTTAAAGCATGTTTTTCTTAACCTCTTTTTGTGTCTATGTTGTGTGTCTTGATGGTGCAAAGAACCAGGTCAGGAGACTCTCACAGACTCTGTTTCTTAATTTTTCACGATAATGTGACTCTTAATTCACAGAGCATTGGATGGGCTCTGTCCGCAGTTGTTTCTAGGTTTCCACCCCATGAAATAACAGGATAAATGGATTCTTTTCTCTTTATTCCAGATTTGTGAAGTTTTCTATGCCCAGTGTTCCTGACTTCGAAACATTATTCTCACAGGTTCAGCTTTTCATCAGCACTTGTAATGGGGAGCACATTCGATATGCAACAGACACGTGTAAGCTGATAACATTTTGTTATTTTCCATGGAATGTATTTTGCCTGTCTAGTCATTTATATTTTCCATATTTTGTTATTATGTCTAGTTGCTGGGCTTTGCCATCAGCTAACAAATGCCCTCGTGGAACGAAAACAGGTAGGCAATGTTGTTCAAGCATTTACAGTTCTTTCATTTATCTAGCTCCCACAGTGAACTAATTTGTTAAGCTTCCAGGTTAGTATTAAGCATCCCAACACTTAGATCTGTGAGTCGCCTTAAAGTACTCAAAGCATCTGGGGCAGGCACAGCCGGCCCCTCCCTCGTGGACTCACGGATTCAGGGTACCAGCAGTGCCTCAGGGAGGCTGCTGCTGGTGGAGCTACGTGCTGGTGCCCTTATGTCGAATCTGCTGGGGTTTTGAATTTTTAATTATGACACAATTTTAGCTTTACAAAGAGTTGCAAGAATGATCTAAACAATTCCCATGTACCCTTTGCCCAGATTCTCCAGAGATTAACATTTTACCACAGTTGCTTATTCTTTTCTCTCTTTTTTTCTGAGCCATTGGAAAGTAAATTGCAGATATGATGCCCCTTATCCTAAATACTTCGAGTGTTTCCTAAAAAATAGGACATTCTCTTACATAACCACGATACAGTGAGCAACATCAGATGAATGCTGATATAATCCTTTAATGAATCTACTAACTATTAGATTTTGCCAGTTGTTTTGCTAATTTATTTTATAAGAAAAAAAAATCCCAGTTCATGGGTTGCATTGCATTGTCATGTCTCGTTGGTTTCCTTTAATCTGGAACAGTTCTTTGGTCTTCGATTTTTGTTATATTGGCACAAATTATAATTTGGGTGTTTCTTTTTTATTTGAAATTGAACTCGAAGACTAGTGGTTTGAAGGAGACTGAAAACAGAAAGAACCAGTTGGTACTCTTATTTTGTAAGAATACTGAATAAATTGTGGTTTGAAAGAGATGATTAAAAAACAAATCAACAAGTTTTTACTGAAAAAAACATGTAAGTTATTCAGCTATTTTAGAGTCGCATCTCCTACCCAGAAACTGACTGTACCTCACTTGAAACTTAGTCTTATTATTATAATCAGAGCAGGAAATGATCTATTTATAACTTGTGGTATCAGTTACAATAGTAATTTATTATTAGGTAGAGATGTTGTTGGAAAGAATTTATAGATGACACCTAAACTGCCCTATAGGAAAATGCCAGCTTCCTTATCCCAATTAAGTTTACTAAGCATAGGCTCTCATCTGTTGTAAATGATTTGGAAAATTTTTGTTTAGATGTAAATATAATGAACTGTTGAGAAAATACCGCTTTTGATGATCTTCATTATTAAAAAAGCTTTATGAGTTTAAAAATGGTGCTGAATTACTCTACCACAAGGAACAGCTTAAGAAAACATTTTCTGAATAGGGACAATCCTGAAAGAGTATGGAAACCTCATATTATTTAAAGGAACCTATCAATTAGTGTTATTTTTTATTTGTAAGTGACAACATAAGATCCAATGTGCTGCCATCTTTGAGAACTTATCTGAAAGAGATGTCGTTTCTGACAGCCCCTGCGAGGAATCGGCGTCCTGAAGCACGCCATAGACAAGATGCAGATGAACACAAACCAGCTGACCTCCATACATGCCGATCTCTGCCAGGTGAGCAGCCAGAGTGTGAGTCACAGGCAGGTGGAGGGTTGGTTGTGGGCAAGGTTTCCAGGCGGGAATTCCCGCCCATTCTCAGGATTTTTTTTCACTTTCCCCTTCCCGAATCCCGAGATATAAACTGTTTTCTGTTCTCCACGATGAATCGTTTCCACAAAGTGACAGCTGACACTACCAACCACCTGGGTTCAAGGAGCCGATTTTCCCGATTTCCCAACCAACTTGTCTTGGGAGTCAGGAACGGAAAAGTGAAAAAAATTCCCAAGAGAAATCCTAGCGATAAATAGGAAAAATGTCTAAGAGCTACATTGTGAGTAGTGTGTTCATTTCCCATTATGTGTATCACTGGGTTCAAGGAGCCAATTTTCCCTGTTTCCTGACCAACTTTTCTCGGGATTTGGGAACAGGAAAGCGAAAAAAATTCACGAGAACAGGCAGGAATTCCCACCTGGAAACCCTGGTTGTGGGTGTGCAGCTGTCTGGCGGAGACCATCATGTGTTCTAGGAGTTGAAATACACAGGTGTACCCATTCTCTAGTTGGGGGCTGTTTAGCGGGCTGCTGCATGCCAACTGTAGAACGGTGCTCAGCTAGTGAGCTTGTGATGTGAGGAGAACAGGCAGAGTATTGTATTTTGCCAAGTATAAGGCACTCCAGTGTATAATGCGCACCCACATTTTTGGCCCAAACTTTCAGGGGGAAAAATCTTTCATTTTAATTTGTTTTTAAGCTTTCCAAAAATTATTTTAAGTGTGTTTCTCCAGGACCTATCAGCTCCAAGTCAAGTAGTTGTTTCAATCTAGTTGTGGAGGGCGCAGCTCACAGTGGCCTGTGTGGGGATCAAACCGGCAACTTGATTGCTAAGAGCACCACGCTCTGAACAACTGAGCTAACCGGCTGCCCCTCGTTTTAATTTTTTTATTCAAATTTTTATTTGTTTAGTGTGGGGACAGAGCCAGGAGAGCAGTTTCCAGGCTCTCGGCCTCACGTGGACAGGTGCTGCTTTGGGTAGTAGATGGCCATCAGTTGTGACTAGTTGGCCATTAGCCACTGATATAACTGCTGTGGCTACGCTGGGGGGTTGGTTGGTTGGCAGAGCAGCGGACGGACGGCAGATTGTGGATCATGTGGATCCTACTTCCTGTGTCTTGCCTGGCCGCCAGCAAGACTGGGGTGCAGGAGGACCCCCTCGTTGGGGTACTGGTGGATGTTTGGATTTGTGTCTTGACCATGTGCCATCAAGAATATAGTGGTATGACTCCCCTATGTGTGGCTCCGTTGGTGTTCCTTTTTGGCCTCACCCAGTACTGCGTTCACGGGACCAGAGACCCTGCGTTACATTTACATTTAGGTACTTGTTTTTTGTATTATAAAGGAATTTTAGCATTTTTTTAAGAACATGTTACGATACAAGAAATTTTATGTAACAAATAATTACAAAACACAAGAACAGATACAAAGTACAAGAAATTTTAGGTACTGGTAACAAATTTACGATATTTACAATATAAAACCAAGAACTCTTCTTCATCATTGCAAGTTCATCGTAAGTTCAACAAAACTGATTATCGTATTCCAGGGTATAATTTTGCATACGGATACCGTTACTGATTTCTAGAGTTACACTTTTAACTCATAAGCGTAAATAAAAGAATTAAAAACGTTTATGTAGATACAGAGTTAGTACTACCCATGTATAATGCGCATTCTTATTTTTCTCACAAATCCTGGCAAAAAAGTGTGCAGTATACATGGCAAAATACAGTAATTAATGCTTTGTGATGTTAAAAAAAATCCCAAGTCATTTTCTTTTTAAGGAATTGTGGAACCTGAAATAAACACAGACAACTTCTTACACCTTAAAATTATTCATTTATTTTATTGTACATGGTTCAAAATCCAGCAGGTGAAAGGGAGAGGTATGTAGTAAGGTCTCCCCATACCCTGCTTGCTAGCCACATCTCTTCTCTCCGTAGGAAACCAGTGTGAGCGGGTACTTATTTTCCTTCCAGAGATATTTTATGCATATACAAGCAAATATGTATATTTTTCTCTCTCACTTTATTTTTTTTTACATAAATAATCTCTACAAGTCTTATATACCTTGGTTTTTTTCTAGTTAATGTATCTCAGAGGTGATTCCATATCAGTACTTCATGGCTGCAGAGTATTCCATAATGTGGGTTTAACCAGTCCCTATAGGGTATTTAAATTGTTTTCTGGGGGGGGGGGGATTTTAAAAAGATTTTTATTAAAAAATATAACTAACATACAACATTGTATCAGTTTCAGGGGCACACCATAGTTATTCAACATTTATATACCTAAATAAATGATTAACGTGATAAGTCCAGGAACCATCTGACACATCACCATATTGTCACAATATTATTAATATTGACTGTATTCCCCCTGCTGTACATTACATCCCCATGACTTATTTGTTTCATACCTGAAAATGTGAACCTCTTATTCCCTTCACCTTTCCTATGCCCCTTTCTGTTTTTTTTAACTACAGTTGACAATATTGTTCTATATTAATTTCAGGTGTAGAGAATAGTGGTTAAATATCTGTACAATTTAAGAAGTGATCCCCCTAACTAGTCTAGTACCCACCTGGCACTATGCATAGCTATTGCCATATTATTGAATACATTCGCTATGCTTTACTTTACATCCCCATGACTATTTTGTAACTACCAATTTGTACCTCTTAATCCCTTCACCTTTTCCACACTGCCCCCCAATTCCCTTCTCCTCTGTCACCCCAAATCTATTACCCATCTGGCATCATACATAGTTATTACAATATTATTGACTGTAATCCTTATGCTGTACATTATATCCTTATGAGTATTTGTAAGAACAAATTTGTACTTCTTAATCCCTTCCCCGTTTTCACCCATCCCTAAACCCCCCTCCCATCTCGCAACCATCAAAATGTTCTCTGTATCTATGAGTTTGTTTCTGTTTTGTTTGTTCTTTGGATTCCACATATAAGCGAAATCTCACTGCATCTGTCTTTCTCTGTCTGACATACTCCACTCAGCACAATACCTTCTGGGTCCATCCATGCTGCTGCAGATGGTGAGAACCCATTCCCTTCCATTGCCCAGCAATACTCTGTTATATGTATGTACCACCACCTCTTTATCCACTCGTCCATCAATGGACACCCAGACTGCACCGCATCTTGGCCATTGCAAACAATGTTGCAATGAACATACAGATGCACACATCTCCTCAAAGTAGCATTCTGGGTTTCTTCAGATAAATACCCAGAAGTGGGATTATTGAGTCCTTCTTTGTCTTTTGTTATAGCCTTTGTTATAAGGTATTTTGTCCTGTATAAATATTGCTACCCCAGCTTTTTCAGTCTCTGTTCTGTCTGACTTATTTCGCTTAGCATCATACTCTCAAGATCCATCCACGTTGTCACAAATGTTCCTATATCATCTTTTCTTACCGCTGAATAGTATTCCATTGTGTATATATACCACAACTTTATCCATTCATCTATCGAAGGACATTTTGGTTGTTTCCATGTCTTGGCCAACGTAAACAAAGCTGCAATGAACATTGGAGCACACGTGCCTTTATGTATAAATGTTTTCAGATTTTTGGGGTAGATACCCAGGAGAGGGATTGCTGGGTCATATGGTAATTCTATTCGTAACTTTTTGAGGAACCTCCACACTGCCATCCATAATGGCTGCACCAGTCTGCATTCCCACCAACAGTGTATGAGGGCTCCTTTTTCTCACAGCCTCTCCAACACTTGTTACTACTTGTCTTGTTGATGATAGCCATTCTGACTGGGGTGAGGTGATATCTCATTGTGGTTTTATTTGCATTTCTCTGATGATTAGTGATGTTTCATATGTCTATTTGCCATTTGTATGTCCTCTTTGGAGAAATGTCTCTTCAGGTCCTCTGCCCATTTTTTAATTGGGTTGTTTGTTTTTTTGTTGTTGAGTTTCATGAGTTCCTTGTATATTTTGGATATTAACCCCTTATCGGAGGCACTATTTGCAAAAATCTTCTCCCATTCAGTTGGTTGCCTCCTTATTTTGTCGATGGTTTCTTTTGCTGTGCAGAAGCTTTTAAGTTTCATATAGTCCCATTCGTTTATTTTAGCTTTTACGTCCATTGCCTTTGGAGTCAAATTCATAAAATGTTCTTTGAACCCAAGGTCCATAAGTTTAGTACCTGTTTTCTTCTATGCAGTTTATTGTGTCAGGTCTTATGCTTAAGTCTTTGATCCATTTTGAATTAATTTTGGCACATGGTGATAGATAGCAGTCCAGTTTCATTCTTTTGCACGTGGCTATCCAATTCTCCCAGCACCATTTATTGAAGAGGCTGCCTTTCCTCCATTGTATGTTTTTAGCTTCTGTGTCAAAAATTATCTGTCCATATTTATGTGGTTTTATTTCTGGGTTCTCAATTCTATTCCATTGGTCTATGTGTCTGTTTTTCTGCCAATACCATGCTGTTTTGATTATTGTTGCTCTGTAGTACAAGCTAAAGTCAGGGAGTGTGATACCTCTAGCATTGTACTTTTTTCTTAAGATTGCTTTGGCTATTCAGGGTCTTTTGTGGTTCCAAATAAATCTGATGATTTTTTGTTCTATTTCTTTAAAAAATGCCATTGGGATTTTGATGGGGATTTCATTGAATCTGTATATTGCTTTGGGTAATATGGCCATTTTAACTATGTTGATTCTTCCAATCCATGAGCACGGAATGTCTTTCCATTTCTTTGTGTCTTCTTCAATTTCTTTCAAAAATGTCTTATAGTTTTCAGCATACAGGTCCTTCACATCCTTGGTTAAGTTTATTCCTAGGTATTTTATTCTTTTTGCTGCAATTGCAAAAGGAATTGTTTTTTGTATTTCTTTTTCTGAGATTTCATTGTTAGTATATAGGAATGCAATGGACTTTTGTACGTTGATTTTGTAGCCAGCAACTTTACTGTATTCGTTGATTGTTTCTAATAGCTTTTTGGTGGAGTCTTTAGGGTTTTCTATATATAGCATCATGTCATCTGCAAAGAGTGATAATTTAACTTCTTCATTCCCAATTTGGATGCCTTTTATTTCTTTCTCTTGCCTGATTGCTCTGGCAAGGACTTCCAACACTATGTTGAAAAGCAGAGGTGACAGGGGACAGCCCTGTCGTGTTCCTGAACATAGAGCAAAGGGCTTCAGTTTTTCACCATTAATTATGAGATTAGCTGAGGGCTTGTCATATATGGCCTTTTTATGTTAAGGTATTTTCCTTCTATACCTATTTTATTAAGTGTTTTAATCATAAATGGATGTTGTATCTTGTCATGCTTTTTCTGCCTCAATTGATATAATCGTATGATTTTTGTCCTTTATTTTGTTTATGTGATGTATCACATTGATGGATTTGCGGATGTTGAACCATCCTTGTGCCCTGGGGATGAACCCCACTTGGTCGTGATGAATAATTTTTGTAATGCATTGTTGTATTCGATTTGCTAGAACTTTGTTTAGGATTTTTGCATCTGTATTCATCAGAGATATTGGTCTGTAGTTTTCTTTTTCTGTGTTGTCCTTACCAGGTTTTGGTATCAGGGTAATGTTGGCCTCATAAAATGAGTTAGGGAGTACTGTCTCTTCTTCAATTTTTTGGAAGAGTTTGAGCAGCATTGGTATTAGATCCTCTTTGAAGGTTTGGTAGAATTCACTAGTGAAGCCATCTGGTCCCGGACTTTTGCTTTTGGGAAGGTTTTGGATGACTGATTCAATTTCGTTACTGGTGATCTGTCTGTTTAGATTTTCCAGTTCTTCATGGTTCAGCCTTGGCAGGCTATATGTTTCCAAGAACTTGTCCATTTCTTCTAGGTTTTTGAATTTGGTGGCATATAGTCCTTCATAGTATTCTTGGATGATCCCTTGTATTTCTGTGGTGTCCATGATAACTTCCCCCTTTTTCATTTCTTTTTTTTTTTTTTAAAGATTTTATTGGGGAAGGGGAACAGGACATTACTGGGGAACAATGTGTACTTCCAGGCCTTTTTTCCAAGTCAAGTTGTTGTCCTTTCAATCTCAGTTGTGGAGGGTGCTCTTCAGCTTCAACTTGTTGTCCTTTCAGTCTTAGTTGTAGAGGGCACAGCTCAGCTCCAGGCCCAGTTGCTGTTGCTAGTTGCAGGGGGCACAGCCCACCATCCCTTGCGGGAGTCGAACCGGCAACCTTGTGGTTGAGAGGATGCGCTCCAACCAACTGAGCCATCCGGGAGCTCAGTGACAGCTCAGCTCAAGGTGCCGTGTTCAATTTTAGTTGCAGGGGGCGCTGCCCACCATCCCTTGCGGGAGTCGAGGAATTGAACTGGCAGCCTTGTGGTTGAGAGCCCACTGGCCCACGTGGGAATTGAACCGGCAGCCTTCGGAGTTAGGAGCATGGAGCTCTAACCCCCTGAGCCACCGGCCAGCCCCCCCTTTTTCATTTCTGATTTTGTTAATTAGTGTCTTCTCTCTTTTTATCTTAGTCTAGCCAAGGGTTTGTCAATTTTGTTAATCTTTTCAAAGAACCAGCTCTTTGTCACATTAATTTTTTCTATTGTCTTTTTGTTTTCTATTTCATTTAGTTCTGCTCTGGTTTTTGTTATTTCCTTTCTTCTGCTGACCCTGGGTTCACTTGTTCTTCTTTTTCTAGTTCTTTAAGGTGTAACATGAGGTTATTTATTTGGGAGTTTTCTTGTTTCTTGAGATAGGCCTGTAATGATATAAATTTCCCTCTTAAAACTGCTTTCGATGCATCCCGAAAATTTTGGTAGGAGGTATTTTCATTATCATTTGTTTCTATGTATCTTTTGATCTCTCCTCTAACTTCTTTGACTCACTCGTTCTTTAAAAGTATGTTGTTTAGTCTCCATGTATTTGTGTTTTTTCCTGCTTTCTTTTTGCAGTTGATATCCAATTTCAAAGCCTTGTGATCAGAGAATATGCTTGGTATGATTTCAATCTTCTTAAATTTGCTGAGGCTGATTTTATGTCCCAATATATGGTCTATCCTTGAGAATGTTCCGTGTACACTAGAAAAGAATGTATAGTCTGATGTTTTAGGATGAAGTGCTCTATAAATGTCAATTATGTCCATTTCATCTAATGTGTCATTTAGGGCTGCTATTTCGTTATTTATTTTCTGTTTGGATGATCTATCCATAGCTGTCAATGATGTATTTAAGTCCCCTAGTATAATTGTGTTTTGGTCAATTTCTCCCTTTAGTTCTGTTAGTAGTTGCTTGGTGTATTTCGGTGCTCCCTGATGGGGGCATAAATATTGATGACTGTTATGTCTTCTTGTTGTATAGTCCCCTTCACCATTATGATATGTCCATCTTTGTCTCTTGTTACCTTTTTCACCCTGAAGTCTGTTTCATCTGATATCATTATGGCTACACCTCATTTTCTCTGGATACCATTTGCTTGGAGTGTCAATTTCCACCCTTTCACTTTAAGTCTGTGTTTGTCCTTGTAGCTGAGATGTGTCTCTTGGAGACAGCATATGGTTGGGTTTAGTTTTTTGATCCAATCTGCTACTCTGTGCCTTTTTATTGGTGAGTTCAGTCCATTTACATTTAGGGTGATTATCGATATGTGAAGATTTCCTGTCATTCTATCTTTTGTTGTCTGTTAAGGCTGTGTCTCCATTGTTTCTTTGCCTTTTTCTTGTTGTCTGTTATTTCTGTGTGGTGGTATTCTATGATGTTTCCCTCTGTTACTTCTTTTATTACAGTATGTATTTCAGTTCTGGATTTTTTTTTGAGTGGTTACCCTTAAGTTTATGTAAAAGAAAGTTTGATATTTAGAGTATTCCATTTTCTGCAGCACGCTTACTTTCTCCATTCCCATATTCCGGTTCAGGCCTTTACTCTCCCCCTTTTTATGTTTTGGTTGCCACAAATTGTCCCTATTGATGGTGGTCGAATAGCCTCTTTTAGTATTTCTTACAGTGCAGGTCGTGTATTAGAAAATTCCCTCAGCTTCTGTATGTCTGGAAAGGTCTTTATTCCTCCTTCATAGCTGCTGGATATATTATTCTTGGCTCATAATTTCTCTCTTTCAATAGTTTGAATATTTGGTTCCACATCCTCCTGGCTTGTAGAGTTTCTGCTGAAAAATCCGATGATAATCTAATGGGCTTTCCTTTGTAGGTTATGGTCTTCTTTTCCCTGGCTGCCTTGAGGATTCTTTCTTTGTCGTTGATTTTAGACAGCTTCAATACAATGTGCCTTGGAGAAGGCCTGTTGGGATTGAGGTAACTAGGTGTTCTATTCGCTTCTTGGATTCGAGAGTCCAGTTCTATCCACAAGTTTGGGAAGTTCTCATCGACAATATGTTTGAATATATTCTCTGTTCCCTTCTCTCTTTCTTCTCCTTCTGGTATGCCCATTATTCTTATATTGCTCTTTCTGATGGAGTCAGAAAGTTCTTGTAGAGTTCTTTCATTTCTTTTAAGTCTCAAGTTTCTTTCTTCTTCCATCTGTGTCATTTCCAGGTTTCTATCTTCGATGTCACTGATTCTTTCCTCCATCTGGTCAACTCTACTACCTAAGCTGGTTATTTCATTTTAATTTCTTCTATTGATTTCTTAATCTCCAGAAGTTCTATTTGGTTCTTTTTTAAAATTGCAATCTCTTTCATAAAATGCTCATGTTGTTCTTGGATTGTGTTTCTGAGTTCATTAAACTGCCTTTCTGTGTTTTCTTGCATCTCTTTGAGTTTTTTCAGAACTGCAATCTTGAATTCTGTCATTTAAGTCACATATTTCCATATCTTTAAGTTCCTTTTCTGTAGACTTTCACTTTCTTTCTGAACTGTCTTGTTGCTTTGGTTATTCATGGCAATTACTGATTTACTATTTCTATTCCTAGAGATCTACAGGAGTTGCTTCTGCAACAGGTTGATAGGAAGAGGTCTTTCTTTTGTTTTCCAGTACTTGTTGGTAGAATGTTTTATTTTCTCTCCGACTGCAGCCTTTTTCCCCCCCTCACATGGTAGTGCTATGTTTTCTCTGCACTATTCCAGCTTCTCACACAATGGGGGGGATTACCTCGGAGACGGGCTTCTCTGTTAACAGTTCGCCTGGGTCACAGGGCGCAGTGTCCCGGTGGGTATGCTGAGAGCTTTTGAAGTTCCAAAGCTCTTCCTGCACCAGATTCAGAGCCCGTATGTTTCAGCAGTTCTGGTTACTCCTGCAGGGATCCGCCCAGATAGGTGGGGCCAGGGGCGGGGTGAGCTGTGAGAGGTGGCCCAGAGCAATGGCGGCGACCACCACCACAGCCGGTCCTGCTTCCACAGCTCCCTCCCCTTTACCGGAACTAGTTGGGCTGCGAATTTGTGTCTGCGGTCCACAGTTCTCAGAACAGCAAATGTTCTGTTCTTTTGATCTGACACTGCTACTGTTCTGTTTCTAGCACCGGGCAGGTGGGGGCAGGGCGAGCTCTGGGAGGGGAGGGAGGGGGCGGCTAGTCTCAGTGCCTAAGGCTCCATTCTCTGCTCGGCAGTGCGGGCCTAAACCACCGTTTTCAGCCTTCTTCCCTCAGTCTTTGTTCCGAGGTCTCTGCCGTGAGCGTTGGGTTCAGCCGTGTTATATGCTGTCCCCTCAGCCCTGTGGGCCATAAGCGGAGCCCTAGCAGTCCGAGTTCTTCCCTCTCCCGCAGCTGCGGTAGTTCCGGGAAGCAGCGAGCTCGGAGCACTGAGCTGGGTCTGCGTCCTGCGCCCGCGCGGCTCCGTCTCTGCACTTCTCCCTTCCCTCCTCCCCCACTTGAGTGATTCGCCCACCTTCAGGTGAATTCAGTAGTGGGCCTCTTCGTCTTGCCTGTCTGCTGTGCAGGGAGTCCTTTGTGGAGTTATTGTTGTTCGACTAGTTGTAAATTCCAGGGGAGTTTTACAGAGGCTCACCTCACACCGCCATTTTGATCCAGATCTAAAAATTGTTTTCTTAATTAATAGCATGGTATGTGAATTATTTCAAACACATGTTATAGTTTCGCATGAAGATGTGCTTTCTTCTTTTTTATCTTTTAAAAACCTTTTGTGATTGAAATATAACATACCATATCTAAAGTGCTCTAATAAGTGCAGCTTAGTGAATTTGTACCTATGTCTAGTCTACACCTGTGCCACCGTCATCCACACACTGAATGTTGAGTTACACAATTCCTTCCACTTACCTAAAGGATTCAGAAACTGAAAAGGTATAATTAAAGGACAAATTTCCATTTTTATCACTCTGCTGAGCGATTTCTATTCCACTAGTTCAGCAAAGAGAAAAAGGACTCGCTGGTTTGCACATCTGTAGACAGAATGGGTGCTGGGTGGGTTAAGTGATAGGTGAGCTTTAATTCATCTGTGGTATACTTTATCTCATGGCTGGTTAATCTTTTATAAGGAAATTCTATTTTATTCTGAATGCTTAAGAAATGGAGTAATATGTTGACATTTAGATCATTTTAATCAAGACGTTAAATGTAAAAATGGTAAACAAAATATCATTTTCTAAAACTTTCTGGAATTTATGAATTTGCTCATTCTGCTAAAGATTGCCAAAGTACAATTCGAATGATAACTTAATGTAAATTTTTTCACAGCTTTGTTTGCTGGCAAAGTGCTTTAAGCCTGCCCTCCCATATCTTGACGTGGATATGATGGATATCTGTAAAGAGAATGGAGCCTACGATGCAAAGCACTTTTTATGTTACTATTATTATGGAGGGATGATCTATACCGGGCTGAAGAACTTTGAGAGAGCGCTCTACTTTTATGAACAGGTAATCATCTCAGTGCCCCTGAGCTTCTGGAGAACCTGTATGATCAAAGAAGTGCATAGCAGGTGTGGATTGAGCCTGGGCCTCTGAGTTTCAGGTGGAGGTCCTTTCAAAGGCTGTTTCTCTAAATCATGTAAATGGTGGCAGAGTGTTCTTAAGCTGATGGGCATAGCGGTGGAGGGAAGCGCACTAATGAGTGGGGTGTAATCTGGGCTTTGCCTCTTTCACCCTGTGTGGGGCGGGATGAGTTCTGTACATCTCTCGACCTTCATAGCTTCCCTTACATGTAGGTAAGAGACTGAACTGAATGATCTTTGAAGTGACCTGTTCTAAAACCATGTGTGGTGTTTGTTAAGTTTTATTTATTTTAATAAGTAAAACATTCTCATGGTTCAAATTCAAAGGGTATTAAGTAGTACGCAGTGAAAAGTCCCTCCCACCTTTGTCTGTCTCTGTGTAATGGCCGCTGGTCTTGTAATGAGACACACTACACAATTTGGGAGGTTCACTCAGAGTCAGGAAAGAGATGTACAATATTGGCTAATCCTAGTGTTTTAAGATAAATTTCTCAGACGTTCCCAAGTTCTTATTTTATTTATAGCACATATAAAGTAATAAAGGATATTCTAAGCCTTCAAGGAGCTCACGATTTAGTTGAAATGCTAACACATAAATACACATGCACCCATCTGTGACTGAGCATTACCTCGGTGAGTGGGGTGGACAGTGCCGAGGGGACCTAAGGAAGTGTCACCAGAGGGTGCTGGTGTCATTAAAGGATGAGTCTAGAAGGTAAAATCTTCAAGAGTCCAGAGTCAAACCTTTCAGTTTTTCAGAAAATCATAAGCACACACTTCATAGCCACTGAATGCGTTGTCATTTTGCAGCCCAGCATAATAACTGATGAGCATATTGATCGAGAAATATCAAGGTGGTATGAGCATTAAAAAGGCAGGAAAATTTGCAGTGTACTTAGAAAAATATTTCTATCACAAATTATTAAAATGTAAAAAGCAAAACATTTTTTATATTTATAGGTAAAGGCCTTTTACCTGAAAAAATACTTATTCCCTGATTTTGTCCTAATGAGAAGCATTGTCTAGTGTTACGCCTCTTTATGCCACTGTGTTTTAATAATGTGCATGGAGTTATAGATGATATTAGTACCTTAATTTCAGAAGGTGATTCAGATTTTTTCTCTGCTTTAAAAAGAAAAATTCCAAAAGGATGTACTTACTGAAAAGAATTCAGTACAACATTGTGTAAATAAAAAAGTTAAAGCATCCTTATCTTTGCATCACACCACAGATTGGCCTAGTTAGCTTACTAGTCTTCTGTTGATGAAACTGTAAGTTGATTCTGGTATTTCAGTGTTGTGGTGAGGATGGGCTTAGATGAGTGTTTTTGTAGAATAATCTCAGAAATGCCTGTTAGGCTCAGTGGTTTGGGTTTTGATTTGGAACGTTGGGTTGCTTTGGTGTGCTGGTTTTCAGTTCTTCTTAACCTTCATAAACCCAGGTGAAAAAAAGTGAAAAGGCAGGCACAAAATGGGAAAAATACTTGCAGATCATGTTTCTGATAAGGGACTTGCATCCAGAACATACAAAGACGTCTTACAACTCAACAGTAAAAATACTGAAACTTAAAGATGGCCAATGGATTTAAATAGACATTTCTCCAAAGAAGATAGACAAATGGCCAATAAGCATGTGAAAAGATGCTCAACATCATTAGTCATCAAGGAAATGCAAAACCACAATGAGATACCAGTTCACACCACTAAGATGGCTGAAATTAAGGAGTTAATAATACATGTTGCCAATAATACATGTTGACGAGGATATGGAGAATTTGTAAGCCGCATAATTGCCAGCAGGATTGTAAAATGCTGCTGTCACTTTGGAAGAGTTGGGAGTTTCTCAAAATGTTAGACATAGTTACCATGTGACCCAGCAATTCCACTCCTAGGACTATACCCAAGACAAGTGTTCACACAGACACGTGTACACAGATGTTCATAGCATCATTATTCATAGTGGCCAGGGATAGAGAAAACCCAAATGCCCTTCAACTGAGGAATGAAAAAGGAAATATTGTACATCCACACAACGGGATATTATTCAACCATAAAAGGAAATAAGATACTGATACATACCACAACATGGATGAACCTTGAAAACGTGTTCAGTTAAAGAAGCCAGTCACAAAAGACCACATATTTATGATGCCATTTATATGAAATGTCCAGAACAGGCAGATCCATAGAGTCGGAGTAGAATAAGCGTTGCCTGGGCTGTGGGAAGGAGGGTGCGGGATGACTGTGAGTGGGTACTGGGTTGCTTTTGGGGGCGGGAAGTGTTCTGCAATGAGGCAGTGGTGATAGTTGTACCTCATGGTGAATACACCAAAACCACCGAATCGTATTTAAAGGGTAAATTTTGAAGTGTGTGAATTGTATCTCAATAAAGATGTTCTAAAAAAAAAAATAGGACATTTAATGTAAGGATTGGTTTGTATTTAATGATACATGTGGTTGATTGCTCTTCCCTGCTACGGTGTGCTGTCTTCATACTAAACGTTGTTCTCTTGCTCAGGCTATCACAACCCCTGCCATGGCGGTCAGTCACATCATGTTGGAATCATATAAAAAGTATATTCTAGTTTCTTTGATATTACTTGGAAAAGTACAACAGCTACCGAAATATACATCTCAAATTGTGGGTAGATTCATTAAGGTGAGTCTTTAAAATAAAACTGATTTCTTGGGTGACATGTCAAGTCCATAAGGAAATTGTAATGATACGTAGTTCTGTAACTTCATAGTGACGTAGCTCTCCCAACAGCTTCAAGTTAGGAGCAGCGGTCCCGGCAGGCTCTGGAACTCCACTCCCGTGCACACACCTTCTGGTCGCCTGGCTGGGACAGAGTGTTTCTCAGGAATCTTTTCAGACTTTTGCTCTGGGTGATTACAGCTGTAGATGTTTAAGCTCCAATAAGGGCTGACTTTTTAAAATTCTTCATTACAATTTAGTGAAAATAGTGAAAAAAGAATGTTGGTTTTATTGAACTCTCAATCTGCCCAAGTGTTGGAAAATCTTACTAGAGCCCTCGTATGAAAACCACAAGTTCTGGTCACTGAACTTTTGTTTGTTTTCTCTGAGGTCCCAGCTTTGGGATCACATTAAAAAATAAATAAACTATTCAAACTTTTTTTTTTTTTAATGCCTGGTCATAGTTTTAAAAAAATTGAGCAATTCAAAAGATTATGAGGTCACAATCATTTTAGTAACAATTTTACTTTGTTCGTCCTTGTACAAAACTCAAAATTGCAGGATATCAATTTGAAAGTCTTCCTAATGAGAAGATTTTTATCTCGTCTTGTTGAAGATAACCGGTGTCTTTCACCTAAGAGCCCTATTGTGGGTCTTGGGGCTCTAGGCTGTGGACTGGGAGTGGGGTGGGGGAGGCGAGGTGGGTAAGAGAGACCCCATGAAGAGTGATGGCAGGACAGGCTCAAGGTAGACGTTCTCGGGTCATTTTGGAGCTCTCCCAGGGGTCCTTCAGGTGGCCCTTGAGCTGGCCTATTGTAGAAGGAATGCTTTTATAGAGTGGCATCATTCAGAAGCAGTAGTAGTTTATGGTGATATCATAGATACAGGTGTGAGACCAGCTTACACCTGTGTCCCCATGACCACTCCACAGTCTTTTGGACTTCTGCTCCAATTTCTTAGTATTTCAGTTAAAGGGTAGTGTGTATAAAATAACATGCCTGACGCGGCTCAGGCTCTTAGTAGGCCCTCAGCTACCATTAGCCCTGTCTTCCTTCCTATCGAAGGTTGCAGATTGCGCCATTGCTTCTGGGAAGGTGGGTATGTGTGTGAGAGAGTTGAGAGTGAGGGGAATTCTTTCTTCCCAATGTAATTTATCAAAACAAACAAACAAAAAAACCCTGAGCCGTTGACAGGAAAAAAACAACGTGCAGCTGTCACTAACCACCGTGCACCTCTACCTGCCATGCACTCACTTGCCGTACACTGCAAAGGCTTCCAGCACTAAATTACCCCACAGTGAATGTCTGTCCTTGGTCTTAAAAATTAGGCATTTGATGGGTAAGTTAGAATTTGTTAGGTAACAATAAAGGATGTTGAGTGTATTTGCTCAAAATACAGTGTCATATTTTCTTTCGCTTCCTATACAGATTTAGTCCTCTAATGTTTGAATCTTATTTTTCCCCCACCTTCAAACCTTTAGCCTCTTAGCAATGCATACCACGAGTTAGCACAAGTTTATTCAACCAACAATCCCTCAGAACTCCGCAACCTGGTGAATAAGCACAGCGAAACTTTCACTCGTGACAACAACATGGGGCTGGTGAAACAGTGCTTGTCATCTCTCTATAAGAAGAATATCCAGCGGCTGACCAAGGTGAGGCAAGTGCTGCCCCGATGCATCGCCGGGCTCCCCGGGGCCTCCCCTCTCCTTTCCTTGTCAGTGTTGAGGAAGCAGGGATGGGGGTTAAGTCTGGTAGGATTTTTATAATAAGAGAACTGTCGCAACCAATTTCTTAGAAAGAGTTTAATTTATACTCCTTTGGTCTTTTCAGGGCTAGAGCAGGGTATTCGAGAAGAGGGACAGGTGAAGAGGAAGGCAGGTAGGAGATACAGCTACTTTGGGAGGCAGAGGAAAGTGGCCTGAGAGAGTAAACAGTTCCCTGAGCGGATGAGGTGACGCTGACAGTGCAGATGTCACTCCCTTGTGCCAGCCTCGGGACCTCTGTTGGAACATAGTATTACTCTGACATTAATTACCGCTTAGGCCAGAGCTGCATAAGCTATGTGCATTCGAACTGTAGAAAGTAAGCCAGTTACATACCTTATATTTTCAAAGTGCAAATAACCTGATGTTTTTTGATTATAGAAAATTTATGTATAAAAGAAAAATGAAATCCCCTGTCAGCTGGGGAGGCATAGGCTGCCAGGAACAGGAAACTAAGAGCAGCTTAAACAAATCGAGGATTGCTTTTTTCTCGTGAGAGGTAGCATGGTTACAGGCAGCAGTTCACAGCTGGTGACAAGATGGTGAGGCTTGCCCCTGTGTGTACCCTCTGCCCTACGTCAGCAATGGGACGATGGGGAAAGAAGCAGAGGAGCAAGAATAGGGTGTGTCTGTTGCTAAGTGACCTAGCAAGGGGAGGGCCGGTGGGCTCTGCATGGAGGGTGGGAAAGGATGATGGATCTGATGGTCTGGGGGCCTGGAGCTTCTCTAGAGGAGAGAAGAGGTGAGTAGGGGCCAGCTGTGGAGGCCGGAGAACATGCAGGGAGAAGGGGAGGACGGCGAGGAGGCGGGCATTGAACCAGAAAAGGAAGCGCCTGAACACCCCACAGAGAGTAACTTTAGCTCCCCGGCTAACCTAAGGAAAGCGGCCAGGAATTTGTAAAAAGTTAATTTGTAAGAGAAAAATGAACGTGAAAGAGAAAGCAACTCAAGAAAGGTGAAAAATAAATGTAACCTGTCAGCCAGAGAAAAACCACCTTGACCCAGGGGCCAAAAACACAAGGCTGTAAGGGACTCAAGGTAACACACAGCCTAATTGTCCCCACAAAGTGTTTATTTGGTCCAGGTGCCACCAGAACCACTCTAAGTAAATTCCTGTCCCACCATGAAGAAGTAGCCTTTGAAAAAGGACCACATTTGTGACTTGTACTTGAGGTTTAGATATAAGAGCCAAAGTATTACCAGGGTTAAAATATGATGTGTTTCAGAAAAATGTTAGGTCATAAAATGGCAAGTAAAAGTTAAATGAAGAATTAGAACTTAATCTACTAAGTAGGCGTCACTGCGAAAATCCTCAGGTAACTAACTATCTTGTCAGGTAGCCAACCACACTCCGTCACTTAGGAATAAGCCGACAGTTTATACTTTGGAAGGCTGAAGAGGAAAGTACAGTTTTCTGGTTTGGATCAGTTAAATCCAGAACATGAGTTTGACCAAACGAACAGGAAAGACATCCAGTTGGTTAGTCAGGGTTGGGGCAGTGGCTGGGTCTTGCATGTGCTCCCTTGTGGTTGATTGGGAGCCACAGGACCACTAAGCACTTCCCAGGGGAATAGGGGAAGTGCTGGTGGGCAGGGAAAGTGTCATTAAATCACTAAAGGGCGTGTCTAGTCAGAAGGTTACATCTTTGATGGTGACTGTTACACTTTTTGCCATCATGTTCTATTGCCAGAATAATAGAAAGGGGAAAAAAGTCTAAGGATTTCCCAGCTACAATAGTCTCTTTCTTATTCAAAAGTCAGAAAATCAAAAGCTTTTCAAGAAGTCTCAACAGGGAGACTGTGTGTCATTGTTGGTGACAGGAACTGTGTCCCGTAATATTGCTGGAAGGCAAGTAGGAACGGGTTATCTGTCACAGGGAGGTCACATCTACTCCTTGGTAACACTTTGGTGCACGTTTTTCAGAATTCTATGTATATGCGGACACTCGCAGGTGGTTGTGGCTGGGGTCACACACCGCGTGCTACTCTGTGCTCTGTTGTTCTGTTCAATATGCCACCCTTCTTGCCCGGCAACGTAAGCCTGTGTCCGTTCCCCGTCATAGAAGTCCTGTACAGATGGTTCATAATTTATCCAACCAGTCCTTTACTCACGGACATTCAGGTCGAAGTTTCTGTTTATTTTGAAACAGAAACAAAAGGATAGTTCTGTGTACTTAGAAATGTTCACTTTTGGGTTCTCCTGTTTTGTTAAACTACTTATGTACTTAAAATTAACAGTCATTTCATTTTCATGGGTGCTACTCTCTGAACTAAAGTATATGCAGCATTTTTTGGTCATTGGTTTATCAAGAATTTTCAAAATCAGAGTTTTAATGTGCTCTGCTCTGAAAATGCCATTGTTAGAAATATTGCCAGCTTTCCTCAGAAAAAGAAAAAGCTCTTTTCATTTGTTCCTGGAAGATGCATGTTGACCAGGTCCCAGGCAGAGCAGTGGTAAACACTGATTTCCTTCTAAGTGTCCATTTGTTTATACATTTGCTTTGAATTTTGAAGGTGAATGTGATATTTTCATTTTTTCTTGTATTTAACCGGTAATACGTTTACAATACAAAATTCAAAGGATACAAAAATTTCCTTCCATTTCATATACCCCAGCCACCCTTTTTCTTCACCCAGAGGCAAACCAGTGTTACTAGTTTCTTGGATATCCTCTAGAAATTGTCTATGCACGTATAAGCATGCACACACACGTGCATGTGCTCTCACACTCACACATACATATACACTCTTCCCTTTTACACACGTATTAGTGTGCCATATACACTGTCTGCAGCCTCCTTTTTTATATTTAATGATGTACATATTTTGGGTTCTTTTTCTGTTCATAAAAGGTCCTCATTTAAAAAATTTTTTACAACTGCAAAGTAGTCCGTTTATATTAATTGTCCTCTATTGATGGGCATTTAGGTGGTTCCAATCTTTTGCTATCGTAAATAGTGCTACTGTTAATAACCTTGCACATATGTCATTTCAGACATACAGGAACGTATGTGTAGGATATATTTCTAGAAGTCATTACTCCTAGATGACGTCTAGAAATGTATCCTGCGTATGTACCCATTGATGACTAAAACTACTGGGCTCATCAATTTTGAATCATCTTCACAACAAAAAACAGTTGTGTACAGTAATGGAAAACACATTTTCAATGATTTAGTAGAATTCTGCACACATTTAATAAAATTTCTCAGTTGTTTCTACCTGTGATTAACTCTACTTTTGAATTTCAGACCTTTTTAACACTATCGTTACAAGATATGGCGAGTCGTGTGCAGTTGTCTGGACCTCAGGAGGCAGAAAAGTATGTCTTACACATGGTAAGTGTGTCTTCATTTTTAAAAACTTTATTAGTGAGTTTTTGTCCTTGTAAAAGTAATAGGTGTTCATTATGGAAAATATGAAAAAGGAGGAAGGGGGGGACATTCAAAGTCACCCCCTGTGGACATTTTAGTTATTACGATCTATAGGGTTTTCAGGTCATGTATACTCATGATTTACATGATGTGTCCTGTTTGTGCTCCTTATTTACATTTCCATGGTCAGAGTCTTTATAAACATCATTTAAAACACTTGTGAAATATTTCGGATATATAAAGAGGCATAAAGCAGCTGCTGACGTGCTGGTCAGTGGTAAGGTCATGAACTTGTACCCGTAAGTAGCTCGGGGCACTGCTGCCGTCACCAACAGAGTCCTGTTCAGCTCGGCAGTGTGCTTAGTGACGTCATTGATCGCAGCCAGGGTGGACGTAAAGGGTGCTGAGCAGGCACCCATGTGCTCAGCACTCAGCTGCAGAAATCAGTGTTGCCAGTGTACCTGACACCCCCAGGTAGCACTTGCTGCTCCCCTACATGGATAAGCATTGTTTAGTTGGCTACATGGTAACCCGCCAAGCTGATACATCGCCATCTGCCTGCCTGCTATGATATACCTGGATCCATGGCTCTGGTCTGACCCACCAGAACAAACCTGTGTGCTCAGCTCAGGTCAGGCAAATCTTACATGTAGAAAGTAAGCATTCTACGTTTTTCTGCTGGTGATCTCCACTGTGATTTCAGAAGCGCTGCCATGTTAGGACTAGGCGTAGTAGAACTATTTTCCATTGTGATAATGGAGTATTTTATTTCCGTAGTTCAATTTACACATGTTTTGAGGTTTTTTCCCTTCACCCTAACCCTCAAAACACACACACAGATCCCAAACAAAATCTGTGTCGATTTAACCTGCTACGAAGACTACCTGGTTGAGTCGACGGGTTACAGGGAGTGAACAAGCTACAGAATCTCCCTGGGACTCACTGTAAGTGGTGGGTGAGAAGAAATACATGGAAGGTTATGATACCAGCCAAGACACACGAGCTGGCAAAATGCTTTGAGGGATCAAAGGAGACAGCACTGTGTGACCGACCTAGACAAACCCTGACAGGCCCTGGATCAACTGGGGGTGTTTTGTCTGCCAAGGGACATTTGGCAATGTCTGAAGACATTTTTGGTTGTCACAGCTAGGGGTGCTGCTTGCAGCTAGGGGTAGAGGCCAGGGATGCTTTCAAATATCTTACAACGCAGAGGAGAGCCCACACAACAGTTATCTGGCCCAAAACGTCAGTACTGCCAAGCTTGAAAAATCCTGCCCTACAGTAATTGCCATGAGGGCCTGATCTTTTTTTAAAAGACTTTTTAGAGCAGTTTGAGGTTCATAGTAACATTGAAGGGAAGGTACTGAGATTTCCTGGGCACTCCCTGCCCCCTCACAGGCATAGACTCCCCCATTATCAGCATCCCCCAGCAGAGGGGCATTTGTTACAGTTGATGAACCTACCTTGACACATTCATCACCCAGAATCCATAGTTTAGGGGAGTTCACTCTCGGGGTTGTGAATTCTGTGGGGTTGGACAATGTATAATGACACGTATCCATCATTATGGTCTCATACAGAGTATTTTCACTGCCCTAAAAATCCTCTGTGCTCTGCCTGTTCATCCCTCCCCAGCAACCACTGATCTTTTTACTGTCTCCATAGTTTTGCCTTTTCCCGAATGTCATATAATTGGAATCATACAGTATACAGCCTTTTCACATTGGCTTATTTTACTTATAATATGCATTTAAGGTTCCTTAGTGTCTTTTCATGGCTTCACAGCTCATTTCTTTTTAGCACTGACTAATATTCCATTGCCTTGGGATATACTAGCACAGTTTATCCATTCACCTGCGGAAGGACATTCTGGTTGCTTCCAAACTTTGGCCTTTATGAATAAAGCTGCTGTACCCATCCTTGTGTGGGTTTTTGTGTAAACATAAGTTTCCAGCTCCCTTGGACAAATACCAGGGATCATATGGTCAGAGTATGTTTAGTTTTGTAAGAAACCGCCAAACTGCCCTTCCAAGTCGCTGCACCAGTCTGCATCCCCACCAGCAGTGAATGAGAATTCCTGTTGCTCCACGTCCTCACCAGCGTTTGATGATGTCAGTGCTCCGGAATGTGGCCGTTCGAATAGGTGTGTAGTGTTTCTCGTTTTAATTTACATTTCCTTGATGACATACGGCGTCGAGCATCTTTTCATGTGCCTATTTGCCATCTGTGTGTCTTTGGCGAGATGTCTGTTCAGGTCTTTGGCCCATTTTTTAATGTTTGTCTTCTTGTTGAGTTTTAACAGTTCTTTGTACATTTTGAATACGAGCCCTTTATCAGATGTGTCTTGCAAATATTTTCTCTCAGTCTGTGGCTTCTCATTCTCTTGACATTGTTTTTTGCAGAACAGAAGTTGTTAATTTTAATGAAGTCTCGCTTATTTTTCTCATGGATCATGACTTTCATGATGTATCTACAAAGTCATTGCCATACTCAAGGTCATGTAGGTTTTCTCCTGTGTTATCTTTCAGGAGTTTTATAGTTTTGCATTTTATATTTAGGTCTGTGCTCCATCTGAGGGAATTTTTGTGAAGGGTGTAAGGTCTGTGTCTAGATTCATTTTTTGCATGTGGATGTACAGTTGTTCCTGGACTATTTGTTGAAGAAACTATCTTTGCTTCATTGTATTGCCTTGTTCCTCTGTCAAAGATCCATTGGCTATATTTATGTGGGTCTATTTCTAGGCTTCCAATTGTATTCCATTCATCTGTTTGTCTATTTTTTGTTTGTTTGTTGTTTTTCTATTCTTTAGGCCAATACCACACAGTCTTGATTACTGTAGCTTTATAATAAGTCCTCAAGTCAGGTAGTGCCAGTCTTCCACCTTTATTCTTCTCCTTTAATATCATGTTGGCTTTTCTGTGTCTTTTGTCTCGCCACATAAACTTTAGAATTAGTTTGTCAATATCCATGAAATAACTTGCTGGGATTTTGACTGAGATTGTGTTGAAACTATAGATCAAGTTGGGAGGAATTGACATCTTCCTATCCATGAACATGAAATTCTCTCAATTTATTTAGTTCTGTTTTGATTTTCTTCACCAGACTTTTGTCGTTTTCTCAGCTGGATCTTGTACATATTTTGTTGGATTTATTCCTAAGTATTTCATTGGGAGAATGCTAATGTAAATGGTATTGTTCTTAATTTCATATTCTACTTGTTCATTGCTGGTATATAGGAACACAATTGACTTTTATATTTTAACCTTGTATCCTGCACCCCTCGCTTGAATTGATTGCTTCCTAGTTCTAGGATTTTGTTGTTGTTGATACTTTCATATATTCTTCATAGATGATCATGTCATCTGTGAACAAAGACAGTTTTATGTCTTCTTTCACAATCTATATACATTTGATTTCCTTATCTTGTTGTATCAGCTAGAACTTCCAGTACGAAGCTGAAAAGGAGGGGTCTGATGGGACGTCCTTGCCTAGTTCCTGATCTTTGTGGGGAAGCTTTGAGTTTCTCTCCATTAAGCATGACGTTAGCTGTAGGTTTTTTGTTGATGTTCTTTTTATCGTGAATGGATAGTGGATTTTACGAAGTGCTTTTTCTGCATCTGTTGATATGATCATGGTCTTTTTCAGCCTGCTGATATGCTGAGTTACGTTAATTGATGCTTGAATGTCCTATCAGCCTTGCACACCTGGGATAAATCCCACTAGGTTTTGGTGTATAATTCTTTTTATATATAGTTGAATTTGTTTATATTTTGTTCAGGACTTTTTGCATGTATGTTAGTGAGAGATATTGGTATAGTTTTCCTATAATATTTTTGTCGGGCTTTGGTATTAGGTTAATGCTGGCTTCCTAGAATGAGTTGGGAAGTGTTCCCTCTGCTGCTATCCTCTGAAAGTGAGTGTAGAGATTGGCATAATTCTTCCTTACTTGTTTGGTAGAATTCACCAGTGAACCTTCCTGGTTCTGGTGCTCTTTGTTTGGCAGGTTATTAACTATTGATTCAATTTCTTTAATAGTTATAGGCCTATTCAGATTGTATGTTAGGTATTTTTTAAAGTAAACATTTCATTGAAGTATAACCTATGTACAGAAAACTACACTTAAGTTCATAGCTAAATACCTTTTCACAAAGCGAAGACACCTATGCAACTGACACCGTATCATGAATCAGGATATTACCAGCACCCCAGAAACATCTGTCCTGCCTGCTTCCAGCTCTACGCCTGGCTAGAAAGGTCACTGTCCTGACTTCTCATATCCTATTTTAGTTGTGTTTGTCTTTGAGTTTTATATAAAATATAAAAGGAAACATAGGTATATACATTTTGGGTTCTGGCTTTTTTGCTCAACATTAAGGGATTCATTCACAGTGTTTGTTGTGTGTAGTTTTAGTTCATTCATTTTCAGGGCTGCAGTGTTTCGCTGTCTGAGTATACCTTTCCGTTCTAATTAGATGGACATTGGGTTGTTTCCAGTTCTAGTTGTTACCCAAAGTGCTGCTGTGGTGAACCTAAGTGTGCATTTCATTTGGATATATTCCACCCACTGTTTAAAGAGGAAGCTGCCTGTGATCACATGGTCAGAGAGCTATGCATTTATTGAATACATGTTGGGCTGCTTGCTGTATCATTAAACAGCATCTGTCCCATCAGGGCCAGGAAGGAGTGGCCAGTGCCTCTGTGACAGATGGACTCATTGTTGTCACCGTGTGGAGCAATTTGTTAGGAATCATGATACCTGTTTGGAACTTTTATTGGCTTCTCACGTTTTAACTGCATGGACAGGACGGGGCTGTGAGCATCAGTCAAATAAATCCCCCATCACTGATGAAAATAAAGAGCATGGACCTGACCTTGAGACTACTTTGGACTCAGCACGGGCAGGAAAGTTTTCTTCAAGGACAAGAAGATAATTTCTAGTGGGGTGAAATAAAAATGCGTTAGCATTTCAGTTTTTAAAATGCAAGGGCAATGTATATTATATATGCTGAAATGAATGTAAAGATGCAAGGACAGTTTGAAAGCATTATGCTAAGGGGAGCAAGACACATACTGTATGATTTCATTTATAGAAATGTCCAGAACAGGCAAATCCGTAGAGCAAAGAGTAGATTGGTGATTGCCAGAGGCTGAGAGGATAGGCGAATAGAGAGTCACTGCATAACAGAGGACAGGATCATCCCCTTTGGAACTAGATAGAAGTGGTAGTAACTACACATTGCAAATTAAATGCCACTGAATTGTTCACTTTAAAATGGTTAATTTACATTATGTGAATTTTGCCTCACATATAAAATAAAATCCAAATAAAAAATGCAAGGGCAGGGATTTTTTGTGAGTGTGTGTATGTGTCAGTTTTGCACCCTGTAGTATCTATAATGGTTTCTAGCACATAGTAGGTGTTCAATAAATACTTGTTGAATAAACAGCTGGTGCTAAAAATGCACATACAAATTTATTCATTGTTTTCTGTGCTTTCCCCTGATTATATTGAATCACTGTATGTTCACATAGTGTTTACTGATTTCTTTTTTTATAGATAGAAGATGGTGAAATTTTTGCAAGTATTAATCAGAAGGATGGTATGGTCAGTTTCCATGATAACCCTGAAAAATATAATAACCCAGCCATGCTTCATAACATCGATCAGGAGGTAAATGTGGATGCCAGGTTTTGATTTTTTGATTGATGTTTTAAGATGTTGCATTTGAAATACTGCCTTTGTGCTACAGGATTATTTTAGTTTTAAATACAGGTAGTTCTGAACTAGTTTCTAGGAATATCTTGGTTCCTAGAAAGTTAATTTTAAAATGGGCTGCTTAAAACCCTTCCAGATTATTGGTTATAAGTAACTGGTGGGTTAGCATTCCCATCGAGCTCACCAAAGCGTACTTTACCTCCTAAGACACCTGGAAGGTCTTACAATGAGTATAATTTTACCCACACCCACCTGCCACCTATCATGTAGAGCCTGGTTTCTGTGGTAAATGTATTTAGAGATCCAGGTCGGGAGTTCAGAAGACATCTGTGTGTGAGGAGTGGGGTGAATGGGGTAGCTGGGCGAGGAAAGCCGCCCGCAGTTCCCTGTCGCCTGCAGCCATGGGCCGTGGAGCAGTCATCGCTGCGTCTTCTAATGTCATGTCGCTCGGACATGAGCCGGGACTGTGGGCGGTCTGTGTTTCTCACCTCTGGTTAGGGAAATGGGTTGACCCGAACGTTAAATCTCAAAAACCTAACAGCAGTGCATAGTAGCTACTTCAGCATAGTAAAACCCTGAAATCTAGAAGTGTTTTGGTAACTCATTTGATGACAGATGTCACCTGAATGATTTATAGTCTTTATTTATCCCACTTAGTGTGGCTATTTTTAGGTTTTACTGCAAAAGACATTAATGTGTTTGATAATGGGTTTCTGCCCTGGATCCCACTGGGATGTTAGTTAATATACAATACTTGCACTGTGTTAACTTTCTGAATTCAAAAAAGTCTGACTCCAACACCTGTCCAGCCCCCAGGGGGTTCAGGTCAGGGGCTTGTGACCCTGCAGCACCCACAGTAATTGTCCGGGTGCGAAATGATGGCCTTGAGCCACACCTGCTTACTGACCACCTTGCACTTGGCCCTCGCAGATGCTGAAGTGCATAGAGCTGGATGAGCGGCTGAAGGCCATGGACCAGGAGATCACGGTGAACCCCCAGTTCGTGCAAAAGGTGATTGGGTTCCCTCATTAACTAGAACAGGGCAGGATGGAGATGAAAGGGCGTCCGCATGAGGAACGGGGACTTGGTTTCAGGTGAAATGTTTAACTGCCAGACGTTCTTGAAAATCTTTATCACTAAGTTCACAGAGAGACTGTTGAGAGCATTTTCAACCTATGGCCTGGAAGTGTGCGGAGGGGGATGCGGAGGGCGGACGGGAATTGCCTGCTCTTCATTGTACACAGAGATTATTGTACACAAAGCTGTAGGGGGGCCGTCCTCTCGGAGGCCTGCGTGCGCGTGGGGCTGGTGGAAACGCGTGACAAGGGCAAATGTAACTGCATACACCGCCTCACTCTCTTACAGAGCATGGGATCACAAGAAGATGATTCCGGGAACAAACCATCCAGTTACTCTTGAAACAAATGGCCATCCTGAGTGAAATGAGAAGCTATCACCTTGGCCAGTAGCAAGTGTTAGGAGGGCAGCAGGGAGGACCAAGCCTGTTTCACCTGGACGTTAAGAAATTACATTTTGTTTTGACTTCTTCAGTCCTTTGTGCTTTCAGAAAACCATTCTTTGCAAAGGAGAAAAAAATCTAAAATCTGTTGTGGATTTATTTATCCTTGGATTAATGTTGTTATTGCATTAAATCTGCCTTTTTGTTTTAAATTATTTGAACATTGATGTGTCTTCTGTATCACTCTTTTTCTTCTGAAACATTTTTAAAAAACATTTATTTTGAACAGAAATAGGTAGATTTTAGACATTTTTGGAAGATTTGGATTTAAAGTTATCAATTGCCTTTAAAAAAAGCTGGGAAAGTCTAAGGCAAAAGCTAATTTTTTAATAATTAGAATTAACATGCATTTTAGTGGCAGTATGAATTATGAATTAAAGAGATAGTATTGTACTCTTTCTAACCTTTGCTGTGTGCTACACACTTAAAGTCTTGCGAATGGCTTTTTTTTCTTATGAGACAGAGGCCAGATTCTTTTTCTTCTACAAGTTGAGCTGTGCAGATGCATTTTCATTACGTTCAGGGTCCCTCCTCTACAGAACTCGGATGTGTCTGACTAGGGTTTCCTGAATTAGCCCTGGAGTGAGGTGCAGCCTTTGTAACGTGTGGTCAGATTAAACTAGAATTTGGTCCTTAAAAAATGTTTCTGTCTCCCTAGCACCCTTCACTTTTTTAAATGTGTCAACTTGTGCAGTCACATTTTCATTATTTACAAAAAGAAATTCTGAAACGTGATGAGTCATGTAAAAAGGTCATGTGGTCTGTTGTGATAACTATTCCACTTTGCTGCAGAAAAGCAGCCACAGACCATCTGTATGTAAGTCAGCGAGTGTCGGCAGAGGCTGGCTTTGACTCCCCAACGAAACTCTCAAGTTCTCAGGCTCAAACTGCTGCTGCCGGTGGGCTCTGCGTCATGGCCACTCAGCCTACACTTCGTACTAGGAAGCAGAGTACGGAATGGAAATCTTCCTTTTACCTTTTAGCAGTGTGGTGAACTACAGACAGTTTTGCTTTTTAAAACAAATTAGACAACTGATTTACCTGGATCTGAATTAAAATCACCTAAAATGTGTTTGAAAATCCTAGTAGCTGCCAGTTATGACATTTAAGTAGAGTAACTCTTGTGGGCTTCTAATGAAAGGACACTATTAGCTTTTTCCCCAAAATGGTTTTATTCAAACACCACATCATTTTGAAACAACTCAACCGGGTATGGTACTTTCGGTCTCTTCATAGAATCTGCGAACCACACATCCTTGCCCCTCCTGGGTCAGTGGAGAAGCGGGTGGTGGTTGTGATTGTCTCAGCTTTACAGCCACCTGTATTCTTTCTGATTCTAGGGCTAGAACTCTGCAAACCGCTGTTTTTGCCAGCAGGAGGCAGAATATAAAGCTAGGGGAGAGCAAAGGCCGGGCTCCTTGCTGTCTGCTTCCTGTTGACAATAGGAGCCAGCAGCAGCTTCTCCCTGGTAAGGATGCTTCCAGCAGCAGCAGTGAGCCCCAGGTGGTTTCTGCTCATGGCACCCCCTTAGCGATACCGGCCCCAGGAGGCAGGCCGCCCCCTTCCCACAGATTAGGGACCCAGTTCCATGGGGCACGTCCTCCAATTTGCTAAATTCTACTAATCCTGATCTCTTCCCTTTGTTCCCCACGCCCTGAGGGTGGTGGTATCTGCTTCCTGCAGTCACTACCTTGATGAGACTCTTCTCTCTCCAATACCTGATTAATGGACCTATTAAATTGTTTTTGTTAAAGAAACGAGTGGTTTGTCTCTTCTGACAGGAGTTATTTTTGAAAATCTTAAGGGGTGGAGAAGATGTATGGCTTCGTTTGTTATTAAGGAGAATATAAGATTTCACACATGCTGCCCCTGAAAAACATGTTGCCTGGCTATGCCTCTCTCTTCTTTTTGAATAGTTATCAGAATCTGTTTGCATGAATAGTTAAGACAGCCTTAGCTGTTTCTTTGAATTAATTCTCAGCAGCAACTTACTTTGTGAACAAGTTTCCTTATGAAAACCTGGAGCATTTCGATGGTGCCAGAAGAGAGTGTTTGCACAAGGGGAATAGGGCCGTTTCTGAGGCCCGAGGCTGTAGCCTGAGTTCTCTCAGAACTTTTCAAGTCTTTTCCTGGTAATCTCAGATGCTAATGCTCTGAATTAATGAGAATAATTGCCCTCAGAACACCTGCTTCCTCCGCTATCGGAAAGGAGAGCATTCTTACGAAACTGCACGTCAAATGGCGTAAAGCAAAGAAGCAATTGCCATTCATTTCTATGGGAACATTTTGAAGTGCTCTCAGACCCCCAAAATAACCTACCAAATCATACCAAGCAACACATAAAACCTAATGTGACACTTACATAGGAAAAGCAGGAATGATACAAATGATATGACAAATACAGTGTTTAAAGTGCAGTGAGCTTGGCGGGCCCCTCACTGCTGCTCAGGCACACGCTGCTTCTGCAACAGCTCGCTGCAAAACAAACACTGAACACTTCACTTTCACCTTTTTATGAAAAAGTGAAAATCCTCTTCAGATTTCTTTCAGTTAGCGAAAACAGGTACTAATGTCAGTCTTTTGTAAAAGTGAAGTGGCATAATGCAAATTTTCGAAAAGCAGGGGACACTTGCATTATGTATGTTTCTATTCATATTGGTACCAAGTGAACTGTCCAAAGAGACAATGTTTATCTTTTAATACAGACTTTCTTAAATGTATGTGCTTGGTCTGAGTGATCTCGGATGTGGGATATACTAGCTGGTATGAAGTATTCTTTAAAGAAACATTTGGCTGCATGTTTTGAAAATGGCAGATGCTTTTTGAGCCAAACAGTAGTATTGTTTGGCAGTGAAGCAGTGGGATTTTCCTGCCTTGTGTGGATGGCACCTTCTTTATTTTGTTTAGTAAATCAAAATCCCAAATAAAGCTAGGTAGTAGAACTGTTAACCTAGAAATAAAAGGCCAAAGTGAGAGACAACAAGCATTTATTTGAAATAAAAAAAGAATAGCTCTTTGGGAGGCACTGATTCAGGCAGAAACCCAAACAGTGTTTCAATGAGGAGAAAAGGCAGTGGGTATTTATGAGAAAGGGAAGGGGAACAATTACATCAATAGAAGGAAAGCATTTCTATTGGGGCAGATAAGCTAACATAGCAACGCTAATTCTAAAGAATGTGTTAATATTCAGCCTAATAGTCATCAGTCCAGTAGTCATAATAACTGCTTTCTTGTTATCTTTGCAAACAGTTCTTTGGGCAACAGTGTTGCTTTAGGCTCAGTCCAAAGGTTATTTCGTCCTGGTTTAACATTTCAAAGGTTTGAGGCATACGAGGTACAAGGCAGTTCCCCTGGGATAACAGTTCTGCCTCCATTTTAAAGTGGCTCCATTTATGTGTTTACACTGAATAAGATACCAACTAGCCTTAATAGCAGAGTAATGCCTGTGTGATCTATTTAATCAGGGACAAGTACTTTTACCTTTCTAGCAAACAATTTGGCAGAGGGGAAGTTAAATCTTAGGTTTTTAGGTAGAACTCTTGGTGTTCATTGGTGGACCTACCTAGTTCAAGTTCCCTCCTCTTTCTATGCCAATGGTCAAGTTGTATTCTAATTCTCTCCCGTTCGTTGCTGTTCAAAGATGCAGTTTTGGGTTTGTAAGTTCTAACTTTCTGGGTTGCAACTTGAAATGGTAGCCAATCTGTAGAAGAACACATTTGGACCTAAGTCTGAGCAGTTGCAAAGAGCCCAGAGTAAATAAATGACTGGGTAAATCAGATACCGTACTTGTGAATAGGAAAATGAGATGGCTACTGTTTTTAAGCAGTTGAATTACTTGATGATGGTGAACAAAAACAAAATCCTATCTGCCTCCTTTCCTAAAATCAAAAGTTGAGACCAGATGACTTTTGCGAACTATAAAAGGCATTTAATAAGCTTGGATTCATAATGAACTGTTAAAGTTTATTAGACTAAAAAGAAACCACTTGGTAATTAAGAAGCAGCCAGTATTAGATTAAAACACAAAACGCCTATCAGTTGAATTCTAACTGGGGGAGGGAGTTAATTTTTAAAAGCATTCTAAAAGTGCTATGATAAAAAATATTAAGTTAACATTAATGTGCTTTTTTAAGGAGAAAATACTGGACTACTACTAAGAGTTCTTGCCTGGTAACTGGCTGGACACTTTATATGCAGAGTTGATTGTCTAATAATTGACAGAGGTTGTGCATGAGTTCCACCCATTGTTTGCTGCCTTTCAGCAGCCAGCCAGAACTCCCACACTGCTAAACACATGTGAAAACATAGACAATGTTGTCGGTTTCTGGAAGAGAGGAAAGCCTAGGCTATTAATTATTTTTACAACAGGGAGTCTACTATGGTACCCTCAAAATAATGAGATGTGATTTAAACTATCTGATCCAATTGTTTACAAATGAAACATGCCTCTTCTTCCTGAAACTGCAAATTGATTCGGGGACATGATGCTTTGACTCAAAGACAAAGCCCAACTGTGTTCTGTAGCTAAATGAGGCCCTGTGTTGGTCAGGGTGCACCTAAAAACCTCTGAGAAATTTCACAGTGAGACTTGACTTGGCTTCCCTTTGCTCTGCAGTCTTGGCAGCTGGTATCCCAAAGCACTCTGTCAGCCTCTATGCTTAGCTATCAATACCTGCTTCATTAAGCCTCTTGGTTTAGCACTAGGAAGGCAGAAAAGCGTTAGGAAATCTTTCATTCTGATGGAGCCTATTTCAGTGGTGGAAAAACATGTTCTGGACTGTGAAGGCCTCTCAGTATGCTTTTGGTAACATTTCATAAAATTCCTGTTGTGCAATAGGAACGTTGAGTTGAACGTGGCATTTCATTTGGTTGAGCATTGGTGCTTTGCTTTCTCACTGACAATGTGGGGTACATTTTCTGACTTCTACGCTGTCTCTTGTTGAATGTCCTTGAAAGTTTACACTGAGAGCACAGTTTAATTAGCCCTTGGTACAATTCACTGAGGCAAGCAATTGACACGTAGTTGTTACTTTTAAGCAGATTTATAATTTTTTTGAGAAAGCACCTTCGGAAAAAGGTGGCTGAAGCCAACGGTGCTGGCTAAAGATATAATGGAATAAAACAAACAAACAAAAAGATATAATGGCATAAACAGAGTCCAGCTGTAGTCCAGTGCACATTGAATTTTACTGAAAATGGCAGTGGTTGAATAAACAAACCTTCCTCCACTTGGGACCTTCATTAGCTCATCATCATGGAAATAAGGGTAATGTGAAGAAGGTGGTGTCCTCCACTAACACAGAAAGTTAATTCCTCAAATTAAAGTTACAAGACAAAGAAATGTTTTCTCTTGGCTTAAAACGTGGCTAATAGATGTTAGTTTCAAGAACACCTAACATTGAAATGGGAAAATACAAGATTGGTAAAAGAAAAAGAAAAGAAAAGAAAAGAAAAAGAAAAAAACCTGTCTTCCATATTGAGGCAATAGAATATACAATCGGAGTTCTTTTTTAAAAAAAATGGTATTATGGGGTGACCAGAGGGTTCAGTTGGCTTGAGCACAAGCTCTGAACAGGGTTGCCGGTTTGCTTCCCACATGGGCCAATGAGCTGCGCCCTCCACAGCTAGATTGAAGACAACGAGCTGCCACTGAGCTTCCGGAGTAGTGGCCGGGTGGTTGGGTTGGTTCAAGAGCTTCAGCTCGCAACAACAAGGTTGCCGGTTCAATTCCCACATGGGATGGTGGGCTGCGCCCCCTGCAACTAAGATTGAAAACGGCCACTAGACTTGGTGCTGAGCTGCGCCCTCCACAACTAGATTGAAAGACAACGACTTGGAGCTCATGGGCCCTGGAAAAACACAGTTTCCCAATATTCCCCAATAAAAACAATTTTTTTTAAAAAAACAGGGTAACTAATTGAACATTTTGGAGTTTGTTCTTTGCTTATTAGCGAGGAAGTCAGTTAATCAGATTTGTATTCAGAATTGCTAACGTGGCCATTTTCAATGGTGATTCCTGTTCACTTTGACAAATGTTGGAAATGTTTTCTTTTAGAAATTGGAAAGGCACAATAGTACAAGGAGGCTGCAAATGTTTGTTTCACCTTTCCACTAAGACTTACAAAGCATTTTACAAACTCAATGAAACTCAAGTATCTTAGCAAAAGTAAACATAGAATTCCAAATCAATATACCCTTGTGGGGTTTTTTTGTTTGCTTCAGAAATTATCTTGTGACTTACTAAAAAATATGTGAAGTTTGTGCTAGTATCAAGAGGAATTGTATTGGTAAGAGTAATTAAACATATAAATGCAATGTCTAACCTCACAATTCCATCCCATATTCCTTAATCTTTAAAAAAATCCACCTTGTCTTCCACACCAGTAAAAGAAGGCAGAAAACAAATTGCAATTTCGGTCATTTCTTGTGTCCTCCCTTCAGCATAACACGGAAATTCAGAGAGAGAAGTGACCTCGGCGATTTTTAAAAAGCGCAACCACCCATTTGTACTTGAGGAAAGCTGATGTTTTCTCCCCAACACTTCAGAACAACCACACTGGGGACACCCTGCCAGAGCCACAGCGACCAGGGTTCCCACAGCTGAGGACAGCGGGCTTTGGATGGGACGGGACACTAGGTGGCAGCACCACCTCGCAGGACAGGCCCAGTTTTCTAGGGCTCGGGATCGGACTCTCATCTCTACCCACGTTACATCATTCACCGATGACTTTAAAATTAATTTTAAGTAGACTGAATAACTGGCGCGCAAGTTTAAAATATTATTACTTAGCAATTTATTTATATATGTTAAAAACTTGGAACACCACTCAGCTAGGTGAGTCAGTGGGGTGGGGAGGGGGAAGACACAGCCGTGCACATGCGCACTCCCGCCCTGCCCCACCTCAAGAACCCGCTCTCGCCTCTTACCCGCGTTGGGGGGGAGGCGGTTCCTCCTGTCGCGTGACGACGCCTCCCTGCCACCGGCCCGCACGTTCTACCGAAGACGGGGGTGCATCGGCAATTTAATAAAAAACAATTGTTTAAAAACCAACTTTAAAAAGAAAATACAGACCTTTTTATAATGTTGAGACTCTCTCTTTCCCTTTTTCTTCGGTGTGGACCTAAAGTCCTAGGATGGCGATACTTTTTCTCAAATTTTTAATTTAAGTATTTCCCCCCTTTTGAAATGGTTTCCTCCAATAACCCCAGCGGGTGTGGATGGAACCATTCCGATCGCGGTGGGGGGTGCGGGATAGGGCCGGAGGAAGACGGGGCTGCCGGCAGCGGCTTCAGGTCGCCGGGCCCGCGCGGCCTCTGGGGTGTGCTGGGCCTGGGGAGGATTCGCTCGCTTCGCGGGCAGGGGCGCGCTCGGGCGGTCCGTGCGCCCCTCCGCGGGCTGGGCGGATGGTACGGCCCGGCCGAATCACGCGCCTCGGGCTCGGCGTCCGGGGCTGCGGCTGCTGCGGGACGCGGGTGAGTGCGGCGGCCCTGGGCAGAGCTGAGGCCGCCTTGCAGAGCGGGGGCCGGGGCTCGCGAGGGGCTGGCGGGCGTCCTGCGGGGCTGGGCGCCGGGGGCCGACGGGCTCCACGAGGGGCGCAGGGCGGGCCGCGGGGGAAGACGCGCTGTCAGGTGCGCGGCGGCCCGAGCGCCAGCCCCGGGCCCGTCGGAGTTCAGCTCCGCCGGGGGCTCGGTGCCAGGGCCGGCCCCGCTGCGTCCGTGCGGACAGAGGCCCGGAGCGGCGACCTGGCTGGTCCGCTTAGTCCGAGGCGGGTCTGGGCCGGGGCCGGGTTGTTGGGCTGCTGCTTGGAGGTGTGCGGGGCGCCTGGCTTCGGGCGAAGGGCTGAGAACGGAGTGGGTGGCGGGGCTGGAGCGAGTCGCTTGGGGCGGGGCTGGGACCAGGACGGGGAATGAGCCCCGGTGGCGAGGTCGCGACCTGCCGGCCACCGGGGTAGCTGAGGGGCACGACTGAGTTGTGAGTTGGTGTGAGGTGCGTGATCGGGGTGGTTCGGGGCCCGGCAGGACGGGGGTGCGGGGACCCGCGGTGTGGAGGGCGGGGGTGCGAAACGGGACCTGCGTTCAGCATCGTTGCTTTGTTGTCCTTTCACGTTGCTGTGAGGCTCACTCTTTGCCTGCCCCCCACCCCACCCCCCGGTTTTGCCTCACCCCTGGTTTAGGGGTGAGGGTGTGTGTCATAATTGCTTCTTTCCCAGGAGACATTCCGAGGGGGCTCTGATCAGGGTTCTCCAGGGAGGGTAGGAGACATCTGTCTCCAGTTGGGTGGGTGTTGGCAGACACATCCTGTCGCCTGGAAAGAATGTTTAGCCCCGGGATGGGCTCCTTGTGGGTTGAGGTGCACAGGGGTCCTCAGCAGCGTCGGATGCAGGGGGCAAGGAGGGGCTGCTGAAAGGAAGTGCTGGTTCTCCAGTCCCTGGTGACATTCCAGGCTGGCAAGATGGACTCCATGTCACCGCAAAGAAAGTGATGGGCGCACGAGTTTATCAGTGTCATCGAATAAGAGTAATAGTGGCTCAAGTGGCACGTGAAACTGTTGGCTCTTCCAGTGTTATACATCAGGGAGCTCTGTAAACGGAAATCCAGGTGAAGTCGGTAGATACAGTAGAGCCACCCTGCGAGTGGGTCTGAGCAGGAAGCAATCCCCTGTGGAACTTTCCGCCTTCGCTTGCTGGAATCCCAACAGGCTCCCCTGTGGGACACTAGTTAGAGAAGCTGCAGGGGATTCTGATGCAGACCACTGGTTAAGAGCCATTTTAATACCTGAGTTCATTGCAGAGCGTGCCTACTTACTGTTATCTTTAATCCTCTGCGGTCTTGTGAGAAGACCACAGGAAGTGGGGATTAAATAGATGCAGGGCCAGGACGCACCACACAAGTGGGAGGACGCTTCGGACATCACCGTCCAGGTCAGGCTCAGCCACTGGGAGGGGGGCGTGAACAAGGACGCTGCCTCTTCTAGGTATTTGAGCACTTGCTTTGAGTATGATGTTGAAGAGACTGTTGGATGGGTGAAGGTTTCTCCTTCTTCCTTATATTCTGGAAAGCTTGTTGGAAGGGAAGCGCATAATAGTTTATGCATATTAGGCATAATAGTTTTTTTCAGGAATGGGAGCTTGAATAAAGAAGTGACCTCATGCTGCCCAGAATTTTGATTCCACTAACTGAGAGGTGGGGTTTGGCCCTCTGTTTCTCAGCTTTAGGGTGGTGCTCAGAGAGGTAAAGTAACATGTTGACATCATGTGGCCGGTAAGGGCTGGGGACAGGCTGTTGCCCAACACAGAAGGTCTGTGTGACTCCGGAGCTAAGTGTTATTTAGAGTACCTCACTGCCTTCTAACCAAAAGTAGGACGTTTTGTATTTTACGTTTTATATTTTACAAATTTATTTAAATATAAACATGTTTCAAGAGAGCTTTTATGAAGTACTGCTATAGAGGTGTAACTTCAGCCAAGGCTTTGTCAGCAGTGTCAGCCTGCTGTCAGCTACTGCTCAAAAGAGAAAGGCCTGCTAAGCCATTCAGAACCACTGGAACCCCCAAATCCTCTTTTGTGCTGCTCTAATTTGAGGTTGGCTGTAAGCTGCTTGAACTTTTTTTCATGCCACAAAGTGCATTGCTCTTAGAATTAGCTCTGGTTTTTTTTCTTTACCTAGAAAATGTCAGGTCTTAAAGCTGAAGTATGGCTGCCATTGTCCTACTTGACTCAGTTGGAAATGGCCTTGCATGCGCTAGCCTAGGTGGGACGAGGGACGTGGTTCCGCTGAGGATAGAGGTTCGTATGGAGGCGCTGCAGGTGGGGTGAACCAGGGCCCAGGGCTGCTTTCGTGTGGACGTCTTGCTTGAAGCCACCTTTATTTCTCTCCTGTGCTTCTCCGAGGGAGCCGTGGCCCCCGTGTCCAGGGTTAACCCCTCTGCCTTTAGTTTGAGTCCCAATACCGCTTTCTCCAAGGTTCTTATTCCATCAGTGGTTGCCTCACCACCTCTTCCACAGTGGATTTTAAACCATTATTTTCCTTGACCTCACTGTAAGGAGCCCCGTGGAACCTTTCTGTCAGTTTGGTTTATTTGGTTCCCGTGACACGAGGCTCCTGGACTCGTGTTCCCCACGGTTGTGCTCTTGAACCTCTCCTGTCCGTCGATACCCTTGATGAGCTCTCCACTTCTGTGGCAACAACTGTCATCTCTCTGTGGGCAGCTTCTAAATTCTCTCATTTCTCCAACGCCTAGTGATTTGGTCCTTCCTGTGTGTTGGGAGCTGCTGTAGACAACACAAAGCCTCTCCCTTGGGTCCCAGTCCCCAGGATGAACGGGCAGCGAGTGATGGGCTGGAAGTGGGAGGTGACAGCTCGTCTGGGTGGGCTGACTGGGGGCTTCTCCTAGAAGGGGCACGCAAGGAGACACAGAATGGTGAGGAGGGGCGAGGCAGAAGGCCGTGGGGGGTGTTCAGGGTCTTTCTCTCCAGGCCGCCTTCTCTGATCCTGCAGTCCAGAATCTCCACGAACTCGCACGGCTTTCAACCTCATGTTCTCCCAGCTCTTAAACTCTGTCTTCTCTCCCACTGCCCACCTCCTGCAGAACAATCTACCCATGCCCCGGGTTTCCGTACCTGCCAGCCACCCGTCTGTCTCCCCATGTCTGATCGCCAGGCCTGACTTGCTGTCAGCACACCTGCTGTTCTCGTCACATGTCTGTTTTGTGCCGGCCTCTGACGTTCCTGCTGTAACCACTTGAGTGTCAGCCCCTGTCCACATCAGCTGAGAGGTTGATTGCAAAACATCAGGTGGGTGGCAGAGGGGCCAGGCAGGCGAGGCTGTGAGCAGGGCCAGCAGCAGGGGGGCTGCCCGGAGGCACATCCAGGGACACAGCGCAAATGGGTTTTGAGGGTGCTGTCCCCCAGGGGACGCCCCATCCGTGCTGTGCGTGTTCACACTGGCTGCTGCTTTGCCTCCCTTCTCGAGGTTCAGCATCCCAGGCAGGCACCTGTGACTGGCTGCGCCACAGCCGTGCCCGTGCTGCTCACGGGGTGAGGACAGAGGATTCTGATCTTTGGCTCCACGATGGGGGATGGGGTCCCCATAGGAGAAGAGGGTTTAGAACCTGGCCACTGTCCACTCTCAGACATTCCGAAACTTAAGCGGTTCCCCATTGTTTTGAGCAAGGCTGCCCGATAGAGCTTTCTGTGGTGACGCACATGTTCCACGATCTGCACTGGCCTTTTAACATGGTGACTGAGCCACGTGTGACCAGTGAGACTGAGGAAAGGGGCTTTTCATTTTACTTAAATGTAAGTTGCCACGTGACTCATGGTTATTGGATTGGACAACATGGGTCTAGAGAATACACGTTCCCTTTTTAGCTTGGCTTCCCGGCCCTTCTGTGTCACACGGGTCAGGCCAGCTGGGCTGCCACTGTCCTACGTCTATGGCTTTGCTCCTGGGTTCTCTCATTTCCAGATCTCTCCTGCCTGTCAGCCGCGTGGACACGCTCCCACCTGTAAAGCCTTGCCCGATTTTCCCGACCAGAGGGCACTCGTGTCTGCATCCGCATCCCCTCCCTCAACAATGACAAGCTGCTGACTTGCTGCCCAGGCCCATCCCCCGCGACCTCCTCCAGGACTCGGCCTCTCTCCTGATTCTGTTTTGCTCACTTTGTCTCTGGAATAACCCAAGTTCGCCTCACTGTCTTTCGTTCTCTGTCCCCCTTGCAGCTCTTTCTCTCCCTCACATCTAAGCTCTGGGGGCCCCCAGGCCCCATCGAGGTGCTCCCATCCCCCCCAGGACTGCCCGCCCCCTCAGCTCTGCCCCCACATTCCATCAGCTCCTCTTGGAGGGTTAGCAGGCGCTGCCTCTTGGCCTGCCCCTCACTTCTTCTCCTGCCGCCCACATTCCTTTAGCTTTGCTCCTGTCTTTACGCTCCGTGGCCCACCCCCCGAGCAGTGCTGGCTCTGCCTTGGGAACAGCAACAGCGTCACAGTCTGACTGTCCCTTACCACCTCCCACCGCCCACCCTAGCCCAGGCCATCTCTTCTCACGAGAGGCAGTGGGAACGCCACAGCTGGTTTCCCTGCTTCTGCCCTGGCTCCAAAGTCTCTCTGCTGCACAACAGCCAGAATATTCCTTTTAAAATAAGATTCCAATGTATCACGTTTCTCATTAGAACCCACCAAAGGCTCTCCAATCTCTGAAAAAAATTCAGGGTCTTCCCATGGCCTGGAAGGGACCCCAAATCTGCATCCCCCTACCTTTCTGTCCTCATTCCCTAACTGCCGACACTCGTACCCCAGTCGTGCCCTGTCCTTGGCCCCCATGGTTCTCTGTTCCCTCAGTTCTCGCTCCAGGAGCCCTTCTGTCTGCAACCACCTCCTCCAGTGATTCTCTGCCGTGGGCCCTCTGTACTTGTATTCCTGGTGCTGTCATCCCAGGAGAGGAAGCAGCTCCTGGTGTTCTGTGGACCCGGTTTCCCCTCCTAGAAGGGAAGCTGTGTGAGGCCAGCATTCATCACCTAAAACTGCCCAGCACCTGAGCATGACAGCTATTGCTCAACAGCTGCTGCATGAATAACAGCTGCTCCTCCAGTGGCGTTTGCTGCGTCGTCACTCGTGAGTGTGTGGTCTGTCTGCCTCATAGTCCTCGCAGTTCTAACGGAAAGGTTTTCTCTGTGATGGTTGAGTTACATTTTTCCTCCTGTTTGTTGTAACTCCTGACGGGCAGGGACCCTGTCCGTCTGTCTCTGTCTGTCTGGTTTCCCTGCACTCACTGCAGTGCTGGCACAGAGTGGGTGCTCCACTCATGCTGCCTGGCTGGCGGACCTGCCGCTGCTGGTTGAGAAGCCCGTTGATGACCCCTGCCCAGGCCCTGTGCTCCGGAGTGGCCGGCAGGTTCTGGGCTGTGAACGCACTAGTGTTCATGGTGTCCCCTCCTGCCCCCAGGCCTCGTGCTGTCTCCAAGGCACCATGAATGCCATCGTCGCGCTGTGTCACTTCTGCGAGCTCCACGGACCCCGCACCCTCTTCTGCACCGAGGTTCTGCACGCTCCTCTTCCGAAAGGGGCTGGGAATGAGGACAGCCCTGGCCCAGGCGAACAGGCCGAGGAGGAGGAAGGCGGCATTCAGATGAGCAGTCGGACCCGCACCCACAGCCCAGCAGAAGGAGCCAGTGCAGAGTCCAGCAGCCCAGGGCCCAAAAAGTCAGACATGTGTGAGGCAAGTGACTCTCGGGGCTGGGGATGTTTCCTTCTCTCCAGGGGCTCGTGCTTGTGCCTGTGCGTGGGGCCTCCCCCAGGTGGACAGTAGGCCCTGTGGCACAGTAGACGGAACCTCACAGAAGGTGTGCTGTTCGGGTGATGTGTGCAGACCGTTCTCTGTGGACCCGGTTTGCTGCTTTTATGTCCCTTTGGCTCTCTCCCTTTATCCTGGCTTTGGCTTTTTCAGTCCGCTCTGTGCCAGCAGTTGGCACCACTGCCACATTTGCCTTTCAGCTCTCCCTTCTACACGCTCGTGTGCACACCTGACTGATCCCCCAGTCTGGTGTTCTCGGGGAGCTTCCTCCTCGTGGGGTCCCGGGTGTTCCTCTGCATGCTGCTTCATGCACTCTGGGAAATGTGGTTTAAGTGCCCTCACTGGCCGTTTCTTCACGTGAGGGACCTGAGTTGGGCCCCGCAATCAGGGGTAGCATTGGATCCTTGCTCACACCAGTGCTGACATTTGGCCTTCTACTGAGACCCCTGCCATGTGGTTATGTCAGGATCGAGGACAGAAGCCAGCACAGAGAACTGTGTGAGCCACCTCACAGCTTTGAGCCTCAGTTTTGCCTTCTGCGTGATGGGGATTCTCACCGTAATTATCTCAGGGCTGTGCTTTGGATTAAATGAGATAATTTATGCAGAGCTTTTCATAATACGAGGTGTGACAATTTAAGTTTGCGAACTTGCAGTGATGTTGCTAACCTTTTTTGATATCAGAGGAATTATTCCTTATAAGTTTGTACCAATTGGACAAAGAGTTAACCAAGTTTACAGTTTGGAAGTGCTGAAAAGGCTGCATGAAAAAGTTAAATGACCTGAACTTTTCTCCAGCAATTCATGGCTCTTGCATCACGACAATGCACCTGCTCACACGGCACTGTCTGTGAGGGAGTTTTTAGCCAGGAAACAAATAACTGTATCGGAACTCCCTCCCTACTCACCTGATCTGGTTCCGCAATGACTTCTTTCTTTACCCGAAGATAAAGGAAATATTGAAAGGAAGACATTTGGGTGACATTCAGGACATTAGGGGTAACACGATGACAGCTCTAATGGCCATTCTAGAAAAAGAGTTCCAAAATTGTTTTAAGGGTGGACTAGGCCCTGGCGTCAGTGCATAGCTTCCCAAGGGAGTACTTCGAAGGTGACCATAGTGATACTCAGCAATGAGGTGCAGCACTTGTTCTAGGATGAGTTCGTGAACTTAATCGCCTGACCTTGAACCTGGTACACAGGCGCTCAGTAGAGGAGATCTGTTACTCAGACTCTTTGACGACCTTTGTGATCTTTGCACCCTGGTTGTCCTACTCAGGAAACACTGAAATCCTCAGGTAAGTGTAACTACAAGCCAGTTATTTTTAAAAGAAAATAGATTGAGTTTTCTGCTTCAGGTTTGCATATGAATAAGAAAGTGTGTTGCCTGCCTCCTGACTGACTGTTTTCCTTCTCCTTCTCATGGGCAGGGCTGCCGGTCCCTTGCTGCAGGGCACCCCGGGTATATCAGCCACGATAAAGAGACCTCAATTAAGTATGTCAGTCACCAGCACCCCAACCACCCCCAGCTTTTCAGCATCGTCCGCCAGGCTTGCGTGCGGAGCCTGAGCTGTGAGGTGAGCGCCGGTGACCTGGGAAGGCAGGTGGCTGTCTCGGGGTCCCACCCGCTCCCAGATGCCCTGGACGGGTGCGGTGTTGCTCCAGGAAGGAAGGCGGAAGTCAGTTCTGTCAGGAAGAGGGTGGGCAAATCCGGGCGCGCGCAGCTCAGGGTAGCCTCTTCTCCAGAGCCCTCCACAATACGTTGTGTTGGACTTGAGTTTCCTAAATGGTTGCTGGCTTATCCTTTGAAGGACCAAACTTTTGTTACTTATCCATTCTTGATGGATGTGTTGCTAAGACCTGGATACTTGTGGCACGTGTAGTTCACCTGTTTTGTTTTCTAGTCGCCGTGCTCTCGGTGCCTCCGGGGGAGGGAATCCATGTGTTTCTAAACTGTAGGGCCGCTGTTGCTGAGCGTTACTCGTAGCTCTTATGTTTTGATCTGTCACAAGAACTCGTAATCCAGTTACCGAGACTTCCTGTCATCACCCCACTTGATCAGACGTGCCGCGCTGCCTCGCTCCGAGGTCTCGCTTCCTGTTGCGGCGTGCCTGCCTCTGGCAGCCCTTTTGATTTCTTGCTGCAAATCTGCTAGGAGGGCAGCTGAGCATGTCCGATAGACGTGTGTAAAGTGAGTGATGATGTCGCGAGGGAGACCTGAGTTCTGTGCCACAAATAAAGTGTGCAAATCTTATTCGGTGGACTCTCAGTGGCTGTTTTGACCGCCAGCTCCCCAGTGTATTCCAGATGAATGATGTGGCAAATGTGCATCTGGAAGGGTAGAATATTCGTACAGGAGTTACTTCTATATCACGGTGGAAGAAAGTTTTGAACCTGCTTTACTGGCCCCTGCATTCCATGGTGACAAACGTTATCTTTAGGAAGCTTGACCCCAGCAGCAGGTGAAAGCAGCGTTTTCCTCTCATCCCCGCCCTCCCCACGCTCCCTAAGCAGTGGTGGCTGATTCGTGCAGAGGGAGGGATTTGAGCGGGAGCCGTGGTTTTCTGTGACTGTGTCCTGGAGTGGCAGTGCTTCTGTTCCAGGTGTGCCCTGGCCGTGAAGGCCCCATCTTCTTTGGGGACGAGCAGCATGGGTTCGTGTTCAGCCACACGTTCTTCATCAAAGACAGCCTGGCGAGGGGCTTCCAGCGCTGGTACAGTGTCATTACCATCATGATGGACCGGATCTACCTCATCAACTCCTGGCCCTTCCTGCTGGGGAAGATCCGCGGGATCATTGATGAGCTGCAGGGCAAGGCACTCAAGGTGAGCCCGGGGCGGGGAGCCGTGGCGGGGGGCACGGAGCTGTGCACTGAGGGGGTGCCAGCACGCAGCCCGGGGCCGCTGCTGTGCCTGCACTGTGACCTCCAGGCTTCAGAGTCGGGCTTGTGGGCACAAGCCTCGCGGGTCAGTGAGGCCTGCTTGCTTTACTGGTCTCTCTCGAGTCCATTGTTCTGGTGGTCATTCAACTCCGGCTGCTTTGCCACAGTCAGACACCCTGGTTTTATCCCTGTCTTTGCTTCCTCTCACCTTCATTCCGAAAGCCTGTGCAGTAATTGTGTTGCAGACCTTCAGCCTCGGCATTGCATCTCTCAGGCTGCGCCAGGTTACGCTCTGGCAACAAACAGCCTCAGCGGCTTAAACCTCAGCGGCGTAAAACCAGCCTTTTTCTTGTTCATGTGCCACGTCCATTGCAGGGCAGCGGGGGATCTGCTTGTTGTAGGCATCTTGGCAGGTGGGGCAGCGGCCATAGGGCGTGTGCTCATGGGCCAGTTGGAGGGCACAGAGGGCCCCGGTCCCCCGCCCCACACGAGCTCTGAGTAGTGAATGCCCGTGTGCCTGCAGGGGACAGCCGGAGATACTCTGGAGCGTCAGTAACGACCACCTCAAGCACACATGCCGCCTGAGTGCCCGTGGTGCCTAATGCGTTGGTGGTTGTAAGCCAGGGGCCAGGAGAAGTTCCTAACCAGTTCCTTTTCTCAGGCGGCTTCTGATCTGGCTGGGGAAGCAAAGCATTCTGGCAGGAATTAGAAGACCTGGCATTTTCTGCTCTGCATCAGGGAGCAGAGTGCGACAGTCTTCAGGAGAATGAGCTGGGCTGCTCGCTCATTTTGTTTCGTTAACGGGCTTCCCTTCCCTGTGCATTTCAGGTGTTTGAAGCAGAGCAGTTTGGATGCCCCCAGCGTGCCCAGAGAATGAACACGGCTTTTACACCATTTCTGCACCAAAGGAATGGTAACGCTGCCCGTTCACTGACATCCTTGACGAGCGACGACAACCTGTGGGCATGCCTGCACACTTCCTTCGCTTGGTAATGAGAGTCTCCAGTTGCTTAGCAACAGTTGGAATAAGAGGTCACAGTATGTTGGTTGGATTGCGCATGGATGCAGGGAGGCAGTTGTCGGATGAGTTAGTTCCTGGTGCCTCCATGGTGTGTCCTGTCAGTGAGCCTTGAACTGGGTGCAGTTTCCCCCCTGAGCATGTGCAGGACGGATTCGGGTGGAACTCACCTCCCAAGGATGTGTTTCAAATGACATCTCCATTCCAAGAGCAGCGATCTCCTCCCTTCTTTGTAGACAGCAGTAAGCGTTTATCTCCCGCAGCTCTTGTGGGTCAGGCATCGGAGAGGCTCAGCTGGCCAGTTCTGGCTTAGCTGCCGAGGAGTTTCTGGTCAGCCAGGCTGCAGCCCCTGAAGCGTTGGCTGCCCACGGGCCCGGCAGGTGGGTGCCAGCTGTGAGCAGGAGGCCTCAGCTAATGGCCGTGTGGACACACGAGCTGACGCCCTCGGAGTGAGTGAGCCAAGAGAACGGATGGGATCTGCGAGGTGCCTGACGCGGCCTCGGCGCTCACCCACGGTCACCTCCTGCACGTGCTGCTTGTAGGAAATGTGCTGTGTCACTAAAGCCAGGCTCGGCAGGAGGAGAGGACGAGCCTCCATCTTTTAAAGGGAGGAGTATCAATGAATTCGTGGACATATTTGAAACCACCGCAGCTTGTCCTCTGGCCACAAATTGTTGTTTTTCTCCCTTTGCGAGGTACACTCCTTCCAGAGACTCCCCGAATCCTCATTCCTGTGCAGTGTCAGCTTCAAGTCTAGGGTCTTGTCTCATCTAAATCAGGGCCTGGTGTGCATGAGCGCCTCAAATGTAGAAGGATCCTTGAGTGCAGCTCCGAGGGCTGCGAACTAAAGAGGAAGTGTCCCCCCACCCCCACCCGACACACATTGCTTCTCTTTTAAAAACCATTTCTATTAAGGACATTTTTCACCAGCCCGAAGTAGAAGGAAGAGGACAGTGAACGGCTCGTCCTCGTCGTCCCGGTTTAGCGTTACCAACATGTCACTCCTTTTTCATCTGTCCCCTCCCTTTTTTTTCTAGAATTTTTTTAAAGTCAGTGTTAATTGTATTGTTTCCGCCGTAAAGCATGACCATGCGCGACGAAATGGACTGATTCCTTAGCCCAGTCCAGGTTCACCTTTCCTTTTTTGCCTCGGAGTTGACTTTTGAATTGGGTCCTAAATCTCTCCGGCTAGAGCAGCTCCTCTCCCTCCCTCCCTGCCCCTGATTTTCCGATGCTCTTTGTCGGAGGACCTGGGGCATCGGTCCTGTGGAGTCTCCCTTTGGGATTTGGCTGGTTGTCGCGGTGTTGTTCAAAGCCATTGCCTGTATTTTCTGTAAACTGGTAGTTAGACCAAAAGGCTCGATTGGTGTCAGGGTTGGTTTTCCTTTTGGCAAGAACACATTCTGGCTTTGTTCTCCAGGCTCCTGAAAGCGTGTGGCAGCCGGCTGACGGAGAAGCTCCTGGAGGGCGCCCCCACAGAGGACACCTTGGTTCAGATGGAAAAGCTTGCAGGTGAGACGAGAGGTGCTGGTGTGGGAAGCCTTTGCCTGCGGTGGCTGTTGGGGACCATCTCAGCCACCCGACCCTCCTCCATGCTGGCAGAAAGAGCTGGCAAAGCGGAACTAGGAGCAACATCTGCAGAAGCTTGCCCTGTAACCCTGGTGTTTTATTGTGATTTCCTCTCTCATTGTCCTTGCCCGTCACCTGAAAGTGTGTGACCCCAGGCAGGTTAGGAGAATCCTCCGATAGGGCTGTCAGTCTGTCAGAGGACTGATTGATGGGAGGTTTCCAGTTACTATTTTATCGGTAGCCAAGGGGTTGGCCTTTCTAGACAGTCTCTTATTCTTTGCTCTTTAACAATAAAATGTTATGCTCCAGTTGGACCCAAGATTTTCATCAAGGAAGGGCAGTGATTCCCACACCTCACTGGTATCTGGGAAACTTCCCCCCCCACCCCCACCCCAGGTTCACGATCAGATGTCCATGTCTGGGGCTCGGGCCTCTTTTAAGTAACTTCCCAGGGGATTCTGGTGCAGCAGACACCAGCCAGGAACTCATCTCGATCTGGCTGTGCTTTTCCTTCGGTGATGATTGGATTTTTGGTGATGTAGGTCCCCAGTCTAAACTGCAAGGTTGAGTAAGCCGAGCTTGTGGTGCACATTGTGTCTCGTTAGTTACTAATCATGCTTGATAGGCTTCTGTTTGCAAATCAGTGACCTTCTTAATAAGTTGGAAATGTTTCAAGGTTACTCCTGTAGCCAGGTGCCTTGTACACACTTGCATTCACACATGCTTTCCTGAGTAGGGAAAGGAGGAGAGTTGCAGGGAGAGCAGAGTATGCTCAGGAAAGACAAAACCTTGTAGTCCACCTGCATGTCTCATGGATTAATCGACCCTAGAACCGTGTAGTATTGTACTGATTGCAAATTTCTAAGCTAGTGAAAGTGGCAGTAGTAGTCCGTTGGTGAGGTTAATTTATACAGAGAGCCAAACATATCAGGAGATACCCTGTTAGGAGAGGGAAATGTAGGCTTGCATGGAGGGCTCGCTGTCATGTCTCGGATTGTATTCTGGTCACAAAGAAGGTGAGCACAGGGGCTTGGGGCACACACTCAGAGTCGGCCAGACCTGGCTTCTGCTCCTGCCTCTGCTGCTCTGGGCGTGCCGTGTGCATGGACCTGGCCCTCGTAGGTCTCACCATTAGTGATGGTTGTCATGAGGCTAATTAAAGTAACAACTATTTCTGTATCTTTAAAATGGGGAGAGACCTTAGGACAATTGAAGGGGTTAAATGAAATAACGTGTGGAAGCCCTTAGAGTAGCGCCTGACCAAGGACACACTCAGTAAACACGGGCTATTATCATTCTTACCGTGGGTTGGAATTTTCCCACCAGCAGCGAGCAGCTCATGCTTTCCAGTGCAGAGTGAGGTACTGGGCTGGGTGCACAGCACACTGAACCCCTGTGGCCCACCGGAGGCTCCTAGGCAACAAACAGTATAGACGGCTGGCCCAGACCAGCAGTCAGAAACCTGCTGGCGGTTTAACCATGAGCTGCCTTGGGCTGAAGTGGGCACGTAAAGAGACTGTTGCATCCAGGGAATGAAGAAATCCAAGGGCAGCACGTTCCATAATTGCCTTTGTCGTCCGTCTTGCAGAGTTGGAAGAGGAATCAGAGAGCTGGGACAACTCTGAGGCTGAAGAGGAAGAGAAGGCCCCTGTGTTGCCGGAGGGTGCAGAGGGGCGGGAGCTGACCAAATGCCCGACGGATTCTTCTTTGCTTTCAGACTGTGGAAACTGGCAGCCCCGAAAGCTGTCTGTCTTTAAGTCCCTTCGGCACATGAGGCAGGTAGGTGGCAGACAGGAGGCCCCAGGGAGACCCAGGAGAAGAACCCAGTTCTCCCTCCAGCATACTGTCCTTGGGACCCATCATGTGCCAGACCTCACAGAGCCTGGTGGCTTAGAAGTGACCAAGAAACTCCCTAGTGGGTGGCTGAAATGACAGTGGAGTCTGGCTGTCTTAGCCGCAGCATCAGACTCCCCTTTTAGTGATTCTGTAGGTGTTTTCTTTAAAGAAAGACCTGGATCGATGGTTGGCTTCTCATGTCTGCTAATCTTATTCTAGAACCTTCTAAAGGAACTGAAGAGCACTTTTTTGTTGCATGTAGCCTGGACACTTTGGAAATTGAAAACAATGGCTGTTCTTACATGTTCAACCATAGCAATTGCATGTGAACAATGGAATGTCATTAAGCACAAGAAAGAAAGCATGCAATGTGTTGTGTAGGACGGTGTGTGTATTTATAGTCCTGCACCACTTAATGACATGGATACGTTCTGAGAAATGCGCGGGTAGGCGATTCCGTCCTTGTGCGAGCGTCCCAGAGTGCACTTCCACTCACCAGATGGCGTCACCCACGCTGTAACTGCACGTGCTGTGCTTTTATATGACAGGCAGCGCAGTAGGTAGTTTACACCAGCATCACCACAAACACACGAGTTGTGTTACTGCGGTACAACGGCTGTGACGTCCCTAGGTGATAAGAATTTTTCAGCTCTATTGTAATTTTTTTGTTTTTTAAGTTTTTATTGGGGAATATTGGGGAACAGTGCGTTTTTCCAGGACCCATCAGCTCCATGTAAAGTCATCGTTCTCAGTCTAGTTGTGGAGGGCGCAGCTCACTGGACCGTGTGGGAAACCAGTGGGTGACCTTGGTGTTATGAGCACTGCGCTCTGACCACTGAGCAAACCGGCTGCCCCAGCTCTATTATAATCTTATGGGAGCACTGCCATGGTATATGTGGTCTGTTGTTGACCAAATAGCGTCATGTGGCGTGTGACTGTGTATGTGTATACCAAGGACAAAACAGAAGTCTCACGCACAGCAGTATGGACCATGGTCATATTTGGTCACGGGGAGGAAGGGCTCACCAGATTACAAGGGCAGGTCGTCCCTTTTTATAATATTCTGTATTTACTTTTATAATAAGCATGAATTTTATCAGAAGATAGTTATTTCTATTTTGAGTGGCGGGTGCTCTGTGGGACTTCTGGATGAGAAACATCCATCAAAGTCATGTATTTGGCTGAAACCATCCTTGTTGATTGCTTACATGGATTAAAGTTTGAAGGACTCTTGAATTCCCCTGGAGGTGGGAGTGCTTTGAGGCTATTGCGGTTTAGTGAAAGGTAGTATTGTAGCCTTCTTTTCCCTGCCCTGTGTTTATAAGCCATACGAAAACAGACTGAATTCTTTTAAAACATAAGTGTCATGAAAGTTAATAAAAGGTGGGTTGGGGAGGGGCTGCTCTAGATTAAAGCAGAATGAGGACAGGACAAGTGAAACCATCGTGCTGGTTTAACGACTCCAGGACTGAAGGAGCACTAGCTACAAAGGGCACTGTTAGTGATTTGCGGCTCTGGACATTGGGTATGTTCCCTCAGCGTGGCATTTCTGGGTGTGGTGCGTGTTGGGTTTGGGTAGGCGAGGCCCTTGTTCTTCCTGGGCGCTGAAGGGTCACGATGCCTGCCAGTCACTTTCAAATGGTTCAACACAAAGTATGTATATACAGAGAAGGTAAATGTTACAGAAAGCTAATACTTTTCCCGCTTCAAGGTTTTGAAAATAAGGTTGGGAAAAAGATCTTACAAAATATGCAAGAGTTTTGGGACCAGGCTTTTAGGTGCAAGTCCAGGGACTTCCCGCTGCCTCCTGACTGGGCGGGTCACGCAGCCGCCCCATGAACATAAGTGGCTTTCTCTGTCCTGACCCATCTCCCGTCACCACACAGAGAAAGTTTCTAGACAAACACACACAACGTCCATTGGACAGAAAGAAAATTCAGAGCACAAAGCACTGAACTCTGTTTTTCAGGTCCTCGGTGCCCCGTCTTTTCGCATGTTGGCCTGGCATGTGCTCATGGGGAACCAGGTGATCTGGAAAAGCAGAGACGCGGATCTCGTCCAGTCAGCTTTTGAAGTTCTTCGGGTAAGAGGAGCTTTTTTCTTAACGTGTTTTGTAGCAGGACAGGGTTTGTCTAGTGGGTTTTTTAAAAAATCTTGACTTTTGCTGTGAATGTTAGGATGCATCGATGGCTTAGTACAAAGGTTCATGCCTGAATCTAAGATCTGTGTTTTTCCTCCACTATTAAAATTGGCAGCTATTGATGGTTATTTCCAGTGGAAGGAGTCTGTGCTGTCCTGAAAGATTGATAACTAATTACCCTATCTCCCCCTCAATCCCGGACCCACTCTCAGAAGCCATCCGAGTTCTGTTTCTCTGCACAGAGCGATCTTGATGGGTGGGATGCAGGGGTAGCGTGCTGTCTCCCTCCCAGAGGTGTGGTGGGTGCCAAGGCCTGAGCTGGGCTCTGATGTATTTAAGTCGTCAGAAAGGGTGTGCATGTCTGCCCCCTGCCTAGGCCTGTGAGGGCACAAAATGAATATGACACAATCTCTCAAAAAGCTTATCATCTCTTTGTGGGATGAGGGAAGAGACAAATATTTGAGAAATAAAAGAATCATATAAGAATGAACACCCTCAAGCAGGAGGCCGCTCGAGTCGTGTATGACCAATGACCAGGAGATACCCCAGTGGGGCCAAGTAACCAGGGCGCCTTCTGGGAAGAGGGAGCTTTGCGTTGGGCTGCAGAGGGCCTGTGGGGTGTGGGTGATGGAGACGCGGGGCGGGGTGTCGCCGCTGGTGTCGCCTCTGAGTGGCTGTGTCCTCTAGAGCATGCTGCCGGTGGGCTGTGTCCGCATCATCCCGTACAGCAGCCAGTACGAGGAGGCTTACCGCTGCAACTTCCTGGGCCTCAGCCCGCACGTGCAGATCCCCGCCCATGTGCTGTCATCAGGTGCGTGCCTTTCCGGTTGGCCTGTCCCCGAGCTGCAGGGCTCAGCAGTGGAACTGGAACTGGTTCTTCGCTGTGCTGGCCCCACATTGGAGGACCAGCTTTCCCACTACCGGGCCTCTGTTTTCTGTCTTTAAAATGGGGGCAGGTTGGACTGGACACCCTCATAATAAGGGTGCTTTGATGGGGTGGGGTTTTTAGTTGGGGCAGGTTGGGGTTTTTAGTCTGGTGGTGGGAACACAGGTGGGTGTCAGGATTGGGGTACCATCCTGGTGAGTGAAAGTCGGAGGTGCCGTGGAGATTCTGGAGGCCGTGGGGCTGTGGCAGCATTGCTGTCAGGTTGCGTAAGTCTCGTGGCCTCCCTTTCCTCTCACTGTTCTGTCACACTTGTCCTCTCCAAGTTTTTGTTCCTTTTGTGTGCCTTAAATGTGTCCTTGACATTCATTAGTAGAGTGGAGCTTGCGCAGCCCGGCTCTGCCCTCAGTGCTGACAAGCTTCTCCAGGCAGAGAACCAGGAAGCGAATCAGCAGCCCTCTCTTTTGCTCTGGGAAGTTCGGGAGTCAGCCTGGGTGCAAAGCCTGGCATCCCCAGCAGTCGGGCCTTCGAGCCCGTGGTGAGGGGCCGTCGTGCTCATGGGCGGCCGGGAGGTCGGTCGGCGGGCATTTGGCCCTCAGCAGCGCTGAGCGTCTCCCTCAGCCCCCAGGCTGGGTCCTGAGTCCCTGCGAGGCTGGGCCTTTTTTCTGGGTAGACTTGGGAATGTAGGCTCTGGTTTCAGACATGGGCTTGAAATTCTTAGCACTGCCAGCTGTGTGACTTAGCGAGTCACTTAGCTGAGTCTGTTTCGCTGTCTATAAAATGGGGTAATAGTGGCACTGCTCTCTAGCGCTAGGTCACTGGGCTGTTTAGTGTTAAGTGAATTGAGATACATAAGATACTGGGTAGTTACCGTAAAATAATGTATTGTTGCTTTAATTGAGGCAAAATGAACCCTTCACTACCCGCAAATAGACTAGAGGTTTGAAATGCCAAAGCAATCATCTTAGAAGCCTGGAGTTTGTCCTGGTTGATCTGAGACAATTTGCAGTGGCCAAATGAGGTGGGCTTCTTGAAGGGACAGAAGGGGCCCACTGAACTGAGCGGTGCCGTTTGTGTCGCCACAGAATTTGCTGTCGTCGTGGAGGTCCACGCGGCCACTCGCTCCTGCCTCCACCCAGTTGGGTGTGGCGATGACCAGTCTCTCAGCAAGTACGAGTTTGTGGTGACCAGTGGGAGTCCTGTAGCTGCAGAGCGAGGTGGGTGCTGCCGAGCGGGGCTGCCTTTCACCAGCTGGAGAGCGGGAGGCAGGGTGCTGAGGCGGCCTCTTGCCGCGTGCTCACACCTCCCCCCCCCCGTGCTGACACCTCCCACCACGTGCTCACACCTCCCACCACGTGCTCACACCTCCCGCTGCGCTCACACCTCCCACCACGTGCTCACACCTCCCGCTGCGCTCACACCTCCCACCACGTGCTCACACCTCCTGTCGCGCTCACACCTCCCGTCACTCTGCCCCGCCCCTCTTCCCAGTGGGCCCGACCATCCTGAACAAGATGGAAGCTGCTCTGACCAACCAGAATCTGTCTGTGGATGTGGTTGACCAGTGCCTCGTCTGCCTCAAGGAAGAGTGGATGAAGTAAGTCCACAGCACCTGGCTCCCAGAGTCTTTGCTTTCTCAGTGGGGAGGGCGAGATAGCTGGCAGCAGTGTCTGCTGAGGAAAACCAGAAGCTGTTTCCAGAAAAAGAGGTGAGGCCATGGCCACAGGAGAGGAGGAGAGAGGAGAGGGGAAGAGCAGGAGTTCAGATGGCAGCTCCGCTACTTAACGTTTATTAGCTGGTGGCTGCAGCCAGTGACCCGCTGCCCCCAAGCCTCAGGCTGCGTCATTGTGAGGGGGGTGGGGGGAGGACAGCTGCCTCCAGGGGAAGCAATTCTTTTTGCTGTTTAATCAACTTTAAAGATCTGAAAGATAATAGATGTTCCTTTTTTACTAAAGCAAGTTACTTTATTCCTGCCTTCTTAGTAATTTTTTGCCAAATTTAAATTAGTCAAACATTGTCCTAATTTCAAATAAAACAGTGAAGCTTAGGAGCAACCAATTCCTTTCATTAATTTAAGGAAATTTTTCTTTTCTCCTTTTTCGCTGTTTTGATGCACCAGCCCTATTACCCAGGGTTCTAACTGGTGGGCACATTAAAGATGCTGAGGTGCGCAGGTGTGGGCTGCCGCCTTGCCGTCTTACGTCTTCTGAGTATTTGAATTCCGGCTCCGTTTGCAGAGCTGTTGTTGGTCTGGAAGCCATGCAGTCCCTGGGACCAGAACTGCGGTGATTGTGCTGTGGGATCTGAGTGTTTTGTTTTTGTTTCTCTACAGCAAGGTGAAGGTCCTTTTTAAATTCACCAAGGTGGACAGTCGACCCAAAGAGGACACGCAGAAGCTCCTGAGCATCCTCGGAGCGTCTGAGGAGGACAACGTCAAACTGCTCAAGTTCTGGATGACGGGCCTGAGTAAAACCTACAAGTCGCACCTCATGTCCACAGTCCGTAGCCCGACCGCCTCAGAGCCTCGCAGCTGATGCCGCTGTGCAAGTCTGTCTCTGTGTCTGTCTGGGGAGTGCTGGCGGCCCTCCTCGCCACGGAGCTCAGGAGCGGGTCTCTGGTAGCAGCCACAGGCCGTCCTCCCATTTCTGAACTGCTGGCACAGAGCTGGTGTCTAGCAAGGAATGGAAACTGTTGGGCTCACCTTTGCCTGTGTGTGGGATTTGGGCCTGACTTACTTCTTGGTACCATCCCACAAGCTGTTTCAGTTGCTCCAGGCTGAAGAGGACAGTGGCAGGCTTGTGACAACGGATGGGTCCCCTGCATTTGTGCACCTCTGTGAGAGAAGTCTAAAGAAAACGTGCGTCTGATGCCTGTCGTGCACTTAGACCTCAACATTTATAAACGTGCCAGGCCAGTTCTGACTTGGGTATTTTAGCCGCAATATCATGCTCTCTCTGGAGGTTAACATTGGAAACTTTCTATTCTGAAGTTCAGCAAGTTTTCCAGGGTTTATATGAGTGTGTGTATGTTTTGCTCGAGTTGTGAATTTTCAGGACAGGTGCTGGTCCTTAGTCGTTGTTAGTAATCTGGTTTTGAGTTAGGGCTCTGGGAAAGGCTTTTGGGGATGGAGTAGATGTGTTCCTCATCTTTGGATCCTCTGGAATTCATCTTCTGAAGTTATGTGACTACCAGGTCTTCTGGCCATGCTCTCCTGAGGTTGCTTTGAAAGTACCCTCTAGCTTGAGAACAAGCCTCTGATTCTGATCTTTGTTACACAAAGATGATATTTTGCTGAAATGTTCAGTGGAGCCGTTTAACTTGACTAACTCACTGTGCATGGAGTTCAGAAACCCACCATAATTTTATTGCACATCACTTGCCATTTATTATTTTATTTAACATTTACGCTTGGCTATGGTTGGTTTTCAGACTACGGTGATTTAAGATAAGAGTTTCATCGTCCCAGTATGCATTTTTGATAAAGGTTCATTAGAGGGATTTTCCAGCAGTTTTTATGATTTGTTTAGTTTTTTGCTTGTTTAATTTATCTTTAACCTGAAGACTTAAGTTTTTATGACTAGATATCTGTATCATGCAAGAACATTGAAACACAATAAAGATGTATTTTTATAAACTGTTGACTACGTGGTTTTATTGGTTTGATAACTAAAGTTTTCTTGAGATCAATCACAGAAAAGCTTATGGATAAAGTAATACCAATGATGATGTAACTATTTTGGAACTTGGGCCTATGAAAGGCTTGTAACTTTCAGGGAAAGTTGTTAATTTTGGTCAATTTCAGCTCTTGGCACCCTCAGCCACATGGCAGGCAGTGTTCACATGTTCCTGCAACAGCTTGGGCTGCTGAGTGGGAGCTAGGATGGTGAAAATGACCCTGTCCTCCCAGCTATTGAGATTTGTGCTCCAGTCAGATTGCTGCTTCTGATCAGAGGTGCAGAAAAAGACATTGGCAGCCATTGTTTTGCACCTTCCCCCAGTGCTGCAAGCCCTTCCTCTAGCTGAAGTGACTGCCTGGAGACTTAATGAGCTAGTGCCCTTCCCACCCCCACCCCCCTCTTCCCCCACTTCATTTTTTGCTTTTCCTCTTTTAGGAACCAGACATTAAAGACTATGACATTCAAAAATAACTGCATATGGGGGCGGCCCAGTGGCTCAGGTGGTTGGAGCGCCATGCTCCTAACACCAAGGTGGGTGGTTTGATTCCCACATGGGCCAGTGAGCTGTGCTCTCTACAGCTAAGATTGTGGACAACACCTCGACCTGGAGCTGGGCTGCCCCGGGCTGCGGTGAGTGGCTGGCAGCTGGCGAGAGCTGCCATGAGCTGCTGTGAGTGGCTGACCCACAGCTGCCTCAGCCAGGTGGAGCGCAAGGCTCATAATACCAGCATGGGCCAGGGAGCTGCGTCCTACACAACTAGACTGAGAAGCATCGGCTTGAACTGGAGTTGGGGGTGCAGAGGGGAGAAAAACACAAAACTGCATATGGGGAAAATTAGAATATGACTGCATGCCCAAAGAAAAGCTCAGAAAAGACCTGAGAAAAGCTTAAGTTTACACCTCAGGCCTATCCTTGGCAAAAAGAGCCTCCAGCAATAAAAATAAGCAATAAAAAACCCTGGGGAAGGGGGAGTATCTGATTTCCAGAGTTTACACATTATTAGATTTAAATATCCAGTGTTCAACAACAACAAAAAATCAAGGCATACAAAGAAATAAGAACAAGAAATAGGAACATATGGCCCATTCAAAGAAAAAAAATCAGAAGCGGTCCCTGAAAAAGACTTAATAGCAAATATATTAGACAAAAATTCGAAGACAACTGTCTTAAACAGGCTCAAAGACTAAAGGAAGATGTAGAGAAAGTCAAGAAGATGATGTGTGAACCAAATGAAAATATTAATAGAAAAAAAAAATCCAGATCTGGAAACTACAATGACTGCAGTGAAAAATTCACTAGAGGGATTAAAAGGCAGATTTGAGCAGGCAGAAGAATTGTGAACTTGAAGATAAAACAATTTATATGGGCTGAGAAAAAGATTGAAGAAAAGCAAACTGCCTAAAAGACCTATGGGACACCATCAAAAGGACCGCCATGGGAGTCCCAGAAAGATGAGGGAGAAAGGGGCAGAGAATATTTAGAGAAATAATGGCTGAAAGTTTCTTAAATTTGATTAAAGATATGAATATAAATATACAAGAAGCTCAGCAAAATCCAAGTAAGATGAAAAAAAAAGACCCACACCAAGACACATTATAAGTAAACTTTCAAAAGACAAGAACAAATCTTGGAAGCAAAAAGAGGAGTGAATCATCATGTACAAGGGATTCTCAATAAGATTATCTTCAGATTTCTCATGAGAAACTTTGGAGGCCAGAAGACAATAGGCTATATAGTCAGAGCGCTAAAAAAAAAAAAGTCAACCAAGAATCCTATATCCATCAAAACTGTCCTTAAAAGTGGGAGAAATCAAGACATTCCCAGATGAAAGATGAGGTGGTTTGTGACCACTAGACTTGTCCTGCAAGAAATGCTCAAGGGAGTCCTGCAAGGTGAAATGACACGAGACAGTACCTCAAAGCCATACAGAGATATAAAGATTTCAGTAAAGGTAAATACATGGGCAATTATATAAGCTAGTATTGTAACAATAGTTTGTAACTATATTTTTTGTTTTCTATCATTTAAGAAATATACATGTAAAGAAAAATTGTTAATGTAAAAGCTAGTATTACTTTAATGTTGATTTGTAACTGCAAATCTTGTTTTCTACATAATTTAGGAGACTAATGAATTTAGAAGAATCATTTATGTTTGTAGACACACAATGTAGAAAGATGTAATTTTGTGACATCAACAACCAAAAGGGGTTAGGATGGAGCTGTGAAGTTTTTGTCTGTTGTTCAGCTGCTATAAGTTCAAATTAGAATGTTATAACCTTAGGATGTTAAATGTAATTCCTATGGTAACCACGAAAGAAATAGCTATAGAATATACATGAAAGGAAATTAAGAAGGAATTTAAGCATTTTACTACAAAAAATTAACAAAAAAGACAGGAATGCAGAAAATGAACAAAAAAGCTACAGGGCATATACAAAGCAAATAGCACAATGACAGAAGTTAGTCCCTCCTTACCAGTAATCAAGACTGGCGTAATGGATAAAAACACATGATCCAACAAAATACCATCTACAAAAGACTCACGTGAGATCCAAAGGCACAAACAGGTTAAAGGTGAAAGGATGGAAAGATGTTTCCTAATCAAAGAGGAAATCACAAGTGAAATTAGAAAAGACTAGGGCCGGCCCGGTGGCTCAGGTGGTTGGAACGCCGTGCTCCTAACACCGAGGTCACTGGTTCGATTCCCACATGGGTCAGTAAGCTGCACCCTGTACAGCTAAGATTGTGAACAACAGCTTTCCTTGGAGCTGGGCTGCCGGGAACAGCCAGAGGTCGGTGTGAGCTGCAGTGGGCTGCTGTGTGCTGACGTGTATTACGGTGAGTGGCTGGCAGCCATTGTGAGCCCGGCAGCTGATGAGAGCTGCCATGAGCTGCTGTGAGCAGCTGACCAACGACTGGCAACCGACTGCCTCAGCAGGGGGAGCGCAAGGCTCATAATACCAGCATGATCTAGGGAGCTGTGTCCTACACAACTAGACTGAGAAACACTGGCTTAAAAACCAGGGGGTGGGGGTGGGGCAAAAAAAAAAAAAAAGAAAGAAAATACTTAGAGATAAATGAAAATGAAAATGCAACAAACCAAAACTTATGGGACACAGTGAAAGCAGTGTTGAGGGGGAAAAATTTGTATCTATAAATGCTTACAGTAAAAAACAAACAAACAAAAACCAAGAAAGATAGCAAATCAACAACTTAACTTTACAACTTACGGAACTAGAAAACAAAACTGAACCCAAAGCTAACAGAAGGAAGGAAATAAAGATTAAAGCAGATTGAAAAGACTGATGTTTTAGGTTGAAAAGCTTTACTGGAATAAACTCTCTATTATAATATTCCACATGAATTTTTACTTTTCATTTTGAAATAGCAGTATGTGCAAAATGCAATTAATGTTCTGGCTTTCAATGTGGCAAGCTTTTGCAATATGTAGAATACATGGGAGGTATCATTCTTTCTAAATGTTCATTTTGAAATTTTTGGTAGGGAATGATTTCTGGAAAAGCTGAGGGATTGGCGCCATAGGTAACATCTGAGACAATGATTTATTCTATATTCCATGTATTCTGTCCTCTTTTATGTGGACCACTCTTTATGTTCTCCTTTCCTTTCTCTTTTCTTGTGGATTTAATTCCTCCACTCCACAATATTATTGAGTGCCTATAGTATGCCAGGAATTATGCCGGGGGTCAGAAATACAGTTCTCTGCTCTCTTGAAACTTACCATCTTGTGAAGAAAGTAAAAATTAAACAACTTAAGTGAAAATATTCACTATGAATAGGCCAAGACAGAAAGTATTGAGCGAGAGTAGTGTAATGCTGTATTGGAGGGTAAGAGAAGGCAACTCATCTCACAGAGAAGCTGAAACCTGAATGATAAGAAAGAGGGAGCTGTTTCTTCCCTGTGCCCTTTTTCTTTCACTCTAGCCCACAGATTAAATAATAATAATAACAACAACAACAATAGAGCAGAGACAAATGAAATAGATAATAGAAAAACAATAAAGTCAATGAAGCCAAAAGTTGGTTCTTCAAAAACATCAACAAAATTGACAAATCTTTGGCTGGATGGACTAAAGAAAAGAAGACTCAAATTACTAAAATCAGAAGTGGAAATGGGAACATTACTACCTATTCTACAGAAATAAAAAAGATTATAAGAGAGTACTGTGAAAATTACACACCAACAAATTGGATAACCTAGGTGAAACAGACAAATTCCTAGAAACACAAAACCTACTGAGGTTAAATCACGAAACAAATAGAAAATCTAAATAACTAGTAAGGAGAGTGAATCAGTAATCAAAAATCTTCCAAGACAGAAAAGTCCTGGACCTGATGGCTTCACTGATAAATTTTACCAAACATTTAAAGAACTAAAGCCAATCCTTAAAATTTTCCAAGAAATTGAAGAGGGAACACTTCCTGACTCATTCTATGAGGCCAGTAGAACCCTGATCAAAGCCAGAAAAGATACTATCAGCAAAGAAAACTACAGGCCAATATCCCTTAATGAACATTGATGTAAAAACTTCAATAAAACACCAGCAGACAGAATTCAGCAGCAAATTAAAACAACTATACAGAATAACCAAGTGGAATTTATTCCTGGAATGCAATGGTGATTTAACATATGAAAATTGATTAATGTAATAAACCACGTGAACAAAATGAAGGAGGAAAAAAACCCACATGGTTATCTCATTGATACAGAGAAAGCATTTCATAAATTTCAACACCTTTTCATGACTTAAAAAAAACAAACATAAAAACTCTACTACATAGGAATAGAAGGAAACTACTTCCACATAATAAGAGCCATGTATGAAAAACCTACAGCAAACATAATACTCAGTGGTGAAAGACTGAAAGCTTTTCCTCTAAGATCAAAAACAAGACAAGGATGCCTACTTCACCACTTCTAGTCAATGTAGTTTTGGAAGTTCTCCAATACTACATCAGAGCAATTAGGCAAGAAAAATAAATAAAAGGCATCCAAATTGGAAAGGAAGTAGTAAAATTATTGTGTGTAGATTATATGCTCTTATAATCACGACGAGCCCACAAAAAAGCCGTTAGATCTAACAAGTAATTCAGCAAACTAGTAAGATACAAAATCAACATGCCAAAAAAATTTGCATTTCTATACACAAACAATTGACAATCTTAAAAGGGAATTACAAAAACAATTCCATTCACAATATTATCAAAAAGAATAAAACAATTAAGAATTAACTTAACCAAGGATGTGAAGAATTGTGTAATAAAAAACTATATAATATTGATAAAAGAAATTAAAGAAGACATAAGTAAATAGAAATACATCTCATGTTCATGGATTGGAAAATGTAATATTGTTAAAAAGTCATTACCCAAAGCTATCTACAGATTCAATGCAATTCCTAGCAAAATCCCAATGATGTAATTTGCAGAAATAGAAAAACCCATCCTAAAATTCATATGGAATCTCAAAAGACTCCAGATAGACCAAAAAAAAAAAAAAAAAAGGAAAAGAAAAGAAAACAAAAGGCAAAAGACCTTGAAAAAGAGAAAAAGAAAGAGAGACAAAGTTGGAGGACTCACACTTCCTGATTTGAAAAATTAGTACAAAGCTACGGTAATCAAAACAGTGTGCCTCTGGCATAAAAACAAACATATAGATTAATGGTATAGAATAGAGCCCCACAATAAAACCTCACAAATACAACCAAATGATTTTTTGGGGGAGAAGGGAACAGGACCTTATTGGGGAACAGTGTGTACTTCCGGGACTTTTCCAAGTCAAGTTGTTGTCCTTTCAATCTTAGTTGTGGAGGGCGCAGCTCAGCTCCAGGTCCAGTTGCCGTTGTTAGTTGCAGGGGGCGAAGCCCACCATCCCTTGCAGGAGTCGAGGAGTTGAACCAGCAACCTTGTGGTTGAGAGGACGCACTCCAACCAACTGAGCCATCTGACCACCTGGGAGCTGAGCGGCAGCTCATTGACTTCATTTTAGTTGCAGAGGGCGCAGCTCGCTGACCCATGTGGGAATCTAACTGGCAGCCCCGTTGCCCAGAGCTCACACTCTAATGAACTGGGCCACCTGTCTGCCCCCAACCAAATGATTTTTGATGAATGCCAAGATCATTCAATGGAGAAAGCACAGTCTTTAAAAAAAAAAAAAAGTGCTGAGAAAACTGGATATCCACATGCAAAAAAGTTGGACCCTGACTAGCATCATATATAAAAATTAAAATGGATGAATGACCTAAGTTAAGACCTAAAACAATAAAACTCTTAGAATAAAACAAAAGCTTTTTTTTTTTTTTTTTAAGATTTTATTGGGGAAGGGGAACAGGACTTTATTGGGGAACAGTGTGTACTTCCAGGACTTTTTTCCAAGTCAAGTTGTTGTCCTTTCAATCTTAGTTGTGGAGGGTGCTGTTCAGCTTCAAGTTGTTATCCTTTCAGTCTTAGTTGTGGAGGGCACAGCTCAGCTCCAGGTCCAGTTGCCGTTTTCTTGTTGCAGGGGGCGCAGCCCACCATCCCTTGCGGGAGTCAAATTGGCAGCCTTGTGGTTGAGAGGACGCGCTCCAACCAACTGAGCCATCTGGGAGCTCAGCAGCAGTTCAGTTCAAGGTGCCGTGTTCAATCTTAGTTGCAGGGGGCGATGCCCACCATCCCTTGCGGAACTCGAGGAGTTGAACCAGCAACCTTGTGGTTGAGAGCCCACTGGCCCATGTGGGAATCGAACCGGCAGCCTTCGGAGTTAGGAGCATGGAGCTCCAACCGCCTGAGCCACCGGGCCAGCCAACAAAAGCTTCTTGATATTAGATTTGGTAGTGATGTCTTGGCACAGGTAACAACAATAAAAACAAAACAAAAAAACTGGACTTATGAAAAATTAAAAATTTTGTACATCAAAGGACACTATCTGGAAAGTAAAAAGGCTGACAGGAGAAATGCGTGCTAATTATATACCTGATAAGAAATTAATATCCAGAACATGTAGACAATTCTTAAATCTCAACAACACAAAAGCAACCTGATTCAAAGGACGTGAATAGACTTTCTCCAGAGAAGATGTACAAATGGCCAACAAGCACATGAACAGATACTAAGATCACTAATCATTAGGGAAATGTAAACCAACATTACAGTGAGATACCATCTCACACCCATTAGGATGGATACTATCAATAAAACAGAAAACCAGGTTTCTGATAAACGTGGTGGAATAGGTCAATGTTGTGCTCACCTCTTCCCACGTCCACATCAAAATTACAACCAAATTATAGAACAACCAACCTTGAGAACCCTCTGAAGACTAGCTGAACAGAACTCTTATAACTAAGGATAAAAAGTAGAAGCCACATTGAGACTAGTAGGAGGGGTGGAGACATGAAACAGGCTAATTCCATACCCACGTATTGTGGTTAAGAATCAGAAAGGACTCTATCAGCTGTGGAGGTCCCTCCTGAGGAGAAAGGTGTCCCAGCCCCACACCAGTGCCAGAAAAAGGAGTCCCCATGGCTGTGAAAATCAGTGGGGTTCCTCCCAGGTGAGATGGAGGGATGCTGTAGACCCAGACATCCTCTTAATGGGCCCGCACACAGACTCACTTGCTCACAAACACATGCCCTGAGCTCCAGGGAAGGGACAGCAGCTTGATAAGCACCAGGGACATACAGGCAGGAACTGAATTGTCTGGCTTCAAGCCGAGGGCTGGAGGGGCAGCTCTCTTGTGGATTAAAGTGCTGGCAGGCACCACTGTTCCTTTGTTGAGCCGTCCCCACACACAGCCTGTAAGAGCAGGGGGTGCCAAATCTGAGTCTCCATTAACCTGGGTAACACCACTTTTGCTCCCCCTACCCAGTGATTCTCTGAGACCTTGCCCCACCCAATTTGCCTGAACTTCTTTCAGTCTAATCCACACCAGCGGCCAGTCTGGGCCTGCACTGAGGACTTTTCTAAAATCTCTCAAAGGTCCACAAGCCCCAAACAAGCAGCAGCTGGCCTTGGTGTGCCCTGTACCTCTTGCTAAGCGGCCCCAAGCCCAGCACTAATGGCAGGTGGCCTCAGTTCAGACCATACCTGAACACCACCCAATTAGCTCCACAAACTACACATCTGAAAGATGGGCTCAGCAGGAACCAGAGCCCCGACAAAGTGAATCCCCCTCAGTGGAATCAACCCTGGCACAACAGATAATCTACTGTAATCACAGCCAGTCCTTACAGCCAGTCAGTCTGGGGGTCAATCCTACCCACTGACATGCTAATAGCAATCAACTACAACAGGAGGGCACATACAACCCACACAAAGGACACCCATGGAGAACCCGGCTCAGTGACCAGGGGGTGTACACCACTGGGCTGCACAGGATGCCTATACTCTGCCAAGACGTAGCAGATCTACCTAACATATAGAACCAAATACAGGGAGGCAGCCAAAATGGGGAGACAAAGAAACACATCCTAAATGAAAGAACAGAACACTCTAGAAGAACTAAATGGAATAGAGACAAGCAATCTACCAGATAGAGAGTTCAAAACAGTGGTTATAAGGACACTCAATGAACTTAGAAGAATAGATGAACTCAGTGAGAACTTCAAAGGGATAGAAAACATAAAAAAGAACCAGTCAGGAATGAAGACTACAATAACTGAAATGAAGAATACATTAGATGGAATCAACAGCACATTAGATGAAGCAGAGAACTGACTCAGCAATGTGGAAGATAAATAGTGGAAAACACCCAATGGAACGGCAAAAATAATTTTTTAAAATGAAGATATTTTAAAGGATAATATCAAACATAACAACATTTGCATCATAGGGGAACAAGAGGAAGAGAGAGAGCAAGGGATTGAAAACCTATTTCAAGGAACAATGACTAAAAACTTCCCTAACCTGGTGAAGGAAATACACATACAAGTCCAGGAAGTGCAGAGAGAGTCCCCAAAAAGATGAACCCAAAGAGGCCCACACCAAGACACATCATAATTAAAATTCCAAAGCTTAAAGACAAAGAGAGACTCTTAAAAGCAGCAAGAGAAAAACAGTTAGTTACCTACAAGGGAACTCCCATAACACTGTCAGCTGATTTCTCAACAGAAACTTTACAGGCCAGATGGGACTGTCACAAAATATTCAAAGTGATGAAAAGCAAGGACCTACCACAAAGACTACTTTACCCAGGAAGGGTATCATTTAAAATCGAAGGAGAGATAAAGAGCTTCCCAGACAAGAAAAAGCTAAAGGAGTTTATTATCACCCAACCAGTATTACAAGGAATCTTAGAGGGACTTCTTTAGGATGGGAAAAAAAATTAAAAATATGAATAATAAAATGGCAATAAGTACATATTTATCAACAAGTACTTTAAATGTAAATGGATCAAATGCTCCAATCAAAAGATAAGGGAGCTGAATGGATAAGAAAATAACACCCTTATATATGCTGCTTACAAGAGACTCACTTCAGATCAAAAGACACAAAGATCGAAAGACTGAAAGTAAAGGGATGGAAATAAAATTTTCATGAAAATGGAAACAAACGAAAAATCTAGAGTAGCAATACTTATACCAGTAGACTTTTACCAATACTTATACCAAAATAGACTTTAAAACAAAGGTTATAGGGCCGGCCCGGTGGCTCAGGTGGTTGGAGCTCCGTGCTCCTGACTCCGAAGGCTGCCGGTTCGATTCCCGCATGGGCCAGTGGGCTCCCGGCCGCGGGGTTGCCAGTTCATTTCCTCGAGTCCCGCAAGGGATGGTGGGCTCTGCCCCCTGCAGCTAGGATTGAACACGGCACCTTGAGCTGAGCTGCCGCTGAGCTCCCGGATGGCTCAGTTGGTTGGAGCGTGTCCTCTCAACCACAAGGTTGCCGGTTCGACTCCCGCAAGGGATGGTGGGCTGTGCCCCCTGCAGCTGGCGACGGCGGCTGGACCTGGAGCTGAGCTGCGCCCTCCACAACTAAGACTGAAAGAACAACAACTTGAGGCTGAGCAGAACCCTCCATGGCTAGGATTGAGGGGACAACGGCTTGGCTTGGGGAGGGGTCCTGGGGGTGCACACTGTTCCCCGGTGGAGTCCTGTTCCCCTTCCCCAATAATAAAAAAAAAAATCTTAAAAAAAAAGAGTACCAGCAATAAAAAAAGAAAAAAAAAAGAAAGAGGAACTAATTAAAAACAAACAAACAAACAAACAAAAAAACAAAGGTTATAGCAAGAGACCAAGAAAGACCCAGTAATTCCATTTGTGGGTATTTATCTGAAGAAACCCAAAATGCTACTCTGAGGGGATATGTCTGTTGTAGCATTGTTTATAATGACCAAGATGTGGAGGCAGCCTGGGTGTCCATCGGTGGATGAATGGATCAAGAGGAGATGGTACACATATACAGTGGTATATTGCTCAGCCATGGAAGGGAATGTGTTCTTGCCGTCTGTGGTGGCATGGATGGATCTGGAGGGTATTTTGCTGAGTGGAGAATGTCAGACAGAGAAAGATAGATGAATTGTGACTATGCTTACATATGGAATCTAAAGAACGAAACAAACAAAAAACAAAAACAAACTCATGCAAAGAACATTTTGATGTTGGCCAGATGGGAGGGGTGTTGGGGGCATGGGTGAAAAAGGGGAAAGAATTAAGAAGTACAAATCACTTGTTACACAAATAGTCATGGGGATGTAGGGTAAAGCATAGGAAATTAAGTCAATAATATTTTAATAACTATGTATGGTGTCAGATGGGTCCTAGATTTGTTGGGATGATAGATGGGAGGGGGTTAGGGGCAGGGTGGAAAAAGTGAAGGCATTAAGAAGTACAAATTAGTAGTTACTAAATAGTCATGGGGGTGTAAAGCAGAGCATAGGGAATATAGTCAATAATATGGTAGTAACTATGTATTGTGCCAGGTGGGTACTAGACTAGTCAGGGGGATCACTTCTTAAATTGTATAAATGTCTAACCATATGCTGTACACCTGAAATTAATATAAAATAATTTTGAATGTCAACTATAATTGAATAATTTAAAAAAGGGGGGGAAGGTGAAGAGGAATAAGAGGTACAAATTTTCAGGTATAAAACAACTAAATCATGGGGATGTAACGTACAGCATGGGGAATATAGTCAATAACACTGTGATAGTGTGACAGTGTCAGATGGCTGCTGCGCTTATGGTGATCACTTCTTTAGGTATATAAATGCTGAATAACTATGGTGTGCACCTGAAACTAATACAGTATTGTATGTTAACTATATTTTAATAAAAATCTTAAAATAAAGATTCTCACCCTTTCTTGTCTTTCTTTTCCCTTCCTGTGAAAAGTAACTGCCCCTCCTAAGGGATACAGTGGGCCCAGGCCTGCTGAGTGAGGACCATGGACTTCTTACTCGCAGCTCTGTTTTTGCTTAAAGCACAATAGGCATCTTCAAATAATGGAAGATTATTTGGAAGGGTTGGAAGAAACAAGGGGCCTAACGTTGTACTTAGGGCCGATTTCCATCACACCACTGCCTCCAGCACCTTGGGTTCAAATCCCGCCACCAGCTAAGTGCTGATTACTTGACACTCTGTGTGTTTCTAGACCCTCCCCCCAGCCCAGCCCAGAGCCTCCTCCTTGGAAAAAGGGAAGGTACGAATGGAGAGATTGGCACTGCTCGTTGTCCCAGAAGGGACGAGGGGCTGGGCTGTTTCAGGCTTGGAGGACGACGGGCAGTTGCTGAGCTGTGTCGTGGACCCAGGCCGGACTGCGTGCACCGGCCCTGCGGGCACCGCAGGGGGGTGGAGGCAGCAGTTGCAGGAGGCCCCCATTGCGCAGGCGCGGCGGCGCGGCGTGGGCGGGGCCGCGGGCGCACGTGGCCGGCCGGCGCGCAGGCGCGGTGGGCGTGGCGGGGCCTCTCGGGTGGCGGCGGCATGAGGCGGTTACGCTGGCAGGTGGTGGCAGCGGCGACGGTGGGCCTCGCGCTGGTCCTGGAGGCGCTGCCTGCGGCGCTGCTCTGGCTGCGGGCCTGGCGGCTGCGGCGGCAGCGGCGGCCACAGCGCGAAGTGCTCTTCTTCCCGTCGCAGGTGACCTGCACCGAGGCCCTGCTGCAGGCCGCGGACGCGGGGCCGTCGGCGCCGCTCACGGGCTGCGGGTGCAGCCTGCCCCACATCGAGAGCTCGCTGAGCCGCCTGCTGCGCGCCCTGCTGGCCGCCCGCGCCAGCCTGGAGCTCTGCCTCTTTGCCTTCTCGAGCCCGCAGCTGGGCCGGGCCGTGCAGCTGCTGCATCAGCGAGGCGTGCGCGTCCGGGTCATCACCGACTGTGACTACATGGCCCTCAACGGCTCGCAGATCGGCCTGCTCCGCAAGGCAGGTAAGCCGGATCCGGGGCCCGGGGCGAGCACACAGCCAGGGCCTCAGGCCGCGGGCTCGGAGAGTGAGCCGGCCTCCGGGACCGATCGCACAAGGGAGGGCGTCACACGTAGCTACTTGGGAGTAGGGGTCTGAGTACAGGCCCCATCCCATGGTGGCCTTGGGAGGGCAGCACAGTTTTACCCCGGAGCAACTCTAGGGCCACCCGTAAAGGACCCCTGTTTTCGCGTGGCGGGACAGGTTCTGTGCAGAGGGGTTTCATGCTGGATGTCTGAGTATGAGGAGGGTTTCCAGGCGGGAATTCCCGCCCATTCTGGGGAATTTTTTCCTCTTTTCCGTTCCCGAATTCCGAGAAAAGTTGGTCGGGAAATTGGGAAAATCGGCTCCTTGAACCCAGGTGGTTGGTAGTGTTGGCTGTCACTTTGTGGAAACGATTCATCATGGAGAACAGAAAACAGTTTGTATCTCGGGATTCAGGAACAGTAAAGCGAAAAAAATGCCTGAGAACGGGCGGGAATTCCCGCCTGGAAACCCTAAGTGTGAGCCAGCGGTGTGTTCCCAGCTAGTGGAGCAGGTGTGGGGAGTCCCAGAGGCGTGCGGGGGGGGGGGGGTCTGCTCACAGACACCGGCAAGCAGACAGAGCCCCTGCGACCCCCGCATTGGAGTTGGGACCCTGTGGGTGGGTAGGGCTGGGGGTGTAGCCCTGCCCGCTGAGTTTTTGGCAGCCGGAAGTGAGCATGGCCTAGGCTGACAGCGCTCAGGAAATGCGGGGGAGAGCTAAGAACAAACCTGCGAGTCCTCCGGTGCAGGCTGTCAGACTGTGCTCATTGTGTGTGGCCGGGTTTCAGCAGTGAAGAGCTGAAGGAGGAAACAGACATTTTACCTTAAAGGCACTAATGAGTTTCATGCTGGGGCTTCTGAAATGAAATAATATTCTAAAAAGTGGAGCTAAAATCTTTAGTTAGTGAGCAGTTAATTTGTTTCCTCAGCTGCAAAATGCTTGGGAAAACAGATACCTCTAGCCAGCGTGCCACTCTTACCTACTGACAGATGAGCGCGAAGAAGGTTGAGTCATTTTGTTTCAAGCTCAGATCCTGTGAATTCCTTGTTCCAGCCTCCCCCTCCGTGTAATGGTGTGTCCTGCAAGCACGCTGTGCGCCGTGTGTTTTGTCTGCTGGCTGCACGGGGTCTGAACTTCTTGTGTTCATCACTCTGGCACCTGGCAAAGTCATTCCTGCATGAACATTTGTTCCCCTATCAAGTCTAGTAGCCCCAGTGACCAGAAGATGCGAGGAGCCCTGAGAGCTGTGTGGCTGCGCCGTGGTCCCACGCGCTCTCAGTTACACAAGCACAAGCTCAGCCTTGTGCTGACTTGGGAGGCAGAGAAGCCTTTCCTGGAGTCAGGCGCAGCGTCCCGTCTCCGCCGGGGGTGCTCCAGATGGCGAAGCACTTCAGTGATTTGCTGCTCCTTGCATCCCAGGCGGGCAGAGTCGGAAACTTAGTTCAGAGAGTGAGGATGTTCACTTCCCCTCTTCCTGGCAGTCATGAGTTGCCCTAAATCTGTGGGTCTTTCTAATGGGGAAACTTGGATACCTTTAGGCACAGGCCATTTTACTTAGTTAGCTTTTAGAGAATGGTGAACTCTCAGGTTTGGAAAGAACTCTAAAGGGCACCGCAGCCAGCCTCCACCTAAGGCTGGTTGCCCTCTGCCGGCTTCCCAGCCGTCGTTCATCATCTGTCCAGCAAATACATCCGTGTGCTAGTATTTGCCTGGAGCAGTTCCAGGTGCTGCGGGGTGGTGACCAGACCAGGACCCAGTGGGGCATCTGGCTGAACCATGAATATTTCCGGTAATAAGAAGGATAAGTAGGCTAAGGAGAGAGAGCGCGCCAGCAGAGCTTAGTGCTGTAGGGGAGCTAAGGGAGAGAGCCTTCTCGCCTGCGGAATAGCAAGTGCAAATCTAACTTCACAGCAAGAAATCCCCCGAAGCCAAAGGTGGTGGTAGGAATGAGGAGAGGTGGAAGGGTACACCGTTACGTAAGGCACGCAGGTGCGGGGGGCACGCAGGTGTGGGGGGCACACAGGTGCGGGGGGCACGCAGGCGTGTAGGGCACGCAGGTGCGGGGCCACGCAGGCATGTAGGGCACACAGGTGCGGGGGGCACACAGGTGCGGGGGCACGCAGGCGTGTAGGGCACGCAGGTGCGGGGCCACGCAGGCGTGTAGGGCACGCAGGTGCGGGGAGCACACAGGCGTGTAGGGCATGCAGGTGCGGGGGCACACAGGTGCAGGGGACACACAGGTGCAGGGGGCACACAGGTGTGGGGGGCACAGGTGCAGGGGGCACGAGGTGCGGGGGGCACACAGGTGCAGGGGGCACGCAGGCGTGTAAGGCACACAGGTGCAGGGGGCACACAGGTGTAGGGGGCACGCAGGCGTGTAAGGCACACAGGTGCAGGGAGCACACAGGTGCAGGGGGCACACAGGTGCGGGGGGCACGAGGTGGGGCACACAGGTGCAGGGGGCACACAGGTGCAGGGGGCACACAGGTGCAGGGGGCACACAGGTGCGGGGGGCACACAGGTGCGGGGGGCACACAGGTGCAGGGGGCACGCAGGCGTGTAAGGCACACAGGTGCGGCACACAGGTGTAGGGGGCACGCAGGCGTGTAAGGCACACAGGTGCAGGGAGCACACAGGTGCAGGGGGCACACAGGTGCGGGGGGCACACAGGTGCAGGGGGCACACAGGTGCAGGGGGCACACAGGTGCGGGGGGCACACAGGTGCAGGCACACAGGTGCAGGGAGCACACAGGCATGTAAGGCACACAGGTGCAGGGGGCACACAGGTGTAGGGGCACGCAGGCGTGTAAGGCACACAGGTGCAGGGAGCACACAGGCGTGTAAGGCACACAGGTGCAGGGGGCACACAGGTGTAGGGGGCACGCAGGCGTGTAAGGCACACAGGCAGGTGCAGGGGGCACACAGGTGCAGGGGGCACACAGGTGCGGGGGGCACGCAGGTGCAGGGGGCACACAGGTGTGTAAGGCACACAGGTGCAGGGGGCACACAGGTGCGGGGGGCACACAGGTGCAGGGGGCACGCAGGTGTGTAAGGCACACAGGTGCGGGGGGCACGCAGGTGTGTAAGGCACACAGGCGCAGAGGGCTGGCTTCACGCAGGGCCATTTGGGCCCCACTCTGTGAGACACGGAGCTCTTACAGGACGGTCCACAGAGCAGAAGGGACAAAGAGGCTGTGCAGGGTACTGTGAGGAGAATGGGCTTTGGGCAGGAGGGGGTGGCGTGGGATCAGAATGGGAGCTGGGAGGGGAGGCACAGCTTTGGGGTAGTGCAGGAGGCGTCAGAAATGCTTGAATTTAAGATCCGTTTGGAAGGTGGAGCTGACAGGATTTGCTGGTGGATTGGCCAGAGTGTGAGAAGTGGGGGCAGCAGCGGCCCCTAGGGTAAGGAGGGCACTGCTTTCAAGGCAGGCTTGCTGGGCCACACACAGGTGCCCAGGTAAGCAGAGAGCTCCAGATAAGTGATGAATAATTTTTAGTGTATGTCCCAGGATTGCATGGGACATGCTTACCTTCAAAAATTATTTGTTGTTTATCTGAAATCCCAACTTAATTTGAACATGCTGTATTTTTAGTTGCTAAGTCTGGCAACCGTATTGCAAAGCAGCCTCTTCTAAACGATTTTAAATCAAGTTTCTAATGGTCTCATTCACTGAGCAATATTAGGCTGCTCCAGGGTGAGGCAGAGTGGACAGGACACACAGGCTCCTGCCCCAGGGGAGTTTGAAAAGAGTGGGAGAGAGAGAGGCAAAGAGTGAAATGCAAGGTGACGGTCACAGGCTCTTTGGTGAAGGAAGTGGGTGATGTGAAGGGGAGTAACTCATTTCCGTGTCAGGTGCGCCTGCGCCCACTGCGAAGGGCTGCACACCTGGGCCTCCTGCGCCAGAGCCGCGAGCTTCCTGTGCTCCGTAGTTCCCTCCCTGCCGCTCGCCAGGCCCGGCTCCTGCTGCACTCCTCCGTCCTCAGGCTTGGCCCCTCCCCTTACGGAGTGGGGTGCAGCTCCTGGTCTGGGGGTGTTTACTGGGGTGCCCAGGGCCAGGCAGAAGTGATCGCTCAGACACAAGGAACTCCGAGCAAATGATGACGTGTCTGGCCGCCTGTGGCAGGATGAATGAACCAGTGACCTGAAGGTTATGCGGGGTGGTGTGGACCCGAGGTGTGGGGGGCAGGGTGTGCTGTTCCCAGAAGAAATGGACTAAGAGAGCAGTGTCTGTGTGTCTGCCATGGTCCCACTGCCCTTAGGACTCTGTGTCCCCTGCTCTACTGAAATGCTCCTCAGTCCCTTCTGTGTGCTGGTTGTGGCTGGTCACTGTCGCCTCAGCCACCACCCCCTGCCCAAGTGACATGCTCCCCCTTCCCCACCAAATCACACATGGTCAAGTTAGCAGCTGCTCGCAGACTTGCCCTTGAGGAGGAGCCGAGGCTGGGAGAGCGCGGTGCAGGCTGACTTCCGTTTTGCAGGTATCCAGGTCCGGCACGACCAGGACCTCGGCTACATGCACCACAAGTTCGCCGTGGTGGACAGGAAGGTGCTCATCACCGGCTCCCTCAACTGGACCACGCAGGCCATCCAGAACAACAGGGAGAACGTGCTCATCATGGAGGACGCCGACTACGTCAGGCTCTTTCTGGGAGAATTTGAGCGTATTTGGGACGAGTTTAACCCTACAAAGTATACTTTTTTCCCACAAAAGAAGAGAGGTCACTGAAGCCATGCTCTCACCTCTGTCTTCAGAGTTGGAGGGGACAGAGGTGTCACATCACTTTGGTACCTCTGGTTTTGAAACCAGATCAAACCTGCAATGGACGGGACCTAAGCGTGGGTCCCCGGAGGCACTTCGAGGTCGGTACAGAGTCTGCGTCCTGCTTGAGAGAAACCTCAACATTAGGCAAAATACCTTCCAAACTAAATTCTCACCCATTCACATGCTGACGTGAACCGAAGAGTGCTCAGTGTTAAAAAGCCCCGGGGAATTCTCGTCACATTAGGTCAGTTGTTTTGGACGAGTTTTGGGTTTTTCTGGCCCCCATCAGCAAACGCAGCTTCTTCTAAGTGTGCGCTCAGGAAACTTGCCGAATGCCATGGGGCACAGGCAAGGGTTCCTCCAGCCACACAGAAAAGGTGTGTTGCCTCTTGCAGGGTCCCACATCTGATCCCCTTTCCTACTCTAGAGAATCTCCTTCTCTCTGGCCAGCCCCTCAGGTCAGCCCTCAGGTATCTCCTGCAGGCTCCCTTTGTCCCTTTGCACCGGCCCAGTCCCCAGCGAGCACAGCTGAACCCTGGGATTGGCTAGAGGTTGAGTCTCGTCCCTGCTGTGACCAGCTCCTCGGTAGCTTACTGGCGGGTCCCAGTCAGGAAGGAAAGCGGGTGAGACAGGAGAGCTGGGCACAGTGGGAGCAGGGGCTGCCTTCAGGCCCCTCCTGAGCATTAGCTGTCATTGCAGCACGTGGGCCATCCTCTTACCGGTTTTCTTGCATAATTAAACAAGTGCACGTAAAAATGTCCATCCTGGCAGCTTCCCTTATTTTCATGTGGTTACGTGTGTGGTCTGTCAGGACGGTCTGAGCGGGCAGAAGCTGCTTCTGTTTCCATGTTAAGCTTTTCATTTTTAGCATTCTCACACCCAAGGTATTTTGTTGTGTTTAGCAGTGGCCTTCATGTTACCACCTTTGAACTTCGCTAATTCTGATTTGGCTCCATGTCAGTAGCCACGAGTTACCTGACCATCTGGAGGACTAAACTGAAGGAGAGGCCGGTTTCAGGCTGTGGTACCTTACGATCTATTTTCTTTCTCAGCTCAGGGTTTTGCATCCATAGGTAATAGGAGAACAGGTATCTTATATACATTTGTGAAATGTTCCAAATTATTTTCTTCAGAACATACATCTTTATGTATAGATAGCTCAAATAACATCTGAATGATTATTTTACCATCTTGTATTTCTGTATGATAAGTAATACGTAATATGTAAGCATATGTAACGTGCTGTGTCACCTGTCCTGGTGTCTGTTTGGTGTGTATGTGGGTTTCCCCTCCCCCATCACACTCATGTAGCTCAGTGTTGCATATTTTTCCATTTTTAAAGTTACTCTTGACTTACAGTGTTAGGAAAATAAACTCAAAGTTAATTTTTCTTGTTTAATTGAAGCTAGAAAGTATAATATGTGGATCAGAAATCACAAGAAGTGGTTTTACATTAAACGTGTTTTTTCATCTGAGTCTGTTCTCCAGCAAAGTATGTTCTGAAAAGAAAATGGGAGAGTTGTAGAATGTCTCCTGAACGATGACGCTGTGTTGTCGGGACTTCGCACACATTTGAATAAACATGTTCTTATTCTGGAATGGTAGTGCTGTGTGTGTTTGCCTTCTGCTCAGTCGTTCAGATTGTGGCTGCTCTCTACTAAAACTTTTTTTTTGGTGAGGGGGACAACATACAGGTATTTAGAAACTGTTGGTGAACATAAAAGTCTCTCCAACAGAGTAAGACTGGAAGGTTTTACTTGGGCATGTCCCGAAGTGTTTCCAAGACATAAACGCCACTGTGGTACAGTTTACAGCCTCTGCGCCTGACCTGTGAGGGTGGGCACGCCCGCGGCCCACTCCCGTGGCAGTGCCTGGCTCTCAGCTGTGACTGCATCCCTGTCTCCCAGAAGCAGGTGGCATGCAGAGCATGGTGACATCAGTGCCTCAGTAACAGTGTGCGTATAAAGGCATCTAGCCAGTGGTCTACATTGATGTTTTGAGAATGGTAAAATGATCTCATCCCATAATTTTTAATATCATTTTATTTATATTGTTTATCTTGGTGTTTTCATCATCTTAGCAGCAGTGGGAAAAGTTTCAGATAATAGCTAACCTTTCTGACAAGAACTTGCATGAAAGAAAACTCCCTGCGGCCGCAGTACTAAAATCTACCTCTGAACTGGAGGTGTTTTGTATCCGTTTATAGATTATAGGTATTTGCACAAAATGACTGGAGCCCCTGACGTTTGGGCTGGCCGCACCCACTCTGACAGGACAGGTGTGAGCAGGGGCAGCTGGGCTGGGCGGGGCGGGGCGGGGGGGGGGGAGGACTGGTCCATCAGGTGAGCCGTGGAGTTCACACCAGAGGCTGTGGTAAGTTCCCGGGTTTCGCGGTACAAAAGGTAAGTGAACGAAGCAGTTGATCTTTAGTTGATTCAGAAGATACTTCAGGCCGAGTAAGTGGCTTTGTACTGAGTGACAGTTATTTGGGGGTTAGTCCAGCGATGCGCAGTTACCCTGAAGCGACCCCTAGGAGAGCGGGCCTGCCCTGCGTCTGACATTCCTCAGGCATCTGAGCACGGACTGGAGGCGGCAGGGAGGGGACTTGTGGCTGTGTCCTCTGCGGCTGCTCTGCCTACAAGTTCCTGTCCTGGCTCCCCGAGGGAGACTTGGAAAGAAGTGGGGAGGCTGGGCAGTTCCTGCATAACAGGAGTCTAGGAAACTCCTCCCGCTCCCCCCACACCCCCCCACAGGCTCAGTCCGCCTTGTGGTTTCCGGTCACGGTTGTCATTTGAACTCTGGGGCAGTGATATGGCTTGCAAACAAACCTGATGTGCAAAGTGAAACTCTTGCAACCGTGTGACTAAAAAACAAATTGTTGTGGTAGGAGTATCTGGCCTACCACTTTGCCAACCACTGGTAGGCCTTGAGTGTCTGAATGAACCAACGCAACTACGTTGTATTTTAAAGCGCTTATTGGTTCTATTGATATTTTTTTAAAGATTTTATTGGGGAAGGGGAACAGGACTTTATTGGGGAACAGTGTGTACTTCCAGGACTTTTCCAAGTCAAGTTGTTGTCCTTTCAGTCTTAGTTGTGGAGGGCGCAGCTCAACTCCTGGTCCAGTTGCCATTGCTAGTTGCAGGGGGCGCTGCCCACCATCCCTTGTGGGAGTCGAGCCAGCAACCTTGTGGTTGAGAGCCCACTGGCCCATGTGGGAATCAAACCGGCAGCCTTCGGAGTTAGGAGCACGGAGCTCTAACCGCCTGAGCCACCGGCTGGCCCTTGAATTGGTTTTTAAAGCAACTGTTTAAAAATAATACTTCACTGAGATTCAGATACAGTGGTACCTCGGTTTCCGAACGTAATCCGCGCCGGAAGACCGGTCAAGTTCTGAAACTTCGAAAACAGCCGACAGCTCGGCCTCAGGATCTTGTACTCAGCGGAAGCTGCGTGACATGTTTGACTTCCGAGGCGTGTTCGAAAACCGAAGCATTTACTTCTGGGTTTACGGCGTTCGTAAACCAAAATGTTCATCAATGGAGACGTTCGAAAACCGAGGTACTACTGTACTATAAAATTCACCCTTTAAAAGTATGCAGTTCAGTGGTTTAGTATATTAAGAGTTATGTAACCATCACCACTGTCTGATTCCAGAACACTTTCATCCCCCCAGAAAGACACCCTATCCCATCAGTGGTCACTCCCTACTCCCTCCAAACCCAGCCCCTGGCAACCACTAATCTGCTTCCTGTCTCTGTGGATTTATTTATTTGCTGTGGAGATTTCATATAAATGGGATCCAACAATATGTGGCATTTTGTACCTGCTTTCAGTTAGTATGTTTTTGAGGGCTGTTCCTGTTGTAGCATGTCACTCTTTCACCTCTTTTTATAGCTGAATAGTACAGTAGCACCTGTTGTCGAACGTCTCCATTGACGAACATTTCGCTTTACGAACTCCGTAAACCCAGGAGTAAATGCTTCGGTTTTCGAACACGCCTCGGAAGGAAGTCGAACATGTCACACGGCTTCTGCTGACCTCAAGATCCCGAGGCCTAGCGGTCGGCTGTTTTCGAACGTTTCAGAACTTGACCGGTCTTCCGGCGCGGATTACGTTTGGAAACCGAGGTACCACTGTATTCCATTGTGTGGATGTGTTACATTTTGTTTACTGATGCATCAGGTGATGGACATTTGGGTTGTTTCCACCTTTTAGCTGTTACAAATAATGATGCTGTGAACATTCACATACAAGTGGGTGGGCATACGTTTTCATTTCTGTTGAGTAAATACCTAGTAGTGGAATTATTGGGTCATGTAAGTCTGTGTAACCACTGGAGAAACTGCCAGACTGTTTTCCAAAGTGACTGCACTGTTACATTCCCATCTGCGCTATATGAGGGTTCCTTTTTTCCAGATTCTTACTAATAAAAATACCTGACTTCTTAATTATAGCCAGCCTGTTGGGAGTGAGGTGGTGACTCATTGTGGCTTTAACTTGCGCTTTCCTGACGACTAACGATGTTGAGCATCTTTTCACGTCCTTACTGGTCATTCATGTATCATCTTTGGAGAAATGCCTATTTCTGTCCTTTGCCCACTTTTTTCATTAGGTTACCTTTCTATTGTTGAATTATAAGAGTTTTTTTCTTTGTTTCTGAGCCTATGCAAATTGTTTTAGTTTCAAGTTCACGATTCTTCTGCGTGCTCAAATCTGCCTTTTAAACCCTGTAGCGGTTCCCTTGTTGAAAATCAGTTGATCATGAATGTAAAGGCTTATTTCTGGATTCTTATTTTGTTCCATTGATCTATATAACAATCCATATGCCAGCACCACACTAGCTTGATTACTGAAGCTTTGTAGTAAGTTTTGAAACCCAGTAGCATGAGTCCTCTTTATTCTTTTTTTTAAGGAGGGCAGTCACAGTGGCCCATACGGGGAAAGCACTGGCAACCTTGGTGCTATCAGCACCTGTCTCTAACCAACTGAGCTAACTGGCCACCCCTAACTTTATTCTTTTCCAACATTCTTTTGGCTATTCTGGCTCTCTTAGGATCAGCTGATCCACTTCCGCAAAAGCAGCTGGGATTTTGTGTTGAATCTGTAGATAAGCTAGGGAGTATTGCCATTCTAACAATATTGTCTCCCAGTCCATGAACATGGGATGCTTTCCATTTATTTAACTCTTTAATTTCTTTAAGTTTTGTAGTTTTTAGTATACAAGTCTTACACTTAAAAAATTTCTTTCATGTTATTGAAAATGAAATTGCTTTAATTTCAGTTTGTTCATTACTAGTATATAGAAATATAATTGATTTTTGTGTATGAATCTTCTATCTTGCAAACTTACTAGTTTTAATAGATTTCTTTTTTGTGTGGATTCCTTAGGATTCCCCCATATAAGATTATCTGCAAATACAGACAGTTTGACTTCTTCCTTTTCGACACGGATGCCTTTGTTTCCTTGCCTAATTGTTCTGGTAAGACTCTCCAGTAGTGTCGAATAGATATGGTGAGAACAGACATCCTCATCTTGTTCCTGCGCTTGGGGGAGGGGAGGGACTTTCAGTCTTTCCCCCACTGAGTATGTTAGCTGTGGGTTTTAATGGGACTTTAGCGTGTTGAGGAAATTCCCTTCTATTCCTAGTTTGTTGAGTGTTTTTATTATGAAAAGGTGTTAGGTTTCTCATATGCAAACTGATTTTTAAAATTGCACTTACATAACTTTAAAAAGTGTGTTAAAGCTGTTAGAATGCCATATTAGACCAATGTCCAAAAACTGTGTGTACATTTGAATAATTGTTTTAAATGGTTGGAAAATTACTGGACACCCTTAAACTAGAACAGCACGCTGACAATAGTTCTTTATGTCTGCACTCAGCTCTGCTCTCGCTAAGTCTTATAAATTCCATTCAGTTGACTTGTAATAGGCAGCCTTTTGTTTATCTGAATAAAATTTGGAATCTTAGTCATTTTCACCTATTTCATTCTAAAGGTTGTTGCAATATTGAAAAATATCGTTTCTTAAATTTATTTAGTGGGTCACAACAAACATTTCAAAAAATGAAATAGATTGAGACATTAGAGAATATCCTAGTAAGGGAGCATTATTTTGTGAAATTTTGGGTTGTGGTTGGGGTTGTGTGTGTGTGTGTGTATCAGATGCATTCTTTTGAAAACAAAAAGTAAAACTTTATTGTACGTAAATCTATTAGTAAATGGGAAGGTATGGGAGTTACAGTTCCTTCCTCTCATTAGTATTTCTTAGTGTCCTTTGGGCCTCCTGAAAGTTTCTATAACTGAGTTTCTATAACCTTAGATTGTGGATGTGAAATATTTCTTACTATGTGTTGCGTGTAAACATGAGAAACCGAACTTTTATGGGAAATCTGATTTTAAAATGCTGACAACTAATCCAAAACTTTAAAAATGTTGTAAAAAAAAAGCAGATAATAAAAGTAAAAACCAAAACTCCATTATAAAGCTCTACTGACCGATTGATGACTTTTGACTTAAATGCATGTTTTGCATGTCTCTCCATTAAACAAAACTTCATTCACAGCATGCAAAGGGTGATGCAAAAATAGTTTATTATGGTATAGTTTATGTAAAGTTAGGTAATATTTACAAAATAGAAATGATCAGCTACATCCATGGGACTCTAGCATGTCACACAAAGGAATAAATATTTTGACAAATACTTCAGTTGTAGTGAACTGTTACTAGAAACTTTGTTTTTAAAAAAAGCCTCAAACGAAACCATAAAATTCTTGAATTGTCAGACAGAGCGAGCAGCTTCATTGACCAGGCTCTTCTCTTCAGGGAAGACCCTGGGGCCTGGCAGAAGGTGGCCCACCCCAGGGCCTCGCTTCGGGGCGCGGCCTCAGCGCTGACTCAGCGCTGACTCCAGTGGAGCCTGGGAGGCGTGTGCTGAGTCACCGGGCTCCTCAGACCTCTGCTTTCTTCTGCATGTGACTTAGTCTGGTGAGCATTATCACTTAGCATTAGTACAGAAATTAAACACCAGTTAAAGTTATACAAGTTTGTTCTTTGAACACATATCACCTGACGGTTGAAATAATTAGCTGAGGCAGAAGTGATTGCTGTGAATTATTCCCCAACTTGTGACAACAAATTACCTGTATTTGTCACTTTTTATGTCAGCTCTCCCACCAGTTTGGCATAGTATTTTTATCTTTAGTACTGAGCTGGGACATTCACCGGTAGAAGAGAATTTTTTGAGAAAAATCACTAAGAATTGTAATTGTTGAGGAACCACTTAAGAAACTTTACATTTTATAAATATTACTTAGGAAAACCACATGAATTCTTGTCACTTAACTGGTTTGAATCCTAACGATAAATCAGTAGATATGTCGTTAATACTAAAGGTAAATTCCAAAATCCATTTTAATTGAAGTTTTGTGATATAAACATAATACAATAATTTAGTGTTCTCCATAATCTATTCCTAGCTTTCTATAAAAAAACTGAAATATGTAATACAACTAGTTGTAAAGGGGAGAAGAGCAAAGGGCGTGGGGAAACGTGAAGGCAGCAGGCGGGCTGTCCGGATCTGACCCCTTCACTGGGAGCTTCAAGTGCACCCTGGGAGGCCCCCAGGGCCGCAAGCGGAGCCCGACTGTCGTGCTTTACCCCTGAGACTTCAACGTCCTCCTGCAATGGACCATCCAATTCTGAAGTATTTTGTGACTAAATGTTACCTATTGGACAGACATATATGGTAACGTAACAGCCTTCCGAGTGTGACCCTCCGTGCTACTGCGCAACACAGCCTAAGAGCTGGGGAAAGCCACCCACTGGGCTGGACTCCGCATGTGCCTGCCCAGTACACAGACCCCCTGCCAGACTGTGTTAAACTGAGTCCCCCTCCAGGTCTCAGATTACTACGCAAAGGAGCTGGTCAACACGCAGCCACCCTGTTCCTCATTCTCTTCCTTTTCCTCCAGGACTTGAAGTGGCTCCACCAAGAACAAGAACTACAATTCTTTCAATGAAAGGCAAAATACAGGTGCAGGGTTGTCATTAGTTTAGACACTATACAGTCTTTAAAACCACTTTTCAATGACAAACGCTTTTAGAAAGTCATTAAAAACATTTCCTTACAGTGTTGGCTGGGGTTCAATCATACCCAAAGCTGTTCTTACCTTAAAAAGGGATGTGTGTATACAATCAAAAATAAAAAAGTCACAAAAACCCTATAGTAACTTCTGAGTAATATTTACACTGCTTGCTCTGAATATACCGGTTATTTTGAAGAAACACAGCTTTTAAACAGAGAAATGGGAAGCCACAGAGTGTGCTGTAACTTAAGTCGTCACACAGTCCTGTATGAACACCGAGAGGAAAGGGACCGAAGGTGGTTTAAAGAGCGTTTATTTGTGGCACACACGGGGGTGGTCTAGTGTGATTACCGACTCTGTGTCTTCTGTTGAAAAGACTTCAGAGAAGGTAGACCTCTGCCCTTTATAGAGAAATAATACTTGAAACTTACTGTTCTCAAAAGGGCAAATGAAGCTGGGTCTTTTCAGCAAAATTTGAGAGACATTGACAATATGCATTTCTATACTGGGTTTATGTCAAGTCTTCCTGTGAAAGAACCCAAAACAAGTTTTACTAACCCTCACTTTCAGCTGGTCCTTAAGTGTAAGAAGACACAAAACTGCAGGTAAGTACAACAGACCCCCGTCTCCTAAGAGCAGCGTGAGGGCTGACTGGCCCTGCCTACTGGGGAAGTGTCCCAGTGTCCTGCGACTGGTGTTGAAAACAGTGAAGGATTTGACCTTTGACCTTATCTCAGGCGAGTAAAAACACCTTTGCTAAGATCAGAAGTCTAATGTCTAAGCTGACTTTTTAGGGATTTGCTGGCATGGAAAAGCCGGATAGGACTTTGTGTACTGCTAAACTTCTAAGCATGACATTTGTAGAAAACCCACGGCAGTTCCTCAGATTCACTGATTGAGAAAGGGATGCTTTAGCTGAGCAGTCTAAGAATTCCTCGCTCCAGAATGACAAGGTAGAAGAGCCTACGATGAAAGATGGAAAACAAATGGTGTGCAAATACCTTAGTGTAAGAATCTTTAGAATAAGTAAGTTTCAGCAGCGTTCTTCCCAGCTCCTTCATAAAGGTCCACTGGAGGCTGCTGTCTCAGGGCATGAGAATTGTTTGCTACTCTCAACTGGGTGGAGAAAATGGTGGGCCAAGTTAAAATTTACTTAAAACAAATTCCTATTTAACATAAAACATTGCAGTAGCTCAATTGTCCAGGATTTGCAGCGTGTGAGATGTTTCAGATGACTGACGTTTCCACAGCAATGCAGCTTCCAATACGCCAACTTTTTCAATTCCTCCTAAGTGTAATACTATACACTTCTCTGTCCTTTTTAAAACTTTAAAAATACTTAAATTACCCCCTCCTTTTTGGTGATAAAGGGGTCACTGAATCCTGTATTTAGTTTTTGTTTTTTTTGAAACTGTGTCTATAGAGGAAAATGTTCAATTCCAAGCTTCCTCAGGACAACGATGAGCAAACTTTTATTTTCAGGAAAAATAAATGTTGATGGGTTGCATTCTTTTCACAAACTGCAAACAGCCTTGAACCCCTGGATAGTAACTGTCTTAGATGCATCGGTGAGTGAAGGCGAAGGACCTGACGTGTGGTCAGCAGACACGAGGGGTGGGTGGGAAAGCCCGCACGTCCGGCCGCAGGCCGCGGGGACCTGGGCCTAGGAGCCAGGGGGTCACACACGTGTCAGAAGAAACGTTCTCTGAGGAGAGACACTGCCTGCCAGCTCATCAGTGTAGGGAACATACCTGGGGGTGCCTGTAGTATCTTACAGCCTGTCATTTCATAGCTGGAGAAAAGGGGGCACAGGGCCAAGGCTCAGCCTCCAGGTGCCGCAGGGGGAGGGAAGAAGGCATTGTACCATTTCACCCCCAGGATGAGCTGAAAACCATTGACTTGCTAAAGGGACCACCAGGCAGCTGTGATCAAGCACTGGGTTCCATCCTCAGGCCAGAAGGCAGTGCTCCATCTACCTCTGGAGAAATAATGGCATAAATACATTCTACAAAAACATTTCTTAGGCCACCACTTTCGTTTCCTGGCCTTACTTGTCAGAATTCCTTTCATGCAGCCTCTGACAGTCACAACTGTGTGTTTTAAAAACTGCAATTCCCTCTTCCTGGGTCTGGGCTGTGCAAGGCCCGCAATGCCTAACTGTTGGGTCTGAGCAAGTGACTCCATCTGGACACGGCGGCACAGCAGGTCCCACTTAACTAGCCAGGGCCTGGGGCCTTCTGTGGCCTCTACCTCTCTGGGGGGGTGGGGGAGACTTGGAGGGAGGGGCCTCTGGTCTCATCTCCTGACAAACCCACTCATTCCGTCCATCGAGGATGGCTATCACTTCCTCCCACAAATTCATTCATTTTGACACCTTACTGCACAGCTTCCATTTCTAGTGGCGGAGTGCTGTCTGCCACCTTGCCCCCATGCCAAGGAGGACACTGGCCTTCATATCTGCTCAGGGGCTGGCCACATGCATGACAGACCTCGGACAGCAGCAAGTGGCTACGTGTGGCGTGTGCGCTGCCCTGCACGCCGCTGTCACCAACGCGGATGTTCACAAAAACTGACAAAGTCCAACTGTTTAGTTTTCCCATGAACGTCTGCCACAGCTTTCTGCAGGTGCTAGCAGATTACAAATGATCAATAAACAGTTACAGGAAAAGAATTACAACTGTGAAGAGTCGGTCCACGTTAACATTTCCCTTCCTGGGAAGTAGGGAGCCCCAGCACCTGGGCGCAGTGTCCCCCCCCACACACACACACACAGCCCCAGCCCCGAGGACCTGCCTGCACCAGTGCGAAAACCTACTCAACCTCCACATCGTTGCTTCTTCAGTAGGAAGCCGGTTGTGCTCCTCCCTGGGACGTGGGGCCTGCAGGGCGACACAGGGGACACTGTACCCCTGGGCCTGCAGTGCCAGGTGAGATTAGAAGATCTTTGCTCCGTTCTGCCCACTCGCTCCCGCTGGAGGGCGGGACTCAGCAGCAGGCAGCTCAGACCTGGTTCGGAGCCTGACAGTTGTCACTGCAGGACGCCACTCAGCAAGGCCGCGGGAGGCTGTATTCCCGGGAACCTCAAGACTGAACCAGCCCCAGGACAGCAAGTCCCGCTGTTTCTGGGGTGATGAGGAGGGGCCTTTACAAAGGCTGCGGTGACAGGTCTTCCCCAGTCTCTGCCTTCGACCCCAAATGCTGCACTCCACACACCTGTTCCCCAGGATTCCTGAGACCTCACCTCCAGGGACAAGAGAATAAAATGAATGCTCTTTTGACCCACTCAACAGCACTGTGGATTTCAAACCTTTAGTTTTAAGGCAGATGGAGCCTGTCTCCATGCTCGACCCCGGTGCAAGTCTCTGGGATGGCTGGGGGCACAGGGCTGCCTGAGGCAAGTGCCCAGACATTGCAGAGACCGGGCATGCTGAGTGCCATGGCACTCTGCCCCAGAGGACATGCGTGCTGCGTGCGACAGTGTTCTGGCGGCACGGGCCTCCGGCTCCCGAGCTTCTGTACGCTCCCATTCCGAGCACAACACAAAAAGGTGATGGGTACTTTATGAAAATGCGGCCAATCTATGTGGCGGGGGGTGTCCGGTAAGCAGATTGTTACAATCAGCTACTATTCTCTTGCTTTTAAAAACACGGTATAGTAGACAGGGAGCGCCAGGAGTGGGAAGGACTCTTACAGCTTGTGAACAGGGAAGGCTCACGCCAGAGGACAGCCACGTTCATTCCAGTGAGAAGACAGCCCCCAGGTGTGTGTCTTACATTAAACACAGCCCCGGGGGCGGGGGGGGGGGGGGCTTCTGTCTGCCTTTCCCAGGACTCTTCCCAGATGACGTGTTCACTAACTTAATCTAGGAACCCAGCAAGATTTCTACGTTTTCATCCCCATGTATCCGGGTATCCAGAGACAATCAAACGAACTCAAGCATTAACAGAGGGACAGCGTGCTCTTGGCAATAAAGCCAATGGATCAACAGACTCAGGGAGACCAGAACGAGCTCCACACATTCCACTCTCATGCCTCCACCTGCTCCGAGGCGGCAGAGCCGGTTCCCACTGGCTAGGGTTTGGTTATACTTGATCAATAGTTTTCATGAGCCGTAACAGAAACTCCAACTCAAGACATTCTTAAGAAGAGCTATAGAGTGTTTGGTGGCAGTTAAAAAAGTCTTAAACTATTAGAAAAGCCAAATTTTAGTACAGGTTTACTTTAGGTTCTCTAAACGCTGCAAGAGAACTCTCCGTATCTCAGATTAATTAAATGAGGAGAAAGAACACAAAGTAACAGGCAGTTCTCATCTGACTCCGACATCCTCTGTCCTTTCCTCTCGACTTAACACAGGGGCTTCTCTTAACCTTTTCAAAAGCAACAGGTTTCTTTTCAGAGGGATCACAGAAATGAACCTCTTCCGCCTGCGGGATTCCCTGAGGGGATTCATCATCTGCAGTTACAGTCTGAAACCCCAGGCCACAGGTCAACAAGCCAAGTAGTTATGAAACAACCGGGGTGACTGGTGGCCAAGAAAGGAGCGAGCGTAGGAAGGAATGAGAGGGGCCGGGGCTTTTGTGCAAGATTTAATAAAAAACAAACAAAAATAGGAATGGCTGCTTTCAACATTCTCCAGGCTGTGAAGTTTGCCATGATGACCTGGGCTGTGGTTCCCAGATGGATCCGTGGAACAAATACAACACACTGGCCTGCTCCCAAGCCCAGAGGTGGTGAGTCAAGGTCAGAAGCCACGCCCCTCGCCCTGCTCCCCCAGCTCCTGCCACAGGCTTGTGAGCTGTCAGTGCAGGGATCAGGCAGAAGCACATCCCCATGGCTTGTCCTCTCCAAGTGACCCAGTGCGCAGGGCTCGGCCCGGCCCGATCCCACGGAGCACCGGCGAGACGGAGCTAGCTTATCGACAGGCGGCCGGGCGGGCGTAATACTGACAGTGAGTGAGACAGTGAGCGAGCGAGTGCCGCGGTGGCGGCCGGAAGGGATTCCTGCGGGCGCAGCGGGCCCCCCAGCCCCCACTGCTTGGCTTATTTTAGAATACCACGGAAAAGAAAGCCTGGATAAAGACAACAGGAGGTCGGAATCAACATAGCAGGGAATGGTGTGAACAACCCATAAACCAGTCTCTCATGCATCCATACCCACAGTTAATGACAATAATGACAACAATAATAATAAAAAATGAAGATACAGACGAAAAGCAGTGTTGGGCTGTGCTGCGCAAGCTGGGAGGGTGTGTGTTCACGCTGAATGGGACACAGCTAGTCTTTCTTCAAGTCCCTGGATTCAAAGAGCTTCAAGCGTTCTTGCACTGTCAGGCCTTCCTTCAGACTCTGGGAGGAGAGGAGACAGACAGACAGACAGACAAACGGTTAAAGACCAGGCCTAATGCGGGGTGCAGTTTGCAGTCAGAGGCAGAGAGGTGGGGGGAGGCTCCTCAGAGATTAGTGGGGCATGCTAAGGAGAGAGCCGTCTCCTGGGAAATGGGGTTATCTGGATGAAAACGGAAACAAATCAGAGAAACAAGACCATGTGTGCAAGAAGGTGAATTCCGAGCTTAGGGCTCTTTAGACAAGCAGCGATCAGACCGATTCAGCCAGGAAAAGAAGACTGTGCCAAGAACTCGAAAACCGCCCATCTACATCTTCTCCCGAGTGGGGACCTGCCCACGTGGGGTTCGCTTGCAACTATTACCTCACGCGGGACCAGCCTCCCTGCTCCCCGGATGTGCCTGGCGGCATCTGCTGCCCTCAGACCCGTTCTCGGCCTTCCCTGACGAGAAACCCTGTTGGGTTTACTGTTACGGGGACTCGGGAACATGTCAACATATCTACTCCAATTTCCAGAATGTAAAACTGATACTCTGTTCTTGTGGGACCCTGGGCAAGTTTCAATCTGTGTGTCTCGAGATGAATGACACTTTACTAACCGGGGGACAGTGTTTCCCCTTCATCTTAGAGGCTCCCCCTAAAGACTGAATTTCTGGATGAGAAGAGGAACATCCATCACTTAGAGGACGACCGGGGTGGGTGGGAGTCCAGCTCCGGCAGGGACAGGCCTGGCTCCTGAGTCACTGTCTCATGTCCATGGTTTAAGTCTTAACATCAGACTCAGAGCTGCCAGTGTCCCCAGCTTGCACGTGCTAGAGCTGATAAAGGCACAAGCGTCACTAAGACACGCACAACTCAAGGCTGGCCCCAGGGCACAGACCTGGTGGTTATGTCCATTTCAGCCCCAAATCGGAGCAGCTGGTCCTGGGGCCGCGAGAGCCCAGCCTGACGCTTCAGAGCGGGAGTTTGTGGGCCTGTGGCCCCAGCTGCCTCCAAGGTGTGAGGGAAGTGGGGTGGGCCCTGCTGTTCCCCCAGCTTCACCCATAACAGCTCACTTGCTTTTGGTACCATAGGTCTGTGTGTGTGTAAATGAATAGAACTTTTTTTTTTTTTTTTAAATAATGGGTTCTTCTGCTAACCTTTCTGAAACTCACTCCAGGTGGACCTCCACGTAAGCATGTGGTTGGGTCACTTCTGAAGCTTGTCACTGAGTAGGTCGGACGATGGGGGCCCGTCCACACCCCACTCCAAACCGCACTGTCCCTTACTGCACACAATGACCTCAAATACTCTTGGGTCTCTCTTCCCACGTGCTTCCGGTCAGGAGCTGCCGTGTCAGCCTGACACAGGTGCTGGGCCCGTGTGGCCACGCTGCAAAAGGGCCCGGCCCACAGGCAGGCCCCGCCCCACACCCCATGGCTGTCCTAGCTGGGGACTTTCCCGAGACACAGCAGTGAGTGCCACTCCTGAGAGCCGAGGGACGGCGAGTGTCCTGCCTCTGGGTGTGCACCTGCTATGCGCTGGCAGACACCTCGAGGGACAATCCCTGTTGTGCTCAGGGACAGGCAGCCAGGGAGCAGGGCGACGAGGGGCAGCCCACCCAAGGCTACAGCAGGCCCACGCACTGCCGCCCACTCCAGCAGGAAACAGCTCCACCCGTGTGCAGCCAGTGAAGGGCCTTCCGTGCAGCCGCTCCCTTGGGGCTCATTCCTCCCACGGCCAGTCTGCACCAGGCACCTCGGGGACCCCACACTCACTACCAGACGGGCGCCTCCAGGAGGACTCTGGGGGAACGTTCTCTGGTCGCAACCCCAGAAAAGCCGCCCTGTTCTTAAGCAACAAACTTGCTTTGACTTGGTGGAGCTGAGACTTTCTATCCTTTTGAGTGAGGGATGATGCAGAAACAACAGAAATGAAATAGAAACCTCTACATATCAGATCTCATGTGAAAAGCATCAATGTCAGGTTCAGTTTCTAAACAATGTCACTCCCCTTCTTCTCGTGGGGGTGGGGCTGTCACCACACGCAGTGAGGGAGAGCGCAGCACCCCCTGGAGCGGGGGGGGGGGGGTACTCGCTGAGAGGCTTCCCGGGCCCGGCCAAGCTGGCATCACAGCAGCTCCCTGAGGACACCTGCGAGGTCTCGCTCTTCCTACCGGGCAGTGCCCCGCACACCAAGGCCTTTCTTCCTCTATAGGAAACATGGCTGTGCCTGACACCTTTCTCTCTACTTTGACTCCCGCAGACAAAACCTCTTGTGACGTGTTCCTCCCGAGCTACGCCCATAGGCAGGCGCCCTGAACACCCTGGCTCGGCCCTGCCTGGCCTGTGAACTGGGCGGGGCTTCTGCAGCAATGGGAGACTACTTGTCAGGGCCACGGGGTGTCTGTCTCACCCGCGTCTTGACAGAGGGCAAGAGGGGTCCCCCAGAGCACATGGAGCGCACAGAGCATCCGACATGCACGCTGACTGGGCCTGTGTGCACCTGAGATCAGGGCTCAGCTGTGGTAAGAGGTTATAGTGCCAGGTACCTCCCCAGAACAGGTTAATGAAAGTTTACTTGGATTTGCGTATGTGCTTCCGGAGCAGCATGAATTAAATCAAGTCAAAATGAAACAAGGAGCTGCTATGGGGGTGTGAGAAGTGCATGCAGGTAGCACCCCGTCGAGGGCGGCAGGTGGCTGGGTGGTGAGAGGTGTTTACCTACATGACAGGGGACCTGGAAGCGGGCTGGTTTCAGTTATCCCATGAGACCTGCTCAATTACAGACTGTCAGAGGAAAGAGCAAAAAATAAGACACACACACAATAAATCCTGAACGTAGCATCTGTCACTCCCCGCCCTGCCCGCCCTCCCCACGGAGTGGCGCGCAGGGGGCAGGGCACGTATGCTGGGGTCTGCAGGGAGCTTCCTCTCTCGAAGGCAGCCGGCTTCAGTACCACACTAAGGACGTGCAAGGAACAACAGACCGAGCGGGGCTGGGCCAGAAGGCGAGTGGGGTGCAATTCCCTGCAAACCCTGCTTTTCGTGGGCCTGGCCCTTCAATTGCCACTGTCAGGAGGTGGTTCCACTGTTGCATGGAGGTGACACGAAGCTCGAAGCCACCAGAACTGGCCCAGGAGGGTTAAGTGTGTGGGGCCAAGCTCATTCTGGGACCCTGGAGACCTGCCACCGCTGCCTGTACTGGGCCTTCACCCCTGCCCCTCTCCCCAATGTCTGGGAGCCCCACATACCTGGGGCCAGACCCCAGGCTCACCTTGGACCTGATGTTTCTGAGTTGCCGGCTGACACAGGATCTGTCTTTCTTCAAGAAGTCAGGATTGCTTTTAGATTTCATTATATCTGAAGGAACAAACAGACCCATTACTTTGTTTCTAAAACGCTCTGGAACTAGAGTGAATGTTTCAAAATTTCCCAAGCTGATTGTCCTCACCACACACTTAGGACATTTTCTTAAACAACATAAAGGGAACGCAAAGCCAATAACCATGAAACATACTAGGCCTTTTCTGGAGCGGCCCAAAGCACAGAACTGGAGGATGTCTGCGTGGGGGGCACTTGGCCAGGTCTCCGGTCGGGGCCTGACCGCAGCAAAGCCGTGCTCTCTCTGGGGTGGGAGGGGCCTGGACAGCCCCCCCTGGGGCTGCACCTCATCTGCTGAGCAGCCCATCCTACCCCCGTCCTTCCTGAGAACCCAGGGCTATGATAAAACGAGGGAAGACCAAGTCCTACTCCTCACCCGTGGGGACAGCCACCACCAATGGCCTGGCGTACAGTCCTTCCCACTCAAACAAATACACGCCGGGCCACACTGTGTGTACGGTGGGTGGCGTTGTTCAAACTTAATATATTTATTGAGCTCTGTTCATGTCAAAACAAAAATATCTACCTGATGTCATAGTTTCAACAACCCTCCGTTTGATGCAAATAAATTGTTTAGGTGCAATCAGTCTTTGCTTCTAAGTGCTAAGTTCTTTGTTTGCACATTTCTATGCACCTGTTTTTTTCAGAAGTTAAACTGGTAGGTCACAGGATGTACGCATCCCCCCCAATTGTAAGCCTTCCTCTCTGGCTGTCTCCTGGCTCCCCTCACTGCTTCACCCACCCAGAGTTAGTCTATAGTTGCATTTTAAATTTTGCTCCATACTGCCTCATTGCCTTCCAGAAAGACCCTTATCCTCTGAACAGCAATGCAAATGATTTTCTGTCCACCTATCCGTCAATACTGCCGTACCACTAATCCTGGGCTAGCGGACAGAAAAAAGTTGCATTTTTTGGGTATCAGCGAGCTAGCACATCGCTTCCTCCCTGGCCCCTTCCCCCACGGCCTCCTGTAGATTTTATGGTGAAACTCCAGGACCAAGCAACTAGTGGGAGCCACTTTTACCAAACTATTGAGTCTTAAGGAAAACAGAAAAATGCAACCTGCCACTAATATGAAACCAGACGCCGATGGTGTGGTTTTCCCTCAAAGCAATCAGCACCGGGCCGCCACCAGCCACTCTAGGGACCTGCGAGCCCCGACCAGTGCCCCTCTCGCTGTTCTCTGTGAGGAAACAGGAGTCTAAAGACAGACAGGGATTCCACTGCTTTGAATGAAGCCCCTGTAACGCCTGCCCAATCCCCACGAGCTCACCATATCCTGACACGGGGGTGTTCTCAGGGGACTTTTCACCCAGGGCTTCCGTGGCTGCTTTCAGCTGCTCTTTCAATCTGCTGATGTCACAGTCGGCCTTTGCTCTCACAATGCTGAGCTCCGTGTAGATGTCTTTGTACTTGTCACTAGCATACTTCTTGTCCTTGGGGGTGGAAGGACAGAACAAACAGTGGTTACAGCCAGGCGAGGCGCTCTGTCTTCTGGGGAGTGACCGGGGAGTGCCACCCACAGTGGAAGAGGCAGGTTGACCCTGGACTTGCAAAGGCAGGAAGGAGACACAGTTCTGCAGTTGTGGCGACACGTGTCCCTCGCATCCCCGTCCGCCCTATGGGACGTGCCCTTACCCGCAAAGCCGTCTGCAGCTCATCCTTGAGAGAGCTGATCTCCTGTTTCAGGTACTGTATTTCTGATTCCTTGACTCGTAATAAGACCTAGAACGAGAGAGCAATTAGGTAGGGATCGACATTCAGGAGCAAAGGGACTTCCAGAGTCTTGAAAGCAAGGACTGCGAGCCGAGCAGAGAGCTGCCCCGCACACGGGCGCGCAGGCTGCTCCCTCCCCTCCTCCCCGACACACAGACTGTAAGCACCGCTGGCTGCAGCCCCGCACGCCTCAGTGCCCTCCTCCTCGGCTGGGGCCCTGGCAAGCTGCGGCTGTGCCCGCGGAGGTGCCCACAGAGCTGACCTCTGAGGCTTTGAAACTCACTCTGCCTCTCCCACATCTTTTACCAGGAGAGAGTTTCGTGACGAAATTTTAATTGAATGGGAAGAAATCTAAGTGCTTTCATAAAAGGGCATCTTATACATAAAAGTCAATCATTTGGACTTAAGATGAACCTCCCTGATCCGAGTAAGATCAGGGAGTTATAGGATCTCCAGCAGCCTCAGTGTCCAAACAGTTATGAAATGTTTCATTGTCGGTGGTGTTTGTGGTGGCAGATGCAGGGAAGGAGGGGAGGCGAGTGAAGGTGGGGGTAAAGGTTCCTGCAGCCTCTCACGGGATCTCCACTTCTGCCGTGGGCTCTAGGTTTGCCTGGCAGCTAACCGTTCTCTTTTGCTGTCCTGGGGTGAATTGGGTCTTTCCATGTTCTTTCCCTCTTGCTATCTCCAGATCTCATCCCTGTAATGACTCTGCAAGCTGGGGACCACCCTTGGTCCCCACTTGGGGCTTGTGCGGTGCAGAGGGGGCCTGGCTCCGAGCAGTACCTCCAACTCATAGGCATCCTTGCCCTGCGTGAGAGGTGAGCCCGCAGCCTCTCCACTGGCGTCCCCAGTCAGCAGTGTTCGTAACCGTGCGATCTCCGCAGCCAGGCGGTTGTTCAGCTCCTGGGGGACAGAACGACAGAACGGAGACGCTCAACAGAACTGCTCGGGGGCGGCAATTGTACAGCGCAAGCAGGAGAGGCTGTTTCTCACAGCACCAGGCAGACGCGGGTGGGCACACGGGTCCACGGCCTGCTCTGCGCACCGTCGTGCTTGAGGTTTAGCGTGTGCAGGTGTCACCGCCTGCTGTTTACACCCCTGGCCAAAGCCATTTATGTGGGCTAAGTGTCTGTAGAATTGTGTGTGCAGGATTACATAATCCTTCTTACATTTCTGTCACCATAACTAATGTTAAGCTGTCCCATGGTCTTCCCACTTGAGTCCCTACAGAACTAGGCCCTCTTGCCACCCTCCCCGCATACTTTCTATACCTTCTTTCCAACTGACAGATGGTCATCTTAGGCCACCGCAGTGACAAGTGGAACCCGTCCTGCCGGAGCACCCTCCACGGGGTGGCTGTGGGCCCACGGAGCCTCGGGCCTGAACCAGGCCCCCATCTGTCTGCTCAGGGAGGACGAGCAGGTGGTCACAAGGACGGTGGACCAATCTGGTACCACAGAGATGCTTTCATCAAACTAAACCTAACTTTGAGCCTGCCCACTAGCCAGGATTTTAAATGCACTCCAGTTTTCTGAGGAGCAGGCAAATTCTGAGAATTCTCTGACAAAAATAAATGTAAGCAGTGCCTGTTCCTGACTGGGAGACGGTTGCACATGGTGCTAGCCTTGGTGATGGGGGTTGGAATGGGTGCGATGACCCTCCCAGGCCTTGCCCAGCAACGACGGAGTAAAAAATCAGAGATATCCAGGAGAAGAAACCGAGACATTCAGAATCTCCAAAAGAGCTGGAGCCACAGTAACTCCATGTATGATCAGTTGGTTTCTGCAGCCTGGTGGCCACAGCCCCACCATCTGCTGTGAGTTTCTGTCAACACATTGGAAGATGTCACATATTGGGGAGGTGCCTGCAGATCAGGGGGCCCCTCCGTGGGCCCAGGGATTTTCGGGGCCACCTTGAGGGTGAGGCCTGCTTCCCACTCCAGCACGGGCTCACCTGATTGTGGGCGTTGAGCTCCTGGTTCTCGCGCTGGCACTGCCGCAGGGCCTGCCGCTCGGCCTCCAGTGCCTGGGCCAGGTGGGCGTTTTCCAGGCACTTCTGGGAGTACTGCTCCGACAGGACCTCCAGCTCCCGCTGCACTGACTGCAGCTCCTCCCTGGGGAGAGGGCACCACTCAGTGCTACCCCCCCACAGGCCAGGCAGCCAAAGGATTGTGGATCCCCACTGAGACTCGGGGGAGGATGAGACAGCAGAAAGAACTGAGGGACAGAAAGCAGGCCCACGCATTCTATTGTCTGTGTGCACACAGCTGAATAAGGGAAAACTGAAAAACACACTTCAGGTTTATAGAAACCCACCCTGTGTCCTTCCTAGTCCTCTCTGTAGTAGCTTAATAGTGCCACAGGCAAAACTTCTCTCATGACCTGAGGAGAACATTCACTCACTGGTACCAAAACACATGTCCTGTTTCTGAGAGAAATCAGACTTGCAATTTATTTTCAGCACTAACTTTTGAGGTGATCTGTTTCGTGACTCAGTGCCAGGCTCTATTCACACAGAAAATCAGAGCCCTGGCCCCCCTGAGAAGGGCTGTTTCTCCCACCGGTGAAGCCAAGAACCAGGGGTCTCAGGGCGAGCCGACCAGGCCCGGGCCCTGTCACCCCTGCAGGTGAGAGGAGTGTGACTGCACAGGACGCCGCCAGCCTGGCCCCGGCCCTGACTATACTGAATGGGAGCCCTGGAAGAGGCAGGGACCCCAATTCTTTTATGGTGCAAAGACCCCAGTAAAGGCTAGCTCTGCATGGCTCTCCCAGCGGCCAGTTCAAGGGCTCCCAGTGGCGTAGCTGTGCTGAGGAAAAAGTGAGTAGCTGAGCTGCTATCTGCCTTTCAGTCTCTGGCCTATGCAAACAGAACCAGCGTACATGCTTGTTGAAAACGTAGGGACTGTGTCCGCCTCGGCCACGCACAGCCATGAAGCATCAGGCGTCAGGCTCTGGACCAGATTCCCTCCGCCTGCGCTACTGCGGCCGCAGCAGCTGGAGAACCAATTCCAGAAATGGCTGGAGATCTGTCCTGAAGAATGGTTAGTAGTTATGCAATTTCCTTTGCTGCGTCTTCTCTAGATTTTAGTGATTAGTTTGTGGGTGTGTCAGTAACAGGAAGCCCACTTGGGCCACGAGAGCTGGCGGCTACTGACCCTCGGACGGCACTCAGCCCCTCAGGGAAGAAAGCTCTGAGCGGCTCAGTGCCGTGAGCCCCCAGCACTGCCACCCTGGGACCCGCATCGCTGTGGCTCCGACAAAGGCCCGTGCCCCACGCGAGGCCAGAGGCTGACTCACAGGTACTGCCGCCGCAGGGCCTCGATGTCCGAGTTCACGCTGCTGATCTGCGACCGCTGGCTCTTCTCCAGCTCACGTTCCATCTCCTCTCGGTGGGCATTCTTCATGGCTTCGATGGCTGCAGGCAAGGACATGGCCATCAGCACCGAGGAGCTGGGGGGCCAGACGGACAGCAGGAAGCGACGGCTCCCCACTGTCCACGCTCAGGCTGGCCTCTCCCAAGCCCACTCTCCGAGGTAGACGTAGGCCAGGAGAATTCCCAGCAAACTCTCCCCACAAACGGATGCAGTGCATTTGTTCTTTTGACGTTTGATGAAAATCAAACTGATTAAATAAATGTCAATGTTAAATTCAAGCATGAATTTGTAAAACAAAAAAGCTTTCAGCTTGGTATGTTTCCTTCCTGGGGACTCAGGGAATAAGCCACGTAAAGAATGATTACATACAGAAGGGCAACACCAAACCAAAGGTGCTGGGCTTCCTCGGGGAAGAGTATCGACTCTGTGACTTTTTTCAGAACCTTTGTGCTCTCACGTTATGGGGCACTTCTGGCAGGTCTTCTGCGGACAGGGCTCTGTCAGAGGGAAATGCCACCGATGGGACGGCGGGGCTGGAGAGCCTCTCAAGCGAAGCTGGGTGGATTGCTGGTTGCAGAGAGGGCTCCTAAAACCAGCCTTTTCAATTCCCAGAGAGCTGTCACAGAAGAATTCCCTCGGAGAATGCTGCTTAAATCTCAGCCGAGAGGCTAGTCATTACTCTGGGCCGCACATGCAGCACAGGAAAAGTCTGCCACCTGCCCTGCCCTTTGGGTGAAGCAGCCACCATGCAGCGCCCACCTGAGATGGTGGCCGCGGTCTCCTCTGCCAGGAGACGGTCCTTCTCTTCCCGCAGCTTCTCCAGTTCCCGCTGGTGCTGCCTCTGCAGGTCTTCGATCTTCTTCTGGTGCGTTTCCTCCATTGCCGCAAACCCTCGCTCACATGTCGCCTGCGAGACGCAAAAGGGGCTTGATTAGCTTCCTTGCCTCTAAGTGGGGCGTCCTGTTTAACTAACAGCCAGCAGTCCTGCCTGCTCCAGGCTCAATGGTAAAGAACGCACTCTCTGAAGGTGAGTGGAGCCAGTGGGGCGCCTGACACTGTCTGCAGACTGTCGCTGATGCTACTGGACATTTTATGCCAGCAGGGAAATTAGAAAAGGGTGTTTCCACCTATAAATTCTGTCTATTTCTGTAACTGCTCTGAATCCCGTGGAGTTGCTATTGCGGGTGGGAAGCGGTTGCAGGGGAATTTGAAACAGCCAGTCCTGGACCTTGCTAGAACTGCTGCCAGGTAGGACAGGAGGGCGAGAGCAGCGAGGGAAGGTGCAGAGGCTGGCTGTGGCGGCTGAGTGCTCTAGCTTGCGGCACGTCTCAAACCAGGCATTTTACAACCATTCACGAGTCTGTCAGCTGTAGGGAACCCAGGGGCCCGGCCCTGCCACTAACCAGATGGCCACCCTCACCTGTCATTGAACACTCGACTACATGAGCTCTTCCCTGCCAGCTTGCATCTTCCTTCTTCTTTGGAAGGACTACAAAGAGGGGCGCTAATTAACTGACTTTACTACGTGGACCGAGACACAGAACTGCTCCCCAAACTTGTCTACGCCTTGTCACAACCTGGGCTGCTTTATCACAGGACGTAAGTGCAATGGAAGGACAGGCACGTCCTAAGAATGGACCAAACCACCCCCCACAGCTACACTAGGAAACCTGGGCCTGGCTTATCAGAGCTGCTCTTATCAACAGGGCAGGAAAGTGTGCCACACAGACGCAAGGGGTGGTATGCGCTGCTGCTTTGTGCAGACACAGACTTTCTCTCTAAATGTCTTGCAAGATCTGTTTCTGAACAGGGATCAGACCTTTCAGCAATATTAAAGAACTGGAGAATGTGGCTGTTACATTCCAAATCTAAGTGTAGCTGGGCTCCCCGCTCCCAACCCTGAACTATCAGGTCAGTCGTCTTGCACATGGATTCAGGAAAGAATACCAAGAAACCAACGACCATTTTGGGTGTCTCTGAGCCCCCACAGTAATTGCGAGGCCTTCCTGAGGTCTTCCATTTAGTCTTTCAAAACTCATGGTCAGTGTGGACTTCACAGCAACACATTTGCTGCACTGGGCAAATGGCCTTAACTGTTGTCCACCATGAACTAGGCATTCCTCCCCGCCAAAGCCCGTCTGGAAGCTGGTGCTCTCCTTTCACCGCCCTCACTCCCCAGGCCGGCTGGAGAAATGCTAGTGCTGTGGGCTGCCGGCCACTGGCCCGCTCTGACCCCCCGTCTTCCCTCCCACGAGCTATTCACACATGGCTCCTGGGTTCACACATAGCTAGTAGATCTTGTAAGTATCAGCTTGATTGGAGTGCTTTAGAATATTTAAAGAATCAAAAATCTTCCTACAGAAACTCGGAGATATCTTTAACGACTGGTTGCTTCCTTAAAGAACATGTGTGTTAGAAAATAACTTGTAAACAGGTTTTAATTTTTAAGCCAATAATCCTTGGGATCAATACAAGTTCCTCACTGGCTACTGTGTAGAGTCATGAGGAAATGCGCCAGCCTATGGCTGTGGTAAAGGGGCCCACACCCGTCTCCCTGACCCGGGCAAAAATCGACACAAAGTAAGAGGATTCGCTAGGCCCCTCACCAGTGCTGCTGGGTTGTAATTTCTGTGTGTCTCAAGGGGGTCAATGAGAACACCACGGACCTGTATCGCCGCTGGGGGACACTGGGCCCCAGCACCACCACAAGGCGTTTTCTCCTTTCTGATGTCTTGCACACGGGTGGTGCGATGTCACCACTTTGGCCAGAGCCTTATCTGTGCCCCGCTGACTGACACGGGGGCTGAAGTCGCCTCGCCGTGCAGGTTCTGATGGAGCAGACGGAGCAGCTCACTGTGGTGGGCAGGGGGTACCCAGGCCCAGTGAGCGAGGGGAGTGTGTGCACCCACACACCTGCCGCAGACCTGCAGGGTGGCAAGGCGGGCACAGGGAGACAGTGTTTGCACACCTGGCCATCTGAACGCTGCGCTCACGTGCACTGACCGTCACCGGGGGCACAATCTCAGCACTTTTGGAAAATGGCCCTTGAAGCTCTCTCACAATTCGTAATGGTTTCCTAAAGGTTTTGACTGACTTGGGACTAGAAGAGAGAAGGCCTGTCGACCTGAGTGCTTGTCTTTGGCCCGCGGGCTGTCACCATACAGAGGGAAATAGTATGCTAACAGAGCACATTTCTCTCTTCTTCTAGAGCTAGAGGGACAAGCTGCTAGGAAACAAGACCGGGCATCCTGCCGCACGGCAGCATTAGCGCCACATCTGGCAGCGGCAGCAGCTGCAGCAGAGCAGCCACTGCAGCCTGGGAGTCAGCTCAGTGCTGCACCAGGGAGGCGTCCGCTCAGCAGAGGCCCGACTGGGGGCTGAGGGCTTGCGAAGCGCCGGGGCGTTTACGGGGTGTAGCGCCAAGGCATAGGGAGCAGCTCAGGGGAAATTCTGGGTGGCCCTGTGCGCACACAGTCGTCTGGTTACGGAGGGGTTGGACGAGCAGCTGGACTGCTTCACGCAGCCCAGTGCCCGTGGGCCTGGGCCCGGGGCCTGAGTATTCTGCCTAATGAAGCGGAGTGTGAAACGGGGTGGGGTGTGGGGCACAGTGACAGGAAAAGGTCCTGAGAAGGAGCACCAGCAGCTGAAAGCTGTGCTCAGCAGAAAAGCCCTTCCTCCTGGTACAGAACGCCCGTGAAACGCCAGTTCCCCAGAGTTGGGACAAGAGTGACTCCCGACACTGCCTGCAAATATTCTTTTGGGTACCCCAAGTCTGCTCTCTTAGGACAGCTAGGAGATGGCCCAGCTGACGGGCTGCCTCTGGCCTGTCTCTCCTGGGCACGTCTCACGTTTGGGTCTGCACCAGCCTGGAGGTGGGCTCGGGGGTGGGGGTGGGGGCGGGAGGAAGGGTGAGGCTGGCAGGGGGCAGCAGGGGCCGCCAGCCGTGGGCGGGCAGGCAGCAGGGAGGCGACACGCCCTCTCTCGCCAGGGACCCTGTTCTTCTGCCAGTCCTCTTCCCGGTGGGGGCTGTTGAACGAGACCCCCTCCTGGGCCCCGCTCCGAGGCCACACCACGGCCAGCGAGGAGATGAGGGAGAAACAGAAGGTCGCCTCAATTCTGCTTATACAGTAATCCAGAGCCAAGAACCGTCTCCCAGCTCCACCCCAAGCGTCCGGTGCACTAGACACCCCCAACAAGCAGGAAAGTGCCTGCCCCTCGACTGCTTTGCAAATGAAACAACGCTTCAAAACCTTAAGGTTCTCAAAGTCTTGCTGGTACTTGTCGCGCAGAGCGGCTGCGTCGCCCTCCAGATCTCTGTGCTCCAGCTCCTCCCGCATCACGTCCATCTGCGCCTCGAGCTCCTGGATGCGCTCTCTCAGCCCCGACATGGAGTCGGCCTCCCCCTCGGCCGCGTGCACAGCACCTGTGGGCTGGCTGGCTGGCCAGCTGGACGAGGGGGGCTGGGGGCGGCTGCCTGGGGGGCTGGGGGCCCGCAGGGTTTCGGGGTGCTGCCTCTGGTAGTGGAGGAGGGTCTCCTGCAGGCACTGCATGTTCTGGGAATAGTGCTCCTGCAACGTCCTCAGCTCTTCCTCGTGGATTGTCTGCAGCTCCTTGACTTTGAGCTGGAACTTGTCCTCCAGGCTCTGCATCTGCTCCACGTGGTGCCGCTCCATGTCCCGCCGGTCGCGCACCGAGGCGTCCAGCTGGCTGAGGACCCTGCTGTGCTCCGCCTGCAGCGTGTTCTCCGCTCGGTTCAGCTGCTCCACCACACACCTCATCTCCTCCTCGTACCTGCCCTGCAGGGCGCTCATGCTCTCGCTGTGCTTGCTTTCCACCTCTTCCAGGTACCTCTGCTGATGGTTTAGCTGGGTGACCTTGGCCTTGAGCTCTGCATTTTCCCTCTCGATGATGGCGATCACTTCCAGGTACTCGCTCTTCTGCTTCCGGAGAAGCTCCTCGTACTGCTCCCTGAGGGCCCCCACGGCTTGTGTGTGCTCCTGGCAGAAGGGCCCCCTGCCCTGCCAGGACGCCTTGTAGCTCTGCAGCTCCTTTGCATACTCCAGCCGGATTCTGCACGCCGCGTAACACACCTGAGCCTGAATAATTGCATCTTTGACTAACAGTGAAGAATACTGACCGAGGCCTCCCAAACAGGTGTTGTACGAGAGACTCTGGGATGCCTGGAGAAGCTTCTGACAATCTCTTACCGACTCCACAGGGGGCAGCGAGGTTAAAGCGGCAGATATCTCCCCTAAGAGGCTGGCCTTATCTTTAAGCTGTAGGGCAAGTTCTTCCTGAATAGCAACGAGGGCTCCAGAGCTCCGGTCAGACAAACGGGTCGGCTCCTGGGAGCCGGCTACGTCTTGATGACTCAGTTCTTCTAATGGACTCAAGTCCCAGGACGCCTGTACACTGTCTGCAATGCCTGTTGGAAGCTTGAGGGCTTCCGAGACCTGCTGCATCACTCTCTCAAAGTTGGGGGTGTGGTAGGCTCCCAGGATCTCCCCCAACACATGCTTGTGCTGTTGCAGGGCTGTCTGGGTCCCCCGGAGTGTCTCCTGGATGCTCTGCAACCGACGGTGAAACGACTCCCTCACGGACTGCACGGCGAAGCTGAGTTCTGCCCTGACCCATGTGGCGTCTGCCAGGGCGGGGACCAAGGCCTGGGGGACGCTCTGCTGCCCCCCTCCTGATGTGCTGGCTACCTCTCTTCCCAGTGTCCCCAGGTGCTCGCTCAGACACTCAACCTGGCTCCAGAATTCGCCATCCACCAGCACCTTCTTGGCCCAGGTGTCTGCTGGGGCCCCAGGACAGACTGCGGCACTTCCAGACTCCAGGGGCATCTTAGCTGACTGAGAAATATCGTGGAGAATGCGTGAGATATCTGACGTTGTGTTTTTTAAAGAGTCTGCTATTTGGTTTATCAGAGAGGCTTCCAAAGCTATTTGATCAGAAAGGAGCTTCAGCTGCTCCTGCTCGGTCAGTTCAGGCTGGTGAGGTGGCTGCTGCAAAGCTGCCTTCCCTGTCTCCGAGGCACTGCCTTCCTCTAGCGGAGCCTGGGCCCCGGCGTCTGCAGGGCGTGGCCAGTGCCGCAGGGCCTGGATGGCGCTGACCAGTGCACTTTCCACGCTGGCCAGGGGGCTCGCTCCTACGTCCTGTGTTGCTTCCTGGCCAGCCCGCGGCAGAGATCGTAGCTGCTCTTGGCAGTTTTCTAAGCAAGCCAAGGCCTGACTGTTTTTGACCTGGAAATTGCCAAGCTCCCCAACGTGGTTTTCCACTATCTTCACCCTGGCCTGTCTTTCCTGATCCAGCTGGGAGGCCAGCGCTCGGACCTGGAGCAGGCTGGTGCGGAGCTGCTCGCGGAGCCGCGCCTCCGTGCTGGCCCACTGCTGGTGCAGCGCGAGCAGGGCCTCCTGGCTCTGGCCCTGCTGGCTCTCTAGCTTCACCGTCACATCTTTGAGCTTCTCCTCTGTGATGTAGAGCTTGGTCTCCAGGGAGTGTATTATGGAGAGGTAGGTGTCCGAGTCACTGGTTGCAGGGAGAGAGCTGGGGGTGGCCTCTGACGACATACTTTCCTCTGAGGGTGACCGGTCCTGACTGGTGTCGGAAGACGTACTGCTGGTCCAGGTCTTCTCAGACCCGTCGGGGTGGGTATACTTCTGGCACTGGATTGTGGAGAACCGGATTCTCTGCCTTTTAATGCTGGGCACCCCTGGCTCGGGTTTTGCTGCAGTTTGCGGGTGCCCCTCTGTGTCAGGCACTTCCAACCTCGAGGGCACCAAGCTCGCTTCTCTCCTGGGGCTGCTGTCCCCACATTCCTCCCCAAGGGCAGCCCCTGGGTCCTCATCCTCGAGCCTCAGTTGTGGGAGGCCCGGGGGCGCGCCAGCAACTTGGAGCTGCGGGCCCGACTGTGGAACCCCGTCCTCCTCTGCTTCTTCGGGGGGGCTCCGTGGCTCTGCCACCTCCTCTGAAGACGCCTTTACAAATTTCCTTAAAATCTCTTCCTTTGCCTGGAGTTTTATTTCTGTCTCCTCCAAGCTGCTCCCCAGGGCCACCATTTTAACCAAAGCCTCGTTGAGGTCCTGCTCTTTCTTTTCCAGAACTTTCTCGTGCATTTGCTTGATGTGCTGCAGCTCCTCCTCCTTCTCCCTCAGCAGCGTGTGCATGCCCTGCAGCTGGCCGGCCACCGCCCTGTACGAGTGCTCCAGGCTCTGGTAGTCCGCCTCTCGTCCCCTCAGCTTCTCTTGGAGCTCGGTGACGTCCCCATCGGACACAGCCACGCGCCCCATCAGCTCCTGAAAGCGCTGCCTGATGGCGTCCCGCTCGTCCCGGAGGCTCTGGACGTGCTCCGCCAGCTTCTGGATGCTGGCCTCCTTCATCTCCAGCTGCTCCTCCAGCTGGTGCACTGCCTCACTGCCCTCGAACTTGGCGCTCAGCTTCTCCCTCTGCAGGACCTCCATCCGCTGCTCGTGGTCCTGGAGCTGGTCCTCGTAGGCACTGGCCTTGTCTTCCACCTCCTTCAGGTTCTGCAGCAACACCTGCTTCTCCTTCTCGCAGCTCTCAAGCAGCAGCTCGTAGTTCCTCTGCAGCTTCTCCTCCATCAGCCTCTGGGCCTGCTCGCTGGCACTGAGCTGCTGGCTGAGGTCCGCGATGCGCTCCTGCAGCCTCTGCACCTCCTTCTGCCGGTCCCGCTGCAGGGCCTGCTGCATCTCCAGGTCCCGCAGCTCCTGTGTCTTCTCCAGCAGCAGGGCCTCCGCGCTCTTCAGCTTCTGCTCGCTGGCCTGCAGCTGCCCGCTCAGCGTGGCCTCACTGTGCTGCCACTCCTCCAGCTGCTCCCGGACCTTGTCCTTCTCCATCTTTAGGTCACCCTTGAGCTTGGCCAGCGCCTGTTCCTTGATAGTGAGCTCAGCGGCGGCGGTGCTGAGCCTGGCCTGGAGGCTGTGGATCTCGGCCTCATGCTGCCGGACTGCGTCCTTGGCCTCCCCGTAGCTGCGCTTCAGGGCCTGCGTCTGCTGTGTGCTCAGCCCCTGGCGCCGGCACTGGGCCTCCAGCTTCCTTTGCAGGTCTTGGTTGACTCTGTGGAGCCTCTGCCAGGCACCGGATGGGGAGGAGGCCACTTCAGTCTTAAAAAAACCGATTAAACACTGGTTAGTAACACTCGGGCTTCCCAGTTCTGAGTGTCACACCTCTGGCCAGGGTCAACCACAGAAAAGCTCCTTGGTGGGTTTGCCTTTCATCCTTTGCACAATTACTTTTTTCATTAAAAAAAAAAAAATCCAACAAATCATCTGAATTTTTTTGGTAAGTGCTGCTTCCAGGTAAACAGAAAACATGGACAATAACATCAAAATAGCTCTAACTGAATAGCTTCTAGGAGAAATAAACCAAACGAAATTGAACAATGGAACACACGGGTAAGCAAACAAGATTGAAGGACAACAGACGGGCAGGAAGGAGGACAGGGGGGCAGAACACAGGCGTCTGTTTGTTTTGCAAAACAAAAGGTCCACGGCTCTAGATGATAACCCTAAAGAAGCACAGGACGAAGGGTACGGATGATGTCACTTCCTTCTAGGCTAGCGAGAGAAGGAAGGGAGGCAACAGCTCGGGATGTCAGCAAGGTGACAGCCACACATTGTCCTTTGGAAAGTGGAGCCCGTCCTCTACAGTAACAGGAAAAACTAATCTCTACCTGCAAGAAGACAAAACAAGGGGAAAACGGAAACCATGGAGCAAAATATGATCATCAACAAAACAAACAAACCTTTACGAAATTCAAAATCAGAAAGTGAAGCATGCAAAAAACAAACAAAACACAAATGAAACAAAACTCCCCAAGTGGAAAGGCATGCAGGACAGACAGAAGAACTAATGATGAAGGGGAAACAAGAACACAAACACGAGTGAGAACAGCCCCGCCTAAGAATTTGGCCTGCCTGTGGCCCCCTTAGTCTGCTGGTGGGGAAGCCACAGATGTGACACTCAGTTACGTTGTTATTAAGTTCCACTCCACGGCACATCCAAACCACGCAAGCTCCACCTCCCGGCAGTTAGCGCAGGGCCCCCCCCCCCGCCCCCAAGTCCCACTGACTCTGATTAGAAGCAATCCCAAAGCGCAAAGGGAGGCGACAGCACCCTGGTATTAGGTCCCGAGGCTGGTCCTCCCAGTGCTGACTGACAGGGGCTTGGGTGCAGGCTCATGCATCATCCAAGTTAGACACAGGTAGGTTCTCAGGTTAGCAATGTGCAAAATCTGCTGCGACTATCTTTACCACCTGATGTGGGGCGAATTCGTGTATTATGTGGCCCCAACCCAGATTTAAAAAAGATGCTCCCCAAGCCTGGAAGGTCTGTACGAATGAACCAGAAAGCCCCGAGTGAGACGTGTAAGAAAGGGCAGCCAATCATCACCAGTTAGTTCCCGGTGCTGAGCGTGAACTGAACTGGGCCTGGTAGTAACAGGACTGAAGGGGCTGGAGAAGAGGGTGCAGGGCACTGGGGGTGCCGATGGCCACAGTCAAAGTTGGGGGAAAAGAGAAATGGGAGAGAAAGAGAAGGCAGAGGGAGCATGCGACACAGTGTGGAGGGTATGAAGTGAGGCAAGAAGGCAGACTGCCCAAGGAGCTCCACGCGACCCGGGGTGACGTGGGCTGAGACGGCCAAGGCGTGGCGCTCGGGGAAATGCCGACAGCAGCTCTTCAGTCAGGGTCAGTGAGAGCGGGAAGGGCCCTCGGGGACAAGGTCTAAGTCTGCTCAGGCAAGGAGAGGCTGACGCTGTGGCAAAGGGGCACCAGCTCTGCTGCAGGGGCTGGGCCTGCACTGGACCCAGGATCCTGACTCGAACGCCAGGTCCTCAGCCTCGGCAGAGAGCTCTGTCCCACCACCCGGCACGCATCCGTCAGTCACCGCTCCTGCCCAGCAGTCCGCTCCCTGGGGCAGGAGTGTGTTGTTTTGTACGAGAACTCCCAGAGCGGGGCCCGGAGAGCTGCAGGAGAGCCAGCCCACCCCGTCCAGCCAGACACCCTCAGCAGTGCCCACTGCGCTGTGAATGTGCCTGCCGGCCAGGACTCTGGCACGAGCCCTCTGGCAGTGGACAGTGGGTTTGGGCTCAGCTCAGGACCCAGGCTGTGACCCTCCTCCTATCGCCTTCTCGGGCTGGCTGGGTTGACTGAGGGCAGGGTGGCCATGTTTTCCCCTCGAAACTTCAGTCTAGGTAGAAAGAAAGAAGTGGGGCCCCTAGGCTAGTGTAATAGCCCCGGTCTGCCCGGTAGGTGTGGCACAGACAGACGGGCGGGGGATCCAGTGCCAGCTCTGCCAATAACTTGGTTGTAAGGAGGCATCTGGCTGGCTCTGTCATTCAACTTCTTCAATCTGTAAGACAGGCCTAATACTGCTTTCGTGAAAACATTAGAAATAGCACGCAGATATGTGGTATTTATAATACATATACTCGGGAATTGGGTGACTCTGACAGCCAAAAGGATAGACCACCAAAATTATTTCATTAACAAAGAAAAAGCCTTAGATGTAGACGTTGCGGCCGACTGCCCAGAACCTGACAGTAGGAGGAGAAACACACACGGCCCAGTGCACTGAGAAGAGAGAGTCCAGGCGCGGTGTGGGCCAGGCGGCCCTGCTCACAGCTCCGCACACTCCCAGGCAGTGTGCGCCCCTCACGCTGAAGCCCCTGGTGCACCTCGAGGGCCGAGGCACACCCGCAGCCCTACCTGCAGCACGTAGCCCTCCCGGGCACTCTGCTCCCGGCCCAGAGCCACCCTCAGCTGGTCCTGCAGGAGCCGGTTCTGCTCCAGAAGGTCGGAGGCCTCCTTCTGGCTCTGCTCCAACTGTGGGCAAAAAGACATCCATTTCTAATCAAAATGATGGTGACATACAGAAGCAGCAGCACAGCAGAGGCGCACGGGGCATTTCCGGTGCCGGGGGGCTGAGCACACAGGCCCACAGGTCAGGGATGCGCTGATCTGCTCTTACTTGCAGCGCGTGGGACTAAGGGCTCCAGCTCCAGCCGTAAGTAGCCCAGCAGGCTCGTTATCCTTGACACCCACGTAACTGCCACGCCTGTAAGCTTCCAACACACATCCGCCCCCAGGAAGTAAGGCTTGTGCCTGCATCACAAAGACCCTGCTGGGGCTTCCGGTTTCCTCAGGGGGGGTCAAACAGGCCAGGGCTGCCACTGCCAACAACTCCTTTTATACAATGGATTCCGCATAAAACTGTTTGCAAAAAGGGTTCCACAAGATGTGAAAAGCAAGCAAGCTACTTCACACTCTTCTTGCTTTCAATGGCTTTGAATTCTGTTATCCATCCACCCACCTCTTCCCCAAACATTCCCTAGCTGCCTACTGGATGCTGGGCCACCGCGAGGGAGCGGGCACTGCCAGGCTGCGCTGAGACCCTTGACTTTCAGACACCGCTGTTTAAAACAAATTTATGGAGCAGCGTGTGACCTGCTGGCCAGCAGGTCCATTTTGGGTTTAGAGCAATGCGAGTTTGAACTGTTATATTATTGCATCTTGCCTTTATTATCTTACTAATAGACATATAAAATGGAAAAAAAAATTGAAGTGTTCAGGCTGGTGATAAATGTTGGCCTCATGAATTTGATAAAGTAGGAAAAAGATGAGAGGTGAAGGCAGACCAAAGTGACAAATCTTAAAATAAGCTACTTTTGTCAAAGAATACATTTGAAACATGAAACTAACGCTGTACCTCCTTGGCCACTGAACTCTCTGTTCAGACATATAAATCCACTGTTGTTCCCAAGATTTGGTTTCTGGATACATGTTCACGAAGGAACACATTAGGCTACACACCGGGCTGGCTTATCCATCTCTGCGTCCGGATGCCGTGGGGCACACACTGGAAAAAGGCTCCGCAGCTCAGCTGGTGCTGAATGAGATGGGTCCTATTCACCCACTCAAGGCCTGTTTTACATCCGGGATATTTAGAAGCTGCCTGCCTCCGGCCGCCTGCCTGGCACCCCCCCTCAGTCACCAGGCTGCTGCAAAAGCATCGGGACTCATCTCTGCCTCCAGCTCTGGCGTGTTCCACCCAGAGGTGCCTCGTACAGCTCGGAGCCTAACTGCTCAGTCCCTCCCCCACCTACCATCCCTAAGTGCATGCTGGAAACAGGGTCAATAAGGCCCCCACCTGGGCCCCGCACCGCCCCTAGCCTTTTCTCTGGCCACCCCTGGCTCTAATGGCAGTGCCCTGCCTGCCACTCGGCCAACTCCTCCGTCCCTCTGGAAAGGCCTGGCGCCCCCTTCCTGCCTCCCTGCATAAGCTGGCTCCCTTCATCTTTCAGTGCCTGCCCTGTACTCTAAAGACCTTCTCTGTCTGCCAGACCCTGAGGGGAGGGACCACGGCTCCGTGTCGTGAGCTGAACCGCTCAGGCAAGGCTGCTGCATGGAACCCACCCGTCCGTCGGCCCCGACCGCCGCGGCCATCACCTCCTTCTCCAGCAGCGAGGTCAGCTCATGAGTGGACAGCCGGTCACTTCCGTCCTCGGAGGACAGGTGCAGGGGGGCGATGGGCACCTGCTTTTCTTCCCGGAGAGGGGTGGTCTCCACCTGATGCCACCGCTGCTCGATTTCCACGTGGACGTTCTGTGCCTTGAGGTCGGGGGTCGTGGGCAGCCCCGGGCTCCGGTCGACCTCCATGCGCAGGGCGGCGTCCTCGGCGCCTGGGCCGTCCACAGCGTCGAGCACCCCGAAGCGCTTGCGGCGCTCCTCCCGCCTGCGTGCACGCTCGCGCTCCAGCTCCCCCGGCTCCCCTTCAGGGCGGGTGTCCGGGGAGCCTGCCGTGCTGGCCCTCTCCTGAGCCAGGGCCTGCTGCAGGGGGCGGAACTCAGCCCAGTCAAACGTCTTGGAGCGTCCCTCCCGCCTTCTCTCCCTGGCCCGGCTCCTCTTCTGCTCGGGGTCCGGCTCCCCGAGCTCCGCCTCTTGCTTCTCGCTTGGCCTCAGGCAGGTCTCAAAGGAGCTGCTGCGGTTCTTCTCCTCCGGCAGCGAGCTGGGGGTAGGGGGCAAACAGCGTCAGGTGTGGCTCCTGGTGACATGCACTCACGCCCGCAGAGGCCCCAGCCCCACTGCTTTCCCACATTCTCTTCTACCTCTGCTGCAGCTCCCTTAGGACGTGGGAAGAAAGGACACTCTGCTGTCCTTTCCTTGGAGAACCCAAACCAGGTTCTGAGTGGGGACGGGAGAGAAAGAGCCACAGATGGCCTAGAGGTTTCCAGCAGGATGATATTAGGAAAGTCCTCTTACTGAAGAGATGCTACGGGGAAGCGTCATGATGTCCCGGTGACCAGGATGGTGCAGCACAGGGAGCCCCCACCCCACTGAGAGCCCAGGCTGAGGGCCAGTCAAGCTGCACTGGGCGCGGCCACCATCCAAAGCCTCCATGAAGGCGGCCAACCCCCGAGGCATGCGTGTACTGGGCAGGGGGGACAGAATAAATGAGACCGGTCGCGTCCTTGAAGGGATCAAAGGTTTTTTAATAAGCAGGGAAGTAACAAGGTCTGTGTTTTAAGAAAACGACCCTGGTGGCTGGTGTGATCAATGAATCAGAGTGACATGCCCCAGACCACCTGTGGAGAAGTGAGATGGATGGCCCAGGTGGCACCCACGAGCCCACCCCATGCAGTGGCCCACTTGACAGGTGGAGAGCAGGACACTCAAGGGTACTTCTGCCAGCCCAACAGTGAGTACACGCCTTTTCCCAATTTGCCCCAAAGCAAAGATTCCTGAAGAGGACCCCACCTGGGCAGGGGTGGGGCGGGGCATCAGTCGTGGCAGTGTGAGCAGGGTCCCCAGGCGCTCTGGATAAGCCCGAGACCTGGAGCCAAAGCAGTGACCTCTGGTCCCACACAAGCACAGCGCCCCCAGCAGAGGAGGAAGCCCTGGGTTTGCGAAGGCCAGCAGGGCGCTCCAGGTAGCTCCTGTGTTTAAATGGGGACCCAAGAGAAAGGACCCAGAGAGAGACACCCAAGGAAAACAGAACAGCTTTGCCATCAGCCCCTGGGGCCACCTGTCCCGGCAGCTAACTAGTAAAAAGCAAAGTGCTTTCCGACGGTAGGCCCTGCAGTTTCCATTTGAGACCACATGTGCATTTGAATAAAACTTCTCCAGAACGGAACTTGCGATGCCACTGAACTGAGAGCTGGATCCGGCTTACAAACACGGAAAGCGGGGTCAGCAGCCACGCAGGACCCACCAGTCTCCTCCTGGGACCCCTGCAGCCTCTCACGAGGAAGCCCCTATAACTCCCCTCAGACTCAAGGGGCCTACAGAGCCGGCCCTGACCTGGCACCTCTGACGTTTGCCTCTGTTTCTAACATGTTCTTGGGACTTAGCCTTGTAGCACTAAAATGTCTGTATTTTCCTTAAACTATAAAAGCCCACATCGAATAAGCACAAAGGCTGGAAACAAATTACTCCACTAATTCTGAAAAATTCTAATGAAAAAGACAACTGTTATGTCAACCTCCCTATAGAGACAAAATGCCTGGTCCCTGGGAGCCCACGGTCCCTGCACAGAGCCGACACCTGAGCACGGAAGGGAAGTATGCATGCCAGCCTGGGAGGGGCCACTCCTGAGCCAGGTGGGCACACAAGTGTGCCCGAGTGTGTCCTTTGCACTTGTTCTGAGGGCAAAGCCACACGCCTGCCCTGAGACAGCCCAAAGCTGACTTCCCCCAGCCGAATCCTCAACCCGATGCACAGGGCCAGGTCCCAGTTGAATGGCCAGGTCTGGCTGGGACATGGTGGGCAGGTCGGTGCCAGTGGCCAGGACAGGCCTGGAGGCCACCTGGCCCTTGCACGTCCACTGTCCGTGCTACCCCGCCTCCCGGAGGCCACGCAGCAGCCTCAGAAAGAAGCCCAAAGCGTCTTTCCTGTTTCCTGTGGGGCACCCTCAAGTGCTCAGAAAGTGTCGGGCTCGTAAGGCTTTGGCCTCTGCTCCTGACAGGGGCAGTGAGTGGTGGGGGGCAGCCGCTGAGGACGCCGTGGGACACAGCCCCACGGGGGCAGGAGCACCTCCTGCATCTATGCACACAGGAGGCCCCCCACTAATGAACAAGCCATCTGTGCTAACAGGACACCCAAGAGCGTGTCCCGGTCACCACCTCCTGGTCTTACTAACTCAGGAACAGCCAACTGGTAGCTTAATAAATGAAGCAATGAACAAATGATGCCCATAAACACAGGAAAGAAGGAAAGAAACGTTCTTTCGGGTTCCTTTCCTTCCTCCTTGCTCACAGAGATGCAGTGTCACTAGGAAGGAGACGAGGTGCCCACGGCTGCCAAGATGCAACACTGGGCAAGAGGGCTGACCCGACGTGACCTGCAGTGAAGAATACACTTGAGAAGTCAGACTACGTGTCTTGAAGGGTCTTCAGTGAGGCCCGTGGCACAGGCGAAGGCTCTGAAGCCTGAGGCGAGGGCAGCCAAGTCTGGGCATTCCCAGAACCAGCGCCACACACCGGAACTGTGTCCTCTCTTCTAAAGGAAAACCAGCAGGTTTCTAACGTTCAGGGCTGGAGGCGGAGGGCATGCAGTGAATCATGGACCCACGAACCACAGTGTGAACATGGGGGAAAACAGTTTTTCAACTTAGGCTCCAGTACCATGCGTTTCAGGACTTTTCCTGGTTGCAGAAATCCAACAGCTGTCAGAGTGAGGTGGAAAGAAATGCCATGGTGGCCTGGGAAGGGCCTCCAGGGCGGCCCCCACCCTGCCAAGCACAGTGCCAGTGAGGCCCGGGGCCGCCCACTCAGGGAGCTCCTCCCACTAGCTCAGCTCTGACAGTGGCTCCCCCACCAGGCTTTAAGGAGAAAGGCAACCTAAGGCAGAAAACCAGGAAGTCAAAAGGACAATGAGCAGAGCCGCGCCAGTGGTGGGAGAAAGGAGAGGACGGCTGTGCGGGCCAGGCGCAGAGGTCAGGTCCCAGAGGGCCTGTAAAGGATGAGGCCCAGGCCACTGGGGAAGGCGGCTCCCTCGGGCACCAACTGCTTTACCTCGTCACATCCGGGGCAGAGCTTGGGTGGACGTGCTTCATGATGGTCTGGATCCAATTCCGCCGGATTCCCGATGTCATGGCAGAGAGGGTGAACTCGCCCTCCTTCGTCTACACAAAAAATAAGGCGTTATCAGGGACCACGGTCCCCTCCCCACCCCCAAAGGAAGTCCACAGGGAGGACTGCGGCCAGCTTAGGAGCACAATGTACGCCCCCTTGGGACAAGGAGAGCCAAAGAAAGAGCAGAGCTGTGGACACTGATTTGCTTTCATGGCAGTGCTGCCTGGGGAACGGCCCTGTCGGACCCAGCAAGCACGCTGTGGCTTGACAAGGGTGACTCGTCCTGCACTGGACAGAACGCACAGACTGGGGCAGAAGGGAGAACAAAGCAGTGGGAAAGGAAGTGCCCACAGCACATGGGGCTGAGCTGGGCCCTGCGAGGTGAGAAGGGCTGGCAGGTGGATGGAGAAGGGGTGCATGTCCCCGGCGGGGGGGAACAGTGCGTGCCCAGGCCCAGTGCCACGGCACGCTCATCCGATGCACAGGGGGAGGACAGTGGCAGGCACAGGGCAGGCCAGGCGGGCTGGGACCTGCGTGTGACAGGCTGAGGCGGCGGCGGGACGCCTGCTGGGCAGCTTGGCAGTCGTCCAGGTGACTAGAATTAAGGCAGTGGTGGAGGTGACAGAGAGGAGGAAGGGGAGCACTTCTAGGGCAATCCCTAGACACCCTACTCGGGTGAGCTAGTGGGGTATCAGAGGAGCACGTGTGCAGTGGGGGGGCACGCACAGACATGAGGGGTGGGGAGCCAGATGGCCAGCGAGGGTGGGGAGTAAAGGCTGGACTCTGGGCCATGGTCCCTTCACCCCCAAGGCCCTGCTCAGCACCAGCTGAGAAGGGCAGGGAAACGCGGGTGGCGGTTTTCATGGGGTCCATTTCCCTGCTTCTGCACCTATGGGCTCCACTCTCACAGAAGGGAGGGTGTCAGTCCTATTCTTTACGGTGCTCAGGCTACTCATAAACAAACCCCTGAGATACCAGCAAAGATGGTTCTGGGATGGGTACTGGTGGGGTCAGGCCCAAAACATGAGAGCCCGGGTGCCGGCACAGGGGCGGCACAGCACAGCTCGGACTTGGCCACCACCAGCCCCAATCAGATAGCCCCGGCCCACGGCTCCTTGGGTTTTCCCTTGCTGTGCACCTAGGGTGGGGGCATGGCCTCCGAGCTCCCTGCAAGTGCAGGCCCCTTGTGCCCCAAGACCCGCTCACACTCATGGCGGGACCTCTGCCTTCTCTCCTCCCAGACTGCGTGTGTTTTCAGCTGACCTCAGCGATCTCCACATTCTCTCTCCATGACCTCACCTCCCACTTCCAGCCGCTTTCCCAACTGTAGATCCACACTCGTAGCTGCCTAACGATCTTAGAGAGCCCACCACAGCCCCAAACACACCATCAGCCAGAATTCCAGAGGCTCTACTCTTCCTGTGATGTCACCTCTGCTGCACGACTTCTGCGCAAAGCCCGCCACGCTCTGCAGCACAAGACCTCACGCCTGCCTGCTCTCACCGGGCCAGAGCCGTGGCCCACGCACGCTTCATCCACAGCGCCTCAGCCGCTCTTTGCTGCCCGCCACCACTGTACCCGCTGCCTGGCCGCCTGCCTCCCCTTCACCTTTCTCACCGCCTGCCTGCCCTGCAGGATGTGTCTTACTAACGTACAACCTCCTCGTGTCTTCCAGCACGTTCCAGTGCTTTCCACAACCTCAGGACAAGACCGACTTTCACCCGGCCCTCAGGGTTCCCACGGTGCTGCCACTGCCTGGCTTCTGCACTCAGCTCCTTCATAGGTGCCACTAGATATGGTGGCTGGGCTGGGGACACTGCACACTCACTCCTCCAGCCTTGTCTGTCAAGACCCAACAGCTCCCTGGGTTGAGATCCCTGCAGGACCCGCCCTACACCCCTGCTGGACAAGCAGCAGGACTGCGGAGGAGCTCCCTGCCCCAGGGTCAAGTGGAGAGGCTCAGACTGACGGGGGAGATAACGAGGAGGCTCTAAGTGACCTCGCTGAGCATGTCTGTTCCCCCTGCAGGGACCAGGGCAGGAGAGCATCACAGCGGGGCAGCCTGAGGTCCTGCAACTCACGCCCTGGGCTTGGCACCAGGCCATCTGTGCCACCTCCAGCTCTGACGTGGCCCCCCACAGAGAGCAAATGCCGTGAGCAGCAGCCCAGTGGGCTGGCAGCTGCATTTCTCCTTATGATGAACGTGCTGGGTTTTGAGTCTGAACCTCATTCTCCTCTAAGTTTCGTTAGCACGAGTCAATGTCAGTGTGCCTGGTCTACTCTGCGTCCAGTGACACTGCTGAGTCTCTGGGCCCAAAGAGCTGAAGGGAAGACCCTGTGTAAGGTGACCCGACTGGGGTTCTAGCCCTCTGCGAGCAGCCAAGTCCTGGGGCCCAGCCTGGCTGTCAGGGGTTCTCTACATCACACACTCACGAGGCCTTGTGAGGAAATAATTAGCTTTGCCCAAAAAGCGGTCTGGTCTTTGTCTCGGCTCATGGGAAGTAACCTCTGAAACCTTGTTATTCAGGGTGGGGGCTGGCCACGAAAGGCCAGCCATGAAGTGGGCGGGCTGGGGTGGGAGGGGGGCTGGAGATTGTGTTTGAACACATGGACATGATTCAATCGTCATGACAGTTATGAAACCTCAATGAAAATTCTGGACACTGGGCTTGGCCAAGCCTCCTGGGTCGGAAGCTCTGTACCACCACACAGCGACACTGGGAAGGTAACATGTCCCTGAGGACACGGAAGTTTATACTTAGGACCCTCTCAGGTGATTCTCCAGGCATCTCTTCCTCTGGCCGGTTCTGATTTATATCCTGCTACAGTAAACCACAACTGTAAGTATGGTGCTTCCCTGTGCTCTGTGACTCGCTGTGGCTAATTCTTGAGCTTGAGGATAGTTTTGGTGTCAGAGTGAGGGCAGATGTGGCAGTCAGGGGACCCCGCCCTAACCTTGAGCTTGGCTAACTCCAGGAAGCCCTCAAGCCACCAACTTGAATGACAAGGCCGATGAGAACTGTCCTCTTTATCTAACAAGGTCATCTTTTCAAGGGCAAGGGCAAGACCTTGCTTATCCGAGTCCCTCATAAGATTGTGGGGAAAAAGACTTTCGTGAATTTTCAAATTCAAGATTGAATGAACAAACGAAAGAGTAAGTGAATAAAAACCTAGTACTATGAGATTTAAAAAATCAACTTTCATTCTTATCCCGCATCCCACACATCCTTCCAACTGTCTAAAACTCCAGCATGAAAAACAAAGAACCTTCAATAATAAAAAGCTTCTAAACAGTCTTGAAAGAGGCTAATGTCTACTATTCTGCTCAGATCACAAATTGGGGGTGGGGGTCAGGTGCCAGAGGACAGAGGAAGGAATAAGACAAGGCATCAACTCTGCTGGGAAAGAGCATGCTGACCCAGCACGTGACGTCAGGCCTACTCACAAGTGTCCCTGGACTAGGAAATCAGGATCTTAGAGACACCCCAGCTGCTCAAGCCTGTGCCCCAACCTCTGTACCAAGCCGGTCTCCAAACTCCACCTCTGTGCTCACGTGTATCTGAAAGCCATAATTTCTCTGGACAGGATACTCCGTGACATCATAACACGTAGACAAGTCAATTTCCCCATCCAAGTCAGCTGCCTGCAGAGAGAAACGAGACCATAAAACATACAGAAATACTTTTTGAGGAACTTCCACACAGTTTTCCACTGTGGCTGCACCAATTTACATTCCCACCAACAGTGTATGAGGGTTCCTTTTTCTCCACAGCCTCTCCAACACGTGTTACTATTTGTCTTGTTGATGACAGCCATTCTGACTGGGGTGAGGTGATATCTCACTGTGGTTTTGATTTCTCCAATAGCTAGTGAAGTTGAGCATCATTTCATGTATCTGTTGGCTGTTTGTACGTCTTCTTGGGAGAAGTCTCTGGTCAGGTCCTCTGCCCATTTTTTAATTGGACTGTTTGTTTTTTTGTTGGTGAACACACAAGGTAGTATGTAAATGGCGTGTTACAGAATTGTACTCTTGAAACCCATATAATTTTATTAACCACTCTCACTCCAATAAATTTAATTAAGAAGAGAGTTAGGACAGAAGTCAGTGCTAGGCGCACAAATCCCCATGACTGTGGTGGGACTTACTCTTCACGGGCAGGTGCCCTGACAGGGAGGGTGCTGCCTCCCTACACTCCACGGAAGCGTCCATCTGCCACTTTCCTATGTGTCTCCTGCCCGAGATACCCATGCTGGTGGTTCTCAAATGTGCAAATGTCGGAACTGCTTTACACGTAAACACTGAGGATCCCAGAGTTTTTACGTGAGCTTTATCTAGTGATATTTGCTATATGAGAAACTACAATGAAAAAAATTTAAACATCGGGCGGCTGGTTGGCTCAGTTGGTTAGAGCGCAGAGCTCTTAACAACAAGGTCGCCGGTTCAATTCCCACATGGGCCAGTGGGCTGCGCCCTCCACAACTAGATTGAAAACAACAACTTGACTTGGAGCCGATGGGTCCTGGAAAAATACACTGTTCCCCAATATTCCCTAATAAAAAAAATTAAAAAAAAAAACAGAAAAAAAATTTAAACATTTACTCACTTAAGAATACAAATAAGCCCATTTCATCTTTTAATAAAAATATTATTTTAAAAAATCTGTGATAAGAGTGGTATTGTTTCCAATTATTACAAATCTCTTTAATGTCTGGCTTGTCATATCTGTTTCTGCATTCAGTCTGATGGATATATTGTTTTGGCTGAATCATGAAGATAGTCTGGACTTTCAGAGATATGGAGTTGGAACAAAAAAGAGAGACATATTTTAATAGTCTTTTCAGATAACTGTGGCTACACATCTTTGCTAAGTGGTAGTTCCTTAAAGGTTAATTACAAAGTAAAATCTGAAATCCTATCAAGGAACTTTCTGTACTCGGTCCCATTAAAATCCACGGTTTTACACTACCCACTGACTGAATCATTTACCCCTGCATGCCTGTGTAACACTAGGTACTGGTCGTCTGGAAGACAGTGACTTATACACATCTTCCAGATGTTGACACGTCTTATTATATAAGATGATACGTCACATTTGTTAGCATCATCACATATTTGGTCAGGAGAGTCTACAAATACAGGGAAGCTGTCAAGTTCATGATGGTGAATACAAGTTTTCCCAGGTTCCAATTTTTGCTGAAAAGCTCATCTTGGATCACTGGCAACAAATCCTGGCAGTTGTCTTCCTAGAAGGAATAGGCTCACTTGGTTCATTTTCAAGAAAATGTCTGCTAACACCCAAAGGGAATGAGGGGTTTGCATCAGTTCTGTCAAGTAAGCTGGTGCTCCAGCAGGAGAAGCTGCTAGTTCAGTGGGCAGTGCAGACAGGGCAGACATGCCTCCCCACAAGGCAGTGAACTCCCCATTTCAAATCACAAAATATGAAAAAGACGGACACAAAGAGTCACTCTGAATGTTCCATCAAGGCCCTTTCTTTACCATCGGGAGTGTGTGGCAGTGCAGAATGTGACCGCTGGCCATCTGTGGCAGCCTGTCACTGGGCTAGGGAACCAAGAGTTTCACTCACCACTTGCTTGGCCATTAGTACAAATGTGAATACAGTGAAAAAAGCAAACAGCATCTTCGTTTTATAACAATAACTTTCAGTATCCTGGCCCCCTGAAAGTGTCTCCAGGGGTCTGTAGCCCACCTCCGAGAAGGGCTGCTCTGTGCACACGCAGCCCACACTCACGCGTGCTCCTGTACGCCCTGACCAGGCACCTGCACCCACACTAGTGCACACGTGCCTACCTTGTAACACCACTACCCTTCTGCAGTCCACAAAGGACTTACTTTTATTTCAGGTTCGGGCTATCAAACATATATAACCTGCCCCCTAATGATAGATATTTAGGCTCTTTTCCATTTCCTGCTATTATAACGGTGCAGAATGCCTAACCTGGGACATAGATCTTTTTCTATGTGTACATCTGAAGGATTCCTGGAGTGGAATTGCAAGGGGAAGCTTAGCTACACAGACGTGCTAAACTGCTCACAGAGATGATTTTTTGTAGGTAATTAAACCTAAGAACCCCCCACCCCCCACCACGGAATCAGGACTGTCAGCCGGGCCAACCAAGCTCCTCTGCCACACCCACCCTTGTCCAGAACATAAGGGACAAGATTTAGCTCAGTTCTTTAAGTCTCAATTCACCACAAAATCCTTTTGCAGAAAAACAAAACTGCTCATCCTGAGTTTTAAAATAAGACATCGTTCCGTGTTTTTCAAAGAACAGACAAAAGGAGAGCCGCTTCACGCACTGCACCCAGGTGCCGAGAGCAGGGCCTCCAAAGCCCCCAACACCCTGGGCAGGAAGCAGCTGCCCTGTGCTCAGACCCCCCCCCCCCCCCATCTGGACTGGGAGACGGCAACACGGACACCCTGCACAGACGGAGGGCCCCCAGATGCTGCCTGCACCCCTCAGCGGTCTCCACAATGGGGGAAAAGCCAAGACACTTACCTCCTCAGCCACCGAATCCCTGTAGTACCTCAGGCTTTGATCAGCAAGGACAAACCAGTGTTTCTTCCACTAAAACGGAAGGGAAAAGACAGACCCAACTATCATGCAGCACACGTATTGCTCCAAGGTGATCCATGCCAGACTCGGGGTGGGGGGACGCCTCCCAGAGCACAGGTAAAGCAGAGGCCGGGCGGCCCCTCCCATAGTGGCAGACACACACGAAGGACTCTGCTCAGGCTGCAGGAGCCGTGCGCATGACCTCAGGGTGCTTAAGCCTGGTTCCCCAGTGACAAGGCAGCAGGGGGAGCTGAGGCAGGCCCACGCGGTGTGGCTAGTGAACCATGCTCTGCAGTCGTCAGTCTCAGCTCGAGGCTGCAGACGGGGCTGGGCCTTCAGAGCTGAAAGGTGGCTGTGAAAACGGCATCTCCATCCTAAGGAGGCCACCTGCGAGCCACAGTCACTGGCTGGTGAACCAGCGGTACGTAAGAATATGTAACCAGCCACGCCCATCTACAGCTAGCAGGAGCAAACCAACTAGCCAGTTTCCCAAGTCTTCACTGCGAAAAGCAAGGAAGGAGACCTGCGTCTTCAGGCCAGGCCAGGAGGGCTGACAGAGGAGAGAGGACGAGCACATTGCAGCACAGCGCTCGGGACGCAGCAGACAGCACGGGCGGCCGGGGTTAAGGGCCGTGCGGTATGAGCTCGCAGCTCCTCTTCATGCCTCCTTGGAGGTCTAGGCTTCCAGCCCCAACAAGGGTCAAGGTGCGGCTGACAGGTCCAGCTGCCAATGACTTCCTGGTGGAGTCTGACGGTAAGAATGTCCCACACTGGCCCTCCTGGGACCGCAGCTGAGCTGGTGTTTCTGACAGACTTACCGCCCTCAGCTGTCTACTTGGCTGCCGAGCATGCAAACACGAGCCAACCCTACAACCAGAGGCTTTCCCTGTGCCTGGGAAGCCCGAGCTCTCAGGGAACTTTCAGGCAAGATCAGCAGGTGGGGAACTAGTGATGGAGGATATCCCTGCAGCCTGAGCCAAGATTCCCGCTGGACGCAGGAGAGCAATCTGTCACACTGGCAGCAGGCACTCCCCACTGCACAAACGGGGTTGGGGGTTGCGAACCCCCACTTCTCCAAGGAGATGGGATCTGGGCCACAGTCCGTGTCCATGAGACCGGGGGTGTGCGGGAGCGGGGGACAGCCGGTGCTCACAGGCCTGCGGGGGCAAAGGCCAGCTCGGCCTCGTACCTGCTCCCCAACCCCTCAGAAGCCACACAGCAGCTCTGCACACTGACCTGGCCATCTTCGTACTGCTTGGTCAGCCAGCCTTTCTTGAAATTCAGCAGGTCAGGCTGAGAAAGAAGAAAAAAAGAACAGTTCAGAGGAAAGCACTGTGGAATCCCCGTCACGGGCACAGGGTGACTCACAGAGCAGGCATTTCTGTCCGGATGAGGCAGGCACCAGGACAGGGGGTTCCTCAGCGGCCAGACAGGCCTGATGGCCCTGCATCCCAGGGGGGGCACGCGCATCCTGGGGGAAGCAGACGCTGGGCTGGGCAGGCTTTCGGGAAGGGGAGAGCTCAGCCTCACTGCCTTGTGAGCGCGCTGAGACAAGCCACTGCTCCGTCTGCCCGGCAGGCAGGGAAGAACGGCCTGAACGGAGAGTCACCTACATGAAGGGGAAGGTCTGCAGTGATGGCTAAGAGGAGAATTCAGAGGTTCTTGCAGAAGCCACAGGAAGACAGAGAGAAAGACAGAGCAGAAGACCAAGGAGTAGAGACCATGTCTGGTATTGAGCAAGACACAGAAGCAACTCTACCAAGACCCTCAGGCCACTCATCTGTACCAGGATGAACTTCAGTCTCCATTTTCCTACAAGGAGCAAAACCAGGACAGCAGACAGGAAAGCAGGGGATGCGGGCCCCCAGCAGGGCCCAAATGGGGTGCTAGCCCTGCCAGGCCCTCCTGCACCTGGATACCCAGAAGGCTGGCGCCCGAGAGCCATGATCAGCCTCCTCAGCCCGCCTGCTCTCTATTGTTCTATAGCCATCTTGACCAAAAATGGGCTGTGGTATCTTTCTGTATTCCAAGGAATGGGAGGTGTGAAGTGGCAGGACAATGCCCAGCGACAGCAGTTCTGGGAGCCTCTGCTCCAAACGCTTGAGCAAAACCCAGAACTCAAGGAAAGCCAGACTTCACCCAGGTAAGAAACCTCGTTGCTCTGCGGTTTCCTGGCTGTCTGGCTGGCAGCTCCTCTCCCGTCAGGGGGAGGTGGCACCAACCCTGGGCTCCCCAGAAGGCTACGGACAAAGCAGAAAGGAGCCACAGGTCACAATGCAAGCAGCTGTCTTTCACCCCCAAGGCCTCTGGCGGGAGCAGTGGTGCTGCCTGGACTCCCCTGACCACACCATACGTGCACCCCACTGCCACAGCTCAAATGACCTGGAGAAAGGCCTGTTCTCTCTGTGAGAAAAACCCCATGAACAGGGCAAGTGCTCCTCCTGCCTCCAAAATGTCACAGAAACAAACACCCAAATAAGAACAGAGGTTCTCTGCCATGGCACCGATGCCTGGAGTCAGGAGTCTGCTGCCTTGGCCTGGTAGCCTTTTCCACCGGGGACCTCAGAGCCCAGGTTGCCCACGTGGCCCAGAAAAAGGTCAGAAACAGGGCAGCTGCTTCCCACGCACAGACGCGAGGGCCTGTGCATAGAGGACAGCCAGCGCAGATGCACGGACAGAAGCAGACAACGACCTCAAGTGACAGAAGCGGCAGGAGCAGCACCTCCAGCCTCGGTGCTGGGCGCCTGGGCTCACCGTCAGGGAGGACTCCGTGGACCTCCTGTCCAGTGACTTGGCTCTTCGGTGTGGAGACAGGGGGGATGCCGAGGCGTCCGGGAGAGGAGCTGTGGGGGCTTCGCTGGGGAGGTCCTGTGGCAGAGAGCAGCCGCCAGTCAGTACAAGCATCCCCTCGGGCAGGGAGCTGTGGGAGGTCAGGACGGCAGAGGCCTGTTCCCAAGTGACAGGAATGCTCCATCTCTGCTGGGCGGGGAGAGAAGCCTGCATCCGGGACTCCCATCCAGTGCCTGCCACTCTGCCTCCGGAAGTGGGTTCTGAGACGCCCTGGCTATGACTTAGAGCAGCCTCGTCTTTCAGATGCACCAGCCACCGTCATTCTCTGCTCCCACCCCGCCCCTTGCTTCTTGGGGTCACAGGAGGAAGAGCCCTGAGCTCTGTGGCTGCGAGCGGAGCAGCAGGGCACCTCAGGAGCCCAGAGAGAACGTGGGGAGGAAGACGAGACTGCACACAGCACGGCCACAAGAGGCGGGCGGGCTGCCCGGGAAAGGACTGGACGTGGAGTCTGGCTTGTGGACTGAGGAGACCAGTGAGGGCTGTGGTCACCACTCAAAGAAAGAGGAAGGAAGGTGCTAAGCCTTGCGGCTCGGCCGCCTGAGAAGGAAGAGAGAGGCTCTAGTTACCACCCTGGATTTAAAGCTCATTAGAATAGCCTTTAGCAGAGGTGGTGAAATTCTGATAGGAAGATGGAGAAGACAAGCTTTGTCCTTAATAAGCTCACTAACTGGAGAAGGAGATGAGAGACCCAAGCAGACGACTACGGAAGGAGAGTGGGGCCAGCAGAGTGTGTCCGGGTGCGTGCTGGGGGCCTTGGCCAGGGCGCATGTGCCCCAGCTGGCCCCACAAGGCACCGCTCAGCTCCCGGTGCTCACCCGCTTCCTGGGGAATGCTCTCTTCTCACTGCGGCCCTGGCGAGTGTCACCTGATGGTGAGGGCCCGGCTGACAAGTTGGTCTCCATGTGCTCTGCCTTCTCAATGTCCAAGGCCTCAAATTTCTCAATTACCTGGGACCTCCTGCAAAAAAGAACATGAAGCTGCTGGGGAAGACAGGGTCCCCCACAGCCCGAGGTGGGCCTGGTCTCGTCGCAGAGGGTTCCTTCAGCCAACACCCCTAGGCCTGGCCCATCCCGGCCTCCCACAGGGTGTGCAGGCTGCGCACACAGCACATCTGGCCACTTCCCCTCCGACCCCCTCCCCGAGCTCCCTCTCCCCGGGCGGCAGCAGCTCACAGGCAGGGCCTTCCCTTCTGCTAGGCCTGCTCATACCCTCCCACCCCGATACCGGAGCTGCCTGCATTGCCTACTGCGTTGACACACTCAGCAATCACACAGCTCATCACTGGGCATCCTTTCCTGAGCCACACACAGGATTGGAAGACAACCACCACCTTGGAGGAGACAGCTCCATCCTCATCGAATTCCTAGCAGATCATGACGAAGCCCCCACCCAGGATGCCCAAAATTTAGCAAGAAAAAGGCCCATGAATTAACATCGTTTCTGCCAACAGTAAAAAGAATCAAAAACCAATTAAAACAAAAACAAAGCAAGTTGATTTCGTGGGAAAGGGCCGGCGGCATCATCAGGCCATCTATGGCTGGAGACGGAGCTGAGATGGGAGCGAAGCAGGCGGAGGAAGGGCGAGTAACGTCACACAGCGACACAGCAGGAGAAGGTGAAGAGGAGCAAGACCTGGAAGAAAATAAGGCTGGAAAATGAATAAACAGAAAAGAACTGCTTTTTAAAATCAAATAATGGTAAATCAAAATTATGCAAAGAACTAGAGAAACAAAACCCGAGGTGATCACTGAGGGGAGACAGCCCTTGTCCAAGTCACGAGGTGTCGTCATGGGGGGCGTGGGCGGGGGGGGGGGGCCCGGGGCCAGGGTCTCAGCCATCGATGCAGCACAGGGACCAGCGGCCTGTCCTCCCTCAGGGAGACCCAGGCAAGTGTCCTGAAGCTGCCTCTCAGGGCGGGTTTTCCTTGCATTTTGTACACGTGGTAGTGAGTTGAGGTGAAGCGAGTGAAGGCGTCTGAGCCCAGAAAACTAAAATCTAGCTTTATAAGGAAGGAGAGAGGAAACGGGCTCAAAAGCTGCGACACCTGCCTCCCTGAGACGCTGTTTTCTAGGGAGGCTTAGCAGTAAACATGGATCCCTTCAAGTTTCTTCATCAAGGAAGGCTTACTACTAAGGGCAGACCCCTTGGCGTGCCTGTGCTCTCTCTACTCCTCCCTGTGCTTCCACAAGAAACGTGGGTGCACTAAGCTTCTGCAGAGTCTTCTCTAGGAACAGAACTCGTTCCCAGGCCAGCCTGCCAGAACCAGCAGTGCAGGGCAGTGAGGGAGGGCAGCAGGGGAGGGCGTGCGTCTGAGCGCAGAAAGCTGTGGCAGAGGCAGGAGTTCCTGGAACCACGGGAGCTCGTGCACGTGCTCAGCCTGGCGGGGTGGAGGAGCACCCTGTGCCAGGCTGTCCTGCTGAGGTTTGGACAAGGTTCCAGGCCACTCCTAGGCCTTGGTGCCACCACTTGCTGGATGAGAGGCCCCCCACCCCCACTGAGCCCCAGGCCTAGGCAGCCCCAGGAAGGCGGTGAGGAACAGCGCCTGGCCAAGTTACACGCGAATTGCATGCTGCAGGGCTGCCAGGGCTGTGAAGGGGAGTGAGCTGAGAGAAGAGGAAAGTGGCACTGCTGCGGCCTCTCCACACAGAGGGGGCTTCGGTGAGGTCAGCCATGTTTACTTTGCAAGTGGGAAGTTTTGAACTTGGTTCCCTTGCAGGACTGCACGTGTGACCACAAACGCCTCCCTGGGCTTGCTGACAGCACAGAAAGGAGGCACTCTGACTCTGCTCCGTGACCTCTCCAGGTTCCCAGCCAGGGGGCTGGCAGGACCACACGGGAGCTGGCCCTGGGGTCAGTCACCCACGGTCTAACAAGGGCCAGGGCCTCCCCACGCTAGCTGAGCAGCAACTCACCATCCGAGAACTGTTTTAAAGGCTCTGGAGCAGGTCTGAAGAGCAGAGCTGGTCGGCCCACTGCTTCAAGGCCATGGCTTTCCAGGAAACCAACCCGTCATCCCCTAGCCTGGCTCCTGGGCAGGCCTGGCTCACTCTGGGTAGCTGTGGCCACCCACCTGCCAGTGTGGGGTCCTGCTCTATTCAACCAGGAGACAGGAATCCAATCAAGCACAGGGCGGCTACTCGGGACCAGAGAGCAGACCTCAGGAGGGGACAGCAGCCAGCTAGATGGCATTAGGTCAGTAAGAAAGTGACGTTACAGTGTTAGGATGCAGACCGGTGGGTCGCAGGGGTGCCCACACCAGGTGAAAACCCATCCCCATGGTGGCAAAGAGCATGCAGAAAGCAAAGCCCCAGAGATGCCGTCTACCCAAGTCCATTAGACAAGAAAAAGTTCCAAGCCAAGCAGGTGTGCTAAATGTTAATTCTCTGGTCTGCTGCTAAACCAGGGCATGGCCGCCACACAGGGGCCTTCACAACACGCAGCTGCTGCCGGCCAGCATGCAGCTTCCCCACCCCAGCTACAGGCCTTTTCAGTCTCTGGCAAGTCCCTCCACTTAGAGGTTTCTTTCATCACTTAAAGGACAGCCACTGCCCAGTCCCAGGTCCCAGGGCTTTCCCAGGTAAGGGCGCGGCCCCACTGCTCCGGGCTGTTCCTGTGATGAGTCCCCTGGATTCGGCTCCCCTATCTCTGCATCTGCACACTGGGGGTGGCGATGCCGGCAGCTCGCGGGGCTACTAATGGAACGGGAAGCTAGCCCACTGCCGGGCGGGATGCCTCCAAGGCAACAGCTCAGCTTCCCTCTCCTTCTCTCGGAATCAGAACATTCTGTTTTCTTCTCTTTTCAAGACTAACAACTCTGGGCACCTTTTCTTTCTCTGGAGGTGAACTCACAGGTCCACGGATCCTTTCCACCTGGGACGTGTGGGAGAGTGGGTGGGTGTTAAAAAGAGAAGGGAGCACAAGAGAAAGGCACCCTATTCCCAGCCAGCCCCTTGAGGGGGAGCCTACTGGCACCCTGGCCTGTCCCCACCGCGTGCCCCAGCTCTGAGCTTCAGTTAGGCTTTGGTGAGGTGCTGAGGGCACTGCCAACACTTTTGGAACTTAGGCCTGAACCTCCTTCTCAGAAAGCAAACTTCTTTGGGAACCTAATGAAAACCATGCATTTTTCCCCCTGGAAAAATGTACATATATATTCTCAAATGGTTTATGGAGATGCGTGACCCCCCAGCAGCCTCTGGGTCATCTGGGTGAGAGCCTGTTGTCAGGCAAACCAAGAGACACAGGCTCTGTCTACAGACAGGGTGGAAGCTCTTAGCGGAGGGCACTTGGGTGCTCAGGGCTCGGAGGGCTCAGAGATGGAATCCACTCTTCCCTCAGCTCCCTGGGAAGCACAGGGTCAGGGCAACAAGAGAAGGCAAGGGCAGAGCCCTGCTCTCCTCAGACCAGAGTCGAGTTCCACACCTCTGCCCCTGGCCCTTGTCCTACACCCACTGCCCAGAGCTCATCTCTACCCAAGACATGTGACCCTGCTCCACCTCCCCATTTCGCATCTCAGCGCAGCTTGCACAGAGAGATGCCGGCACCGAGCAGCTTCCCGGGCCGCGTCCTGTGGGGACTGCTCAAGGGACAGGGAGTGGCCTTCCTGGGCATGGCCACCTTCCCTGCGTCTGCTTCCACGTCCTTCACCCACAGCTGGACAGGGAGCGCTTCTGCCACCACCTGCATCTCTGGAGTTTCCCTGCCTCCCGTTTCCCCAGAGAACAGAACTGGGCCAGCTACACAAGGCCCAGGCAGCTGAGAACCCGCCCAGGCCCAAGGTCCCAGTGCTAGGAGGCACCACAGGGGGCAGCTGGCTGGTAGAGGCCTCTGGGTACCCAGAGATGCTACACTCTGACCACCAGGGGCCATGTTCTGGAAGCAGAGTCCAAGGTCAAGAGGGAAAGGTTCCCCACATGCTCTGAACACAAAGCGTAGGGAACACGTGTGTGTGGTATGAGGGCAGGCGGGGAGGGAGCGTGAGGAGTGTGGAAGAGTACGGAACACAGTCCGTGTGTGAGGGCCGGACGGAGAAAATGAGTAGAGGCCGGAGAACGGAGGGTGGGGGCGCCTGTGCGCACACGCGTGCAGCCCTGACCCCTCCTTACCTCCGCTCGTTGCCAAACAGGCGGGCCACCTCTTCCCTGCCAGGGCTCCGGGCCCGAGTCTTACGCTCCAGCCGCCTTCTCTCCACCTGGAAGGCTTCTCGATGGCAGATCCTGATGGCCTTGGGGACGTCGGCCAGGGCGGCATACTGCCTGCTGGCTTTGAAGGCACAGGTGCGCCCCAGTCTCTCTGCTCCCCGCCCCCCAGTGCTGCTGCAGTCCGTGGGGGCGGGGGGCCGGCTGGCCGCGTCCAGGGAGCCGAGAAAGCTGCAGCAGACCGTTTGGCAGGGGGCTCGAGGACCTGGGGAAGGAAGGGGATGGCCAAGCTCCTGGGAGGGCGGTCCGGGGCCACTGTACCTGTTGTTGGGGGTGCTGGGGCTGGGAGGGGACACCGGCGGGGGCAGCTGCTGCTCCTCGGCCTTTAGGTCCTGCTTGGTCTTCTCCAGGGAGAAGTAGCCACTCTCCACGCGGACTTTCCGGCCACAGTCCATACGGTCGCTGCTCATGGCACCTTCCTCTGGAAGAGAGAGGGGGGCAGAGACTCACTGAGCCGCAGCCACCTTTGGTTCCTGGGGCTGTTTTAAGCCCGCAGATCCAAACAGGGCCTTGTGTCCGCCTTCGTCCCCAAAGGCAGCGTGATGACACGGGACGGGAATAAATTCTCCTTCCCCGAGTCTCCTCCTTCTCTCCCTCAACCTGGCTGTCTCCTGGCCAGACTGTCGGGGGGCGGGGGGCCTCCACTTCTAGTCTGGAGGCTCGGCTGGGAGAGCAGGCCCCATCCCCTCAAAAGATGTCCCAACAGCCAACTAGCCATTTAGTCTTCTAGTACGTTCTGGGGAGGGAAGGGGCAGAGGACCTGAACAGAAATCAGAGGCGTGGATGATTTCACACATGGGTGGGTGTGTGCTACCAAACGAGGCTTTGCCGGCCCCCCGGCTGGGAACCAGGAGAGGTCGCGGAGCAGAGGAGCAGCACCTCCTTTCTGTGCTGTCAGCAGCTAGTGCCCAGAGCTCGTGCAAAATGCATTTTGGCCTGAACGAGCTGCGTGAGCCCCAATTGTCCACTCGTCTTTAAGGGTCTGCACAAAATAGAAAAGGGAAAAGCCAACCCGTGTCTTGCACAGCCTTCAAAGGCTGGACGAGGGAGGCAGAGGCCACGGCCCTGCTTCTGCTCAGCCTAAGTGGAGAAAATATAGTGATGCCAACCATTTCCTCTCTGGCACTCTCTTCCCCTACTTTACCGAGGGCCCTGGCAGGATGGAAAGGTGAGAAGCACAAGACCACCCTACCTACAGCTGCTCTCAGGGAACTTCCAGGGTTCAGCAGGCCACGAAGACAAAGCAGCCCGAGTGGACAGGAAGCAGCCCTCATTACAGAGTGCTGGGCCTCGCACACCTGCTGGGGACTCACAGAGCAGGTGCCGGCCTCCTTCACAGACAGGATTCCAGGGCCAAGGCCAGAGCCCAGGGAGCCCGGTCCCACACCAGGCCAGGCCCTGCCCAGGGCTGCTGGACACAGAAGGCGAGGGGCCGGAGGCTGGGGGCTCCTGACCGGGCGGTGCAGGCCCCCGACTGAGCCCCAGGGCCAGCTCTGTAGGGACGGAAGGCTGTTTGTGTTGCGACAAGGGTGGGTCCTGGAGCCAAGCTGGCCACCGCTTACCATCCTTGCCCTCCAGCCCAGGCTCCCTCAGGGCGTTGGCAGGAGGCTGGCTCTGGCTGGGGCTCTGAGCCGGACTCAGGCTGCTCCCATCTGGCTGCTCCTTCACCCTCATTTCTTCCTGCCAGAGTGTAGACTTGGTGGTAGGGACTTTCTCAGCACTGGGGATGCTGCTGCTGCTGCTGCTGGTCACGGCCATTTTGGCTGGGCCTGGCTCCTGGGGGAGAGAGCAGTGTCTGCGCACAGAAGGCCTGGCTCCTGGGGGAGAGAGCAGTGTCTGCGCACAGACGCCCTGGCTCCTGGGGGAGAGAGCAGTGTCTGCGCACAGACGCACACAGCCCAAGCTGGGGCCTGGCTTCTGGCTCCGGGGACACCGTGAAGTACCCAGTGTCAGGGACCAAGAATTCCCAAAGGCGTACATGCTCCTTCTGGACGGCCCTATAGCCTTTCCTCTGCAGCTCCAGCCAGTACCCCGAAAGGGCCTGGTCCCGTGAGCGTCAGGCCATATTTGGCAAATGCATGGAGCAAAGGATTGGGGTTTCTGCTAGGAGCCCCGACACCAAACTGGCCAGAGCAGTGGCGCAGTATTAAAGGGGAGACCACAAGTGGTGGCTCAGGGTCTGTCTTTCCTAGACCTCTAGGTGCTTAGGACACGAGTAAAGGGAGCGGGGACAGCATGAGGGGAGAGCACCCCATCAAGACGGGTCCACGGGGTGGGTGGTAAGCATGTGTTTGCACAGCATCCACGCGGGGGCCAGGCCGTGGCCTCACCTACTCTCCCAGGTGTGGTCCTAGGACGGTAAAATGGAACATCTGTAATACTGTGAAGAGTCATCAGATACAAACCTACATGCCACTCAAATCCTCACTCGCCCTCCTGCCCACCCACCTGCACAAGCTGGATGGGACCCTGCAGCCCAAACGGGAACAGTCTCGATTCCCTCTCCCAGGTCACAGCTGGTGGAGCTCCAAGGGAGGGGCACTCGTGCGGGAGGCAGTTAGACACAGGGAGGCCAATCCCAGAGCCGCGGACAAGCTTTACGCAACACTGCGAGCTCACGCCCACACAGGGTGTGGCTGGGAAGCCCAGCTGCCCTGCAGCGCCAGTTTACACCCCGGACACCAGCCCTGTTCAGCCTCAAGTCCTGGATGTCAACCGCCGAGGGAGCTAGGTGGCTCTGGGCCCTTTCAAGGGTGAGGTACATCTTAACTGTCTTCCACAAACTGTGGGGGAACAATGTACAAATGTCCACCTGCCCACTCCCATCCTGGTGGTCGAGCCACATTTTCAGAAACCTACCTTAGCCCTTGGAGCCCTTGCGAGGATTGTAGCCGACAGGTTACGTGTACGCACGCAGTCCCAGTGTGACCACTGGTAGGCTCTTTATTAACAGCCACTGGTGCCGGCTACATGCCAGCCCGGGCTCGGCACTGCACTACCCAATCCTCAGCAAGCCGCTTCGCAGGCAGAGAGAGGTGTCACTTCCACGCTTGCACAGCCAGTAAGGGAAAGAGTGGGGCTCCTCCAGGTGTTTCCCATGCCCAGGATGGGGATGAAGCTTTGCCTTGGAGGGATATCCTGGAGGACTCATCGAGAAGCCAAGGCACATACTTCCCAATATGAGGAGACGGGCATTTTGCTGGGTTCAAAGCTTTCCTTAGCTTTGCAAGGATTCCAGGTCTTGCGAGAAGGATCAAAGCAGGACACAGACTCAAGACACACATGACCTTCCATGTGTCAGAGCTGCCAGCCGACCCCTCTCCCAGGCTGGAGATTCCCGAGAGCACTGACCCCTTGGATGAAGTGGACTTCTTGGAAGAAAACGGGTGGTTTCTGACAGTTTCCTGAGGGCTCCAACAGTGGCCCAAGGAGACCCAGCTCCAGGGCCACCTATCCCTCCAGGCAGCATACTGCCCTCACTCCAAGTCCTGGTGGCGACACTTCTCTAAAGCAGAAATCACTCTAAGTGCCCCTGCCATGCCCCCTCCCAACAACCGGGGACTTCTTCTCAAAGGCAGACTGGGCACAGCTCTGGTGGCACAGGTGGAGCTGGATCCCTCCTGCAGAGCTGGGTGGGGTAACGTGAATCAGTGGGGTAACGTGAATCAGTCTGCTCTGTGGACGTGGCTGGACCAGAATGGCCGAGGCTGCCAAAAAGGGCCAAGAGGAAATAGGCAGCTGTGCCCACGAGGGAAGTGTCCCTGGCCACTGGCGCCCCCAGCCTCACCCTATGGGTGAGGTGCCCATGGCACATGCACACCTGTCTCTGATGCTTGGGGTCCCTCCTAGCACTGGGGAGGGGATTGGGTAGCAGGGATTCCCTAAGAGACGGAGAAAATTCCAGGCCCAAAATCCAAGGGGCCGTGATTGGGAGCTTGGGGAACACACACATTTCCCAGCACCAAGCAGCTACAGACCCATCTCTGGGGCCTGGGCCTCCCAAGCTGTGCAGGGCTGCTAGAAACCACAGACCCCTGCCCATGCACCCCACTTCTGGAGGACTAGCCCAGAGCACGAGGGCCCTGAATGGTAGCCCTGCTTTCTCTTGCCTCTCTGCCGAGTCAGCAGGAACAAAGCCACAGGCTTCTAGGAGAGGGGGCAGGGTGGGTGACTGGGGGAAACCTGGTCTCTGGGTCAAGTCGCTTCTTTTCTGCAAAGCAGATGAGTGGACAGTAAGACTGCACGAGCCAGGCCAGGGCCACGTGGCACCGCCTGCTCTACTGTGGGGAAGAGGGTGCAGGGGCTCATGCCGACCCAGAGCCTGTGCAAGAGGAGGGAGTAGAAGCACTACGTTTTCTACATGCAGAAGACATTAGACACTAAGTGCTAGTTCCCCAGTGGCTGGGACAGCTGCACTGCTCAGCGCTGGTCTATGCCGTTTATCCAGCTGGCTGCTCAGAAAGGGTTTTCACAGCAGGGAGGAAAGATGAAAAAGGGCAGGAAGGCTGACCTAGGTCAAGGGGCCTCTGTAGCCTCCCTGTGCTCAGCAGGCCCCTCTGAAGGGGGTGTCACAGAAAGTCGTTCTTTCTTCTTCCTGGGCACAGAAACCAAGCAGGGACCCAATGGGCGGAAGGGTTCTGACCGGAAGTGGGGTGCAGCAGCAGGCACCGAGGAAACCAGATGCCTAAGAGGCAGAAGTGGCCCCTCACAACCCATGTGTGGCCCCAGATGGGCCGAGTTCTGGATCAGGAGGGACATTCCTTGGAGGCCTGCAGGTTTACCTTCTCTGAAGAAAGGAAGGAGCAAGGACTGAGAGTCTGGGGGGCTGGGGACATGGGAGGAACCAGCCTCCCAGAGTTCCACCTGAGGAGGCGAGCCCCCAGGCCTGCACGCTGGTTGGGGAGACACATGGCTCTGGCTCTGGATTGTGGGGAGGGCAGTTCGATCTCCATCCTTCCTGCCCTGGTCATACGCAGAGCGGATTACTGTCCCTTCCTGAGGCATCCCAGCACGAGGAAATAGGAAAAATCTTTCCTCTTGGAGTAAATAGGCCAAGCAAGCAGCAGTTCCCAGGAGTCCGCACTCTCAGGCCCCAGGCTCTCTCCTCCTCCTGCCCAGGGCTCCGCTGGGCCCCCGGTCCAGGCCGAGGCTGCCTGCTCCCTCTGCAGTCTGACCCTCATCCTCCCTCAGCGCCCGGCTTGCGCTTCTCTCTGAGGCTCACAGCAAACCACTGGGCACCTGTTCTCTCCGTGGCCCCATCTCCCAACCCCTGGAGACACCTTTCTTGAAGGGGAACCCTGGGGTCCCCACCTGAGTTCCCAGAGGGGAGGGTGCAGCAGAGCTTCTAGCTCCCCATTGGTTTGGGCCATGGAGAAAGAGGCCAGGTATGGGCTCTGTCTCTATGGGGGCCCCTAAAGCTTAGGCTTCCCCCACAGCCCCATCTGGGGCACTAGGACACCTTTAGCTCAGGCTGGGAGGGGCAGCCTGCCTAGAGACCCCCATTCCCCCTGCAGAGGCCCTACATCACTACACAACACTGACTCACAGGGGCATGGCCCTTCCAAGTTCACCGCTTCCGGAAACCAGTGGCCTCAAATGGGATGCTCTAGAAAGCCGAGGTGGAAGAAAGCCATCCAGTCTGGCTTCTGCCAGGGCTTGAGAGGGGCTGAGTGGAGAAGGCTGGGACCCCAGGTGCCCCAGGCTCTAACAGACACTCAGGAAAGTGGGAGACCTCCCCACTGTGATCACGTGGCTCCTACTACCAACTGAAAAGGTAAAGCTTGGTGGTAACTAGGGGCAGGAGAGGTCATGGGGAGGGGCCAGCCAGGGAGCAGGGACACAAGCGAATCCCGGGGCTGGCTGAGTGTGTCTCTGCACATGTGCCTGCTCTGTCTGGAGGCAGGGGCTCTGCTGCAGCCCTGCTTCCAAGGCATAACTTGGGAAACGCCGCGGAACTCAACGCCCCAAGCAGGCAGCTTTCGGGGGTCACCGTGTCTATCAGCTGTTCCCGAGCAGGAAGCTCCACTTCCAGACCCCAGGAACGGCTCGGATTGTATTTTGCCCATTTCTTGCCAGGGACACTAGGTTCCAGGGGGTGCGGGGCTGGGACTGCTGGGCGGGTGGATGGGAGGCAGGCTCAGAGCGGCCCTCCATCAGCAGGAGGCCAGGGCGCGCACATTCAGGGGGTGCGTGGGGTGTGGAGGAGAAAGGCACTGAGGCCAGTGCCACCTCCTGCTCCCGCCCAGGCTGGCCTGTCAATTGGTGAAGCAGAGAGCTGCCAGCGTGGGCTGAGTCCCAGGGGAGCCAGGTTCTGTCATGGGCGGGCTCTCCGCCAAGGGCATCTCCATCCTGCTCCCTCTCAGGGTTGCTGTGTGTGAGGCCTCGTCAGGAAAGGCAAGGGCACTTGCTAACAGTCAAGTTTGGAGCAGAGAGGAGAGGAATGACATGCACCAGCACCTAAATGGGCCCCGCACTCCCTTCCATGCTCACAGTAACTGTCTAACTAGATTTAAACAGGCCATTCAGCGAACCAGCTCACCAAGGCTCAGAAAGGTCAACTTGCTGCACCAGGGCCCCCAGAGTGTGGGAGCACGGCAGGGAGTGGCAGGACCCCTTCAGGTGCCCTGACCCCCTGCAGACTGGCGGGGGGGAAGGACGAGGAAAATGGCTTTTGGGAAAGTACTGGACCTGTGTGGACCACGCCAGCCACCTCCCACTCTGGTCACATGGAAGTCGGAGCAGGGACACAAAAATCAAGGCCAGTGCCAGTTTTTTCCATTTATGGTCGAAGCCCAGAGCAGGAGTAGGGTCCCTTGAGAGCTCCTCACTTGGCCGGGACACTCTAGGGCAGGGGTGTCCAAACTGCGGCCCGCGGGCCAACTGCGGCCCGCAATCCATTGTTAATTGGCCCGCAGCAAATTCCAAAAATATATTTAGTTTACTTAAATAAACCAAGTGAGGCAATACATACTTCACCTCGAGTGAGTGGCCCGGCTGTTTGTGTATTTTACCGCATATGGCCCTTGGTGAAAAAGGTTGAAAAAAGTTTGGACACCCCTGTTCTAGGACCTCCCTGCCCAGCCCCCCTTTTCAGCTTTGTCTACAGCGCCCTATCTGCGTGTAAAGTGGAGCTGAGCCAAGGTACACGAGGGATGTGTGTGTGGCAGGCAGCCCCTCCTGGCAAGCTCTTTGCTCCCCAGCAGTAGGCAGGACAGCCAGCAGAAGGGACACATGCTGTGCCGCTGGCTGGAGCCTTCTGGGGGGGGTCCCCAGAGCACAGGAGCAGGCCACCCTGTCCCCGTCATGGGTCTTGCCCTGTGGCTTGGCTTGGAGAGGCGTGTATGGACTGCAGCTGGGGACCACTGGGGGGAGTGGGGGGGGCATGCAGGGCTGATGACGTCAGCCCCAACCTCACTCCACTCCCTGCCCCCAAATTTACGCTGGGTTCTGAAGGCCTCTAACCTCCCAGGTGCCCTCCCTTCTCCCCAGCTCCACCGAGGGGACGCACCTGGCAGACCCATCACCTACCTGTGGTGTGGGGGGCTCCACTTTCCGCTTCTTCTTCTGGTTCTGCTTGTTGGTCCTGGGATAGACCATGAGCATCTCCAGCCAGCTGGACGAGAAGAGGAGAGAGCACGTGAGAGCCCTGCTCTCAGGAATGACCACCTCACCTTGGTGGGTGGTCTAAGCAGCAGGCACCCTGCTTCCTGCCTGGAGCCATTTGCCCAGTGGCCAGGCCTTCGGGCGCCCGAGCCTGCCCCGGCCGGGGTAGACAGTGCCCTCAGTGCAGCCCAGGACAGCCACAGACTGCCAGGACTAGGCTCGGAGGCCTGACCTGCCATGACCACAGTGGCTCGGGGGTGATGTGGCTCCATCCTGGTAGAGCTGCAGGCCTGACCACTGGTCTCGGAGTGAAGGGCATGTCACTGTCCCTATCTTCAGGGCTTAGACTCGGCTCTAAAACTGCCTTCCTGAGTGGATTTGGCAGCACACAGATGGGTTGGGACTAGGGGCCATTTAGGGCTCCTGAGGCAGGAAACCAGCAGAAGTGCTACCAAAGCCCCCAAAGCAGGTCACTTCAGAGGCTGAGCAGCTGGCCTCCAGGCTCATTCATTCATCTGTGGCCCCACCTAGACAGTGAGGGCACTGGGTACCTCGGCTTTGGGGCAGCCCCGCAGAGCTGCCCAGGACACTGCCCAGGGACCCGCAACAGGGCCAAGACAGGCAGCAGGGGAGCAGACAGGCAGCAGGGGAGCAGACAGGCAGCAGGGGAGCAGACAGGCAGCAGGGGAGCAGACAGGCAGCAGGGGAGCAGACAGGCAGCAGGGGAGCAGACAGGCAGCAGGGGAGCAGACAGGCAGCAGGGGAGCAGACAGGCAGCAGGGGAGCAGACAGGCAGCAGGGGAGCAGGGGAGCAGACAGGCAGCAGGGGAGCAGACAGGCAGCAGGGGAGCAGACAGGCAGCAGGGGAGCAGACAGGCAGCAGGGGAGCAGGGGAGCAGACAGGCAGCAGGGGAGCAGACAGGCAGCAGGGGAGCAGACAGGCAGCAGGGGAGCAGACAGGCAGCAGGGGAGCAGACAGGCAGCAGGGGAGCAGGCAGCAGGGGAGCAGACAGGCAGAAGGGGAGCAGACAGGCAGAAGGGGAGCAGACAGGCAGCAGGGGAGCAGACAGGCAGAAGGGGAGCAGACAGGCAGCAGGGGAGCAGACAGGCAGCAGGGGAGCAGACAGGCAGCAGGGGAGCAGGGGAAGAGTGGACGGCTGAGACCCGGCACCGGGTCTGTGTGGCTCCCAGCCCCTCTGGCTTCAGCCTCATCATCTCTGGACCAGGGGCCACATGAGACCGCAGCTGCATCACTGGAGCTTTGAAGCACAGGGGAGGCTTAGAGGAAGGGGGCTGGGAGAGCACAGGCCTGGAGAGGGCTTGGTGGTGAAGGGCAGCCCCCGTGCTCCCCAGAGGAGAAGGTACCACAGGAAACGCCGGTCCACTTCCTCCCAGACACTAGGGTCGCCTTGGGCCTGCCGCCAGCTTGTGCCAGCCTGTGCCAAGGGCCGGGTGGTGCTGGCTGAGCTGTGAGGCAGAGTCTGCACTGGCAGAGCCCTGGCTGGAAGCTGCAGTGACCATCAGCACCCCACACCTGGTCAGCGCGAAGGCCTGGTATTTCCAGTACTCAGAGATGCTTCTTTAATTTGGAGTGGGGGTAGGAAGCCAGTCATAGCTATGGCCTTCGGGGACAGGCTCGGGAGGGTGTGCTGCTTGTGCAGTTGACAGTTGGAAGCCGGGGAAGTGTGTCTGGGCATGGGGAATCAGAGCATCCGAGCAGAGGGGCTACTGCAGCTCAGCCCAGCCCAGAGCAGGGAATGCTCCACTGGCTGAGAGCATCAACAGTCGTCTGTGCCAGAGCGACCTGAGGCACAGGCCCTGCACTGACTTCTCTGTGGCCTCCAAGGAAAGAAAGCGGCTACGACTGCCGGCAAAGGCAGCAGATGGGCAGACCCTCAAGGACCTCACTGCTGTGTGGGGCTAGCCTGACAAGAGGCTGACATGTCTTCTGGGAACTGCAAGGGACCACGCCCACAAAGGCCCCTCTTAAAACTGTACTTCGGAGGGGAAAAGGGATGGCTCGGAAGTCACCTGGAGTGCGGGCACCATGGCAGAGGCGCAGACCCTTTGGGGACCCTGAGCTGGCCCAGCTGCTGCCACCTGGCAACACCACAAGCTGGGCGAGTCTGTGAGCCTTGTGGGACAGGGTGTGGCGGGAAGACGAGAGGTCTGCACTGACCACATGGAGCTTCTGAAGCGCCCGCCACCTGAACAAGGCCGGACACTCGGGCCTGGAGCTTGGAGTGAGGGTGGCCGGGGAACAAGGCACCTCAGTGCCGCCCGGCTTGGTGGGGCTGCGGCTGGAGGCTGAGAGATGCCCAGCCCAGGAGCAAATGCCAATGTCGTGTCCACTAGCATTTCTCACGGCAGCCCCGGAAGCAGCGCCTGACATTGTCCAGGTGTGGTAGGGTGTTCAAGTCCACCCAGGGAACAGAGGTGAGCGGTGAACGTGGACCTGGGGTTGGGGGGAGATGTGGGCATGAGGGACGAGACTGAATGGGCTCCCCAACTTGGAAGGCAGAGCCAGGGTGAGTGACAACGGGAGAAAGCCCTGACCCAGGCTAGCTGGAGGGTACAGAAAAGCACCCCAACCTTGCAACTCCAGCCTAAATCCCACCTCCTCCAAAAGAGCTGTGTGAAGCTGTGCCCCAAACATCCTGCAGGTCCCCTCCCAGCATGAGGGAACTGGGAAAGAACTGCCAACTCTCTCCATCCAGCCTGGGAGAGACGGCTGGGGTTGCTTCAGGCCATTCAGGCCTCTTCATTTTGGAGAAGACCCAGGAAAGAAGGCTCAATGAGCTGTCTGGCCCTAAGTCAGACAGGAGAAAGTGCTGGCACCAATCGCAGGGCCCCAGAGCCCACAGATGGGGTTACCCAGAAAAGAAGCCGTGACAAGCAGTGAGACCCAGGAGGCCAGGAAGGAAGCCAAGGGATGGGGTCCATCTGAGAAGGTGAGGGGCAGAAGGTGGTCCCCAGGCACACCGCCCACCTGACTCCGGAAAGGAGGTCTGAGTGTCTTAGCAGGCGGGAAAGATAAAGCTGCTGCTGCCCGGTTCACCAGAGGGAAACAGACGCCTGGGGGCAGGCTGCATCTGAGAGAGCCCTGCCCACTGGACAGGAAGGTGACCTACTGTGATCCAGAACCAGGAGCTGAGTGTTCTGGCTCCGGGTGTGCCCCCCGCCCTCAGGACCACATGTGGGATCCTGGGGCCTTGGCCCCTAATGACCTTGTGCAGTATTTTGATTTATAAGAAATATATATTTGGTCATTCAGATAGCCAAAATATATTTCTCACAGAGGGTGCCAAAAAAAATGTACACATTTTAAGAAAGGAAAACACTGTATTAAAATTGTAATACTACAGCAATAACAAAAGAATACAAAGGTGGGTACATTTTTTGGGCAGCCCTGGTATATTTGTTTTTTGTCCACAATGCCTGGCTCACAGATCCTGAAACCCTCAGTTTCCTGTGCTGAGAGAGACAAAGGTTCTTTGTCAGGTTAATGAGGTGACTTCTGGAAGCACCTAAGGATGGTGCTGGTTGTTGGCGGTTAGAAGGTTGGAACTTTGAGTCCCAGCCCGACCTCCAGGGAAGGGACAGGGGCTGGAATCAGTAAGCAGAACAGGCATGTGTAACGACGCCTTCACAAAATCCCAAAAGGATGGGGTTCAGAGAGCTTCCAGGGTAGGGAACCAGAACGCCCCATGTGCCATCATGCTGCTGGGCCCCAAGCTCCAAGAGGACAGAAGCTCCTTTGTTTGGGCCCTCACCTTACGTATGTCATCTCTTCATCTGGCTGTTGATTTGTATCCTTTAATATCCTTTGTAATAAATTGGTAATCTAGTGAGTAGATGGTTTTTCCTGAATTCTGTGATCCATTCTAGCAAATTAACTGAACCCAAGGAGGGGTGGTAGGAACCTCCCATTTACAGCTGGAGGGTCAGTGTGCCGGGGTGGAGGGGTGGGGGGCGTGGTCTTGTGGGGCTGAGCCCTTAGCCTGTAAGATCTGGTGCTACCCCTGGGGAAGAGAGTGTCAGAACCGGGTTGAATTCTTGGACACCCTGCTGGTGCTAGGAACTGTCTATTGGTGTGCCCCCACCCCCCACCCCCACCCCGTCCATGTTGGAATTGGATCCAGAAGCCAGTTTACCTTGCCTGCCCAAGCTGCAGGGGAATGGCAAGCCCCCTCACAGGCAGCAGTGACCACAGCAGTGGCTCAGGACGAGCTGAGGGCCCCTGGTCGGTGCCAAGGTCACAGCAGGACTCAGGCTGCCTGCCAGAGGCCCTGCCTCTCTGCTCACACCAGTGTGGCACAGCACACATTACAGACCCAGGCCCCAGCCTGCGCTGTGGGCCCTGGACAACCTTTCCCCTTCCACCTGTCACCCAGACCCATTCCTGGCACCCAGCTCCTGATGGAAGGGCTGGACGTCCCCAAGGAAGCGCCGGGCAGTGGAGCCCAGGTGTGCTTGCCAGAGCAACAGGGCCAGGGCAGCAAGTGTGAAGCAGGAATTGCACACTGCCCATGCCGTCACTCACACCTGGGGGTGCCCTTGGTCGCGCTGCCGTTATTTCCAGAGCCTCGGTCTCCCAACTGCAGGAGAGCTCAGCAACAGCCCTTTACACTCTTCAGTTGTGTGGTTCTTGGATGAAGACCAGGGAGCAGCCAAGTGTCCTCCTGTTTGCTCCCACTTGTTAGAAATGCAAACCCGCCCCTCTCCAGGGGAGCAGGATTCAGGTGAGCTGGCACCCCAGCAGAGGGCCACCTCTGGATTCTGTACAGCCCTGGGCCCTCTGCTGCAGCCCTATGGTGGTGTGGATTTGAACTGGGCAAAAAACGGGGACTTTCTGGCCAAATGCTGCCAGTTCCTCACACAGCGGCCTTGGCCAGGGCTGTAGCTTAAATATTAAAGACCAGGCCACTGCTCACAGAAGTCTTTCAGTTGCTGAAACCCAAGGGCTTCACGTTCAAATCTCTCCTCTACACTGCAGTAATCAGCCTGGTCTCCCTAAATCCCTGATTTACTCCCCCCAAAGCCTTCTCAGCTTCATCTGCCTCCTTCTCAGCCTTCAAGGACAATGGGGGTTCTCTAAGACCCAGTGCCAAGCTCCTGCTGTGTCTGCTCATGTGCATATACCATGTGTCTGGGCCGCACAGAGCTGGCAGCAGATGCCCCATGAGCAGGCCTCTCGGAAAGCACACACTGCATAGGCTCAGGAACACAGGTTGTGGGCAACCTGAAAACCTGGGCCCACCTGCCATTTCCCAGGGCTTCTCCTAAGCCTCTGCATAGGGTGTGGTCAGGGGAGCGGTCTGACCCCGAAACTTCCCATTGTTTCCACTCAAAGCATCCAGTGCACGCCGTAGCACGGGTGACCGCGTGTGGGCGAGACACGGCTCCTGTCAAGGGCCGGCCACGCTGAGGAAGCCAGATGTGCACGGAGACCATGCCCATCGCTTGTAAGAGCCAGCAGATGGAGCCAAGCGGCCAGGGGGAGCGCACGCTCAGCTCCGCTGCCTCTAACAGCCTGGGAATTGAGGGATTATCCCAGACTGAGCAAGAGAAGTGTGGGAGCATAAGTGAAGGCAAAGAGGTGGGGGGGGGGGGAGGCTGTCATGGGGGTGTGCAGTGACAAGCAGCTTTGTGCTCAGTGCTGGGAACGAGGCTGGAGGGCTGGGAAGGGCCCCGAGGGCAGCCGAGGAATGTGGACTGACCCCCAGGTAGGAGGGAGGCAAGGTCAGGGTGCTTTGGGGACTGAGCCCGTGTTGAGTGACAGAAGACTGGGGTGCGGTGAGAACAGAGAGGGGAGATCAGTGAGGGGCAGTGCCAGCAGAAGAAGGCCTGGGAGCCAGCAGGCTGTGACGGGGCTGGGCGTGAAGCACAGGCAGGGGAGGGGGCGGGGAGAGGGGACTCAGAAGGGCCCACACACAGGGAGGGAGAGAGTGCTGGCGATGCTCTCACTTTGCACCAAAGGGACCGGCCGAGGACCTGCTTGTGGGTGGGGAGGGGACGGATGGATGGACGCCTCCCAAATGTCCGGAGCAGACTCACCCGCTGATGATCTCCTTGGTCTCGGCCCGGATAAAATGCTCCTTCTCGGGGGTCAGAATGCACAGGGAGAACTTCTGGCCTGTCCGGCCCTCCCCGTCCACCACGTCTGTGCACTGGTTCATGTTGATGGTGCCCTGGGGGAGGGTCGTGGGCTGCAAGAAGACATGACGCAGGGAGTCACTCAGAGACCAGCTGCAGGGGCACCGCAAGGCAGCATGGGCCATGCCCACACCCCCAGGTCCTTTCTGACCCTGTGGCTTCCCGACAGGCACATGGACCCCCGTTACTGCTGAGGCACGGGGTGTCTGCCTCCCCTGGCCCTGGAAGGCCCCCTTCCTACCTGCCCCCTCTCCCAGAGGAGGGTGACAGGCCTGCTCTTCTCAGAGGACACCCAGCTGGACATTCCTTCCTCGCAGGAAAACAACATCCCAGCTAGTACTGGGGGGAGGGGAGAGGCAGGAAGGGGGCTGCTGTGAGAGGACAGCTGGGATGACAGGGACGGCTGAGAGCCTGGTCTCAGAGGAGTGACTGATCCACAAGAGCAGTGAGAAACAGCTCCAGGAGGTGGTTTCAAAACAGCAACGTTCTTTTGGAGGAAAGAGGGGCAGGAAGAAGCCACATCCTTGCAGGGGGCTGTGGGCTGGGAGGCCGAGCCCGCCCCCAAGGCCTGCCCAGCGCTGGAACTCAAATCATCATTGTTCCGCCTTTCTGACAGCAAAGCTGTTAGACACTGAACTTAGGGATAGAAAACTAAAAACAAGGCTTTAAAATTCCTACTGAGGTGAAGGACTCGCCGAGAGGACCTTTCTGAACGCACTTTGTCAGCCCTGCACCCTCTGACCTCCTCCCCATGACACGAGGATGCTTTCGGGAAGGAAACAGGTTGCCATGGCTCAGAAACCAGGGCAGCCAGGAACTAGGGCTGGGGGTGCTCCAAGGCAGGTGCCAGCTTCTCCGCTAGTTGCCCCAAGAACCCAGCGTATCGTCAGTCCTGTCCCTGGAGAGGCAGCAGAGGGAGAAACAGCGACAGCAGCCGCCGGGGCCGCATGGGTGCTTCCCTCCTTAGAGCTCCCGAGTAGGTCCCACACCCCCCACCGTGAGCGCCCTGTTGCCAGGCAGGGGGAAAGGGCCTGGTCTAAGGTCAGCACCCTGGGTCTGCGTGGGTGCTGAGCTCAGCCCAACTACTCGCCACTCCTGGAACACCTTCTGCATGTGTCCCACGAAAGGAAGGTGCAAGTTCCCAGACCCTCCAGCTTGAGCTCGTGATCTTCCTGGTAGCTTTGCAGGCTGACCTGTGAGCTGTCTGACCCATCGGCACGCCCTCCACATCCCTGCTGCCCCACTGCAGGAGCAGCCCCCAGGGCTCCACCATGGCTACCAGCTCCACGAAGCCTTTCCTTAAGTGGCCCGGGCTCAGCCCATCCCCTCCAGCCCAGCTTAGAGCAGCCTGGCAGGGAAGGAGGGCTGGCTGTGAGCTCGCGGGAAGCCTCCGCCTTCAGGTGGGGAAAGAGCGTGAGCCCTCAGCTGTGTGTTCAGAGAAGGGGCTGCCTCAGACCTGACCCTTGGGTGGGGGACAGGAGGGGTGAGAGTCCCTTTGCTAAGGGAGGGCCGATCCACAGCAAGCCGTGCTCCCCGTGAGTGAGGCAGCCTTGCACTCTCTCCCAGGCATTCCTGGAGGGCCCCTGGCTGGGAAAGGGAGTCTGGTGGGTGATCCTGCAACCACACAGGGCGGGAGGGGGGTTTCCTCAGGAGCAGTGGGCAAGGGCGGCGGCTCCCACGCACCCAGGGCCTGGCCCCCCTCCCCAGAGATCGGCCGCACCGCCGAGGACACCGCCTCCAGCCCTGCCAGCCTCCTGGCTCCAGCTCTTGCCCGGCTCGTCCCCAGTCCTACTCCCACGCCTCCGCCCGCACCGTGCCAACGCAGCCCCCCACGGAAGTGCCCGCTCCCTGCTGCACTGGCACAGCACCCAGCTGCTCTGCCGCAGGTCCTCGTGTGACAAGGAGGACGTGGTGCCACGATGCAGCAGATGGCTGTGAGCACAGGCCACAGGCCAGGAGTATGGTCACGCGGACGGACCTGCCTCCATCACGAGCGAGCCAGGAGTGGGGCAGAGTGCAGAGGGGACGGCAGAGGGGCTTTTCCAAGGCTCCGATGCCCAGCCCAAGCCCTGGGCCTGTGGTCTCACGACGCTGCCCGCATCGCCACCGTGACACACAGCTGCACGGGCTAGAGCAGTTATCTGTCTGTGCCAGGGCACCACCTCATTATAAACTGTAACACGTAGATGTAACACACACAGGGGAGCTTAAGTGGGGAACAATAAAACACATCGACAGAAATTCTAGTCCTTTCCTCTTTCCGGACGCCCTCGTGGGCCTCCAGAGGCACACACTCCTTGGGATACTACCGCTCCAGACCTGACCCTTGGGTGGGGGACAGGAGGGGTGAGAGTCCCTTTGCTGGAAGTCCCCAAACTGCTCACTGTCACCTCATGCACAGGAATTGTTTGCACTGGGCACACGGTCACCAGCTACAGATGCCATTTCCCAGCCAGCCCTGCGGACAGACCCACGCACTGCAGGACTTCTCCAGGTCTCAGTTTCTTAGCGTGCGAAGTGAGGGCCCCACCTCCTTCCAGAAGTGCCAATAAAAGGTACAGAGTACTAAGCTAGGGCTGTAGGAAATGAACGTCTATCTACTGCCTATGTGTCGGGCTCTCACAGCCACACCTCTTTCACCTCCTCACGTATCACCCGGAGGCGGGCAATACCTGACCCGGCTGCTTATGTGGACAATGGCGCAGAGGGTGAGCATGAGCATCGCAGGAGAAGGGAAAACCGGCCCAGCACGCGCACTGACAACTCCGTGAAAACAGTGCCTTCTGAGTCTACCAGCGGCACCTCCACGATGCCACCCGCTGTCCCATGGGCTTATCTGAACGCCAGGCCCTGGTCCCATGTGTCCCCTCACTGCCTACTCCTACAACCTTCTGAGGCCAGCAACACTGTCACCCCACTTGCCCCTTCACTCTTCTGCACTCAGCCTGGAGCTGGGACAGAAGCAGCCGCCCCCCCCCCCCCCCCCAGCAGCAGGCCGCACCCACCCGCATTCTCAGCACTGAGAACGGCTCCTTCACAATCATTTCCCCGCTAGGCCAGCGCCTGGTGCTGAGAGAGAAGGGCAAATATCTAGGCCATAACCCAGATTCCGCTGGAAGGACCCCTCAGCGGTAATGCTGTCAGCAGAGAAGCCAGCTCTGCCCAATAAGCTCCCGGCCCTACTCCTGCACCTCCAGGGGTTAGGAATCCAGGTCTTCTCCCAGGCCGGGCAGCACCTGCTTCTGCTCCTTTTCCAAAACAGGGATAGCTGTCTGCAGGCCATGCCACTGCTATGTCGCCAAGTCATGGGTTCAGTCCTCACCCAACAATGTCAGCGAGCGTGCCCCAGCCATCTGGGGAGCGCTGGTCCCCTTCTGTCCCACACTGCACAGCTAAGATGCAGAGCTGCTAAGGGCTAACGACGGCTTAAGCATGAGCTGACCAAGAAGGACGGCACATGACTAGGGCCCCTGTCCAGGGACCTGACCACACCCTGCTGAGAAGCCAGCCTTCCTACTTGCCGTCTGCTCACTGACCCACCAGAGGCCAGCAGAACCTGTGCCCTGGCAGGAGGGGAACCTGTCAAGACGCCCGGGCAGGAGGACCTTGCTGCGACAGCCCTGCCACCTGGGGAGCTGCCGTGTCCCCCCCGGCCCACAGGGGTGCACTTAGGGAAGACAGGCCCCTTTCATTTCTTGCTGGATCCTACGAGCTGGGGAAGACGAGCTTCTCTAGAGCCAGAGGGAAGGAGAGGAAAGTAGGACAGAAATACAGCAAAGGGGCCATGAGAGCTATCAACGGGGCCCTTTCCTCCAGGCAACCGCGCTTGCAGAACCAGAGGCGGTTCATGCGTGAGACCTGGATGGAACGGGAAGCACCCATGTTGTCCCGCACTCCCTACCCTCATTCGGGTGGGAAAACAAGGGTCCCACAGGAACGAACAAGGGCTGTCCCCTTGGCAAAGAGGCTCTCACAGAACCTCCAGGTCCGCCTCGTCCCAGCTCTACAATCTCGGGCAAGTGCAAATTGTGGGCCTGCTCCCATGAGTATAAAATGGGGGTGAAAATACCCCTCACTTCACATGTAAAATGGAGCAGCTGCCGTGGAAAATAATCTGGCGGTTCATGAGTTACATATGGAGGGACCACAAGACCCAGCAACCCACTCCCTGCTTTACACCCCAAAGAACGGACCGCAGGTATTCAAACAAAAGCTTGCACACAAACGTTGGTCGCAGCAATATTCCTAAGAGCTGAAAGGCAGAAAGAGCGCAGATGCCCAGCAGTGGATGACACGCTGGCCTGGCCGTGCAGTGGCAGGTTACTGAACCATAAAGAGAATGAAGTACTGACACAGGCTCCAATATGAACGAACCTTGAAAACATACTAAGGCAAAGAAGCCACGCACGAAAGAGCAGTTATTATATGACGCAATTTGAATGTAATATCCAGGACAGGCAAATCCATAGTAACGGATGCTAAGGGCTGGGTGGGGAGCAGGGAACGAGGGGTAACTGCTAAGGGGTATGGGATACCCGTTTGGAGCGATGAGCAAGTTCTGGAGCTTGGCAGTGGTGACGGTCGCACAACACTAAACAGTCCTAAATGCCACAGAATTGTACACTTTAGTTAAAATGGTGGTTTTATGTTACGTGTTTTATGTTACAGAAATGTCCTGAGACCAGCCCGACACTGCCCACGTGCCGCCAGGGCAGCACACCCCCTCCCCACCGTGGCGGGTGGTGGTGGTAGGAAGACAATTTACTCACTATACATTCCCTGAACGGGAAAGCGGCGCACACGTCTCTCCCACACCCCCACACCCGGCAGCGAGGGGGCTGGGAGGGTGAGGGTGTGAATCCTGATCTGGCTGCACTGGGAGATGCTGAGGCGCCCTGGGCACCCCACCCTGACGGGAGAGAAAGCCAGGTCTCCATGCGACCCTGGAGGCCAGCTGCTGGCCCTAAGATGGCTAACAGTAGCCTCTTGAAAATGATGGGCCAAGTTTATCCAAGGGCGAGCTGAGCAACTGGCACAGGCGTACATACTCTGTGCCTCGCCGGCCCCCAACTCGAGGTCCAGGAAAGAGCCGAGTGGGGTTTCCTGGCCACAGTCCAGCAGAAGGAAGGGGGCACCAGACACGTCGCTGGCACTGAGTCTGCCCCTCCTCCCTACGAGCTCCCAGGTACACCTGGCCCAGATCTGAGTGTTGTTCGTCCACTGAGCCAAACCAAGTCAGGAGGTGGGAGCCTCAAATGGGGGTGGGGGTGGGGGGGTGGGTATTCGGGACTGAGGCCGGTGCAGGCTCCCCGGCTGGCACCCCGCTCCGCAGCACCGCCTCCCAGGTGCTTGCAACGGGCTCCCTGCAGTCACCAGGACAGCCCCAGGAAGGCCTTCCACACCTACATACAGATCTGGCCATGGCACTCACACCTCACGAACCCACGCTTTCGGCCCTGCTCGGGGCTCTCGACCTCCCCAGCGTCACCTCCTGCATCCCAGGCCCGCCTCTTTCGTAGCTGTTTCCTGCCGGAAATACCTGCTTTACCTCCCTCACTTCCTGGACGGTCGTCACCCTGCCCTCTCTGGAGGGGGTGCGTCTACATGTACCCCTAGTGCACCATGGGCCGCCCGTTTGTTCTCCATGCTGGACTGCGAAGGCCTTGCCCCAACCTGTTTGCGTTTCCTCGCACACGTCTGCTGGCGCTGCGGACGCGCCTCCGAGACTCCTTCCGAATGACGCATGGACCAGAGCAACCCCGCCAAGTTTATGCTGCAGACTCATTTATAATACATATTTATGCCTTATTTCTAAATAAATATTTTATAATATATAATAAGTGCGCTATTTATAAATAAGTCTGTTTTATTTATAAAATAGGCTGATACCCAACCGTAGCAAAGCTCCCGTTTGTGAAGTGAGTCGCAGGATGACACACGTGCAAAGGCCAGGCAGGAACAAGTCCTGCGCGACCTGGGGGGCAGGAGCTGGAGGAGCTGGCAGGAGGGTCAGGCCCCAGAAGGGGGTCCCACCTTCACCCCTGGGGCCAGGACTGCAGCCACCAGCAGATACCAAAGCTGAAAGGCAAGGGGCAGGAGTGGCGATCATTCCCTTTGTATGAAATGCCCGGAACAAGTAAATAGCGCGTTAGTGGTTACCAGGAGCTGAGGGATGATGAGGGGGTGATAACTGAGGGGCACAGGATTTCTTTGGGGGAGGGGGTGGTGAAAAATGTTCTAAACTTAGACTGCAGTGACGACTGTGAGAGAA